>NW_020953945.1:1851128-1958265 GCF_900497805.2 Vombatus ursinus | reverse complement strand
GGAGGGGCCACGGTAAAGGGGGGGCCATAGAGGGGAGGGGGCCAAGGTAAAGGGGGGGCCATAGAGGGGAGGGGGCCAAGGTAAAGGGTGGGCCATAGAGGGGAGGGGGCCAAGGTAAGGGGGGATTCACAGAAGGGAGGGGCCACGGTAAAGGGGGGCCATAGAGGGGAGGGGGCCAAGATAAAGGGGGGCCCACAGAGTTGGGGCTGAGGTATGGGGCGGCGTGCTAAATGCGGGGGATCCTAGAGGGGCGGGGGAGGGAAGGTAAACGGGGTCGTCCCTAGAAGGGAGGAGGGGTCTGATGGGGGGGGTACCCTAACGCGAAGGGAGCTGAAGGAGGCGACTGAGATGTGAATGGGGTGAATGGGGTGAATGGGGGCCCCCCCAGGGGTAGGGGGCGGATGGGGGTGCGTCCCTAGAAGGGAGGGGGCGTGGTAAAGAAGGACGGGGGGGGGGCAGGAGGTCGGGTCTGGGGGCGTGGCAAGGGGCGCCCCTGGAGGGCCGGGGTCCTCACCTGGAAGTGCTCCTGGAAGCGGATGGGCAGTATCTGCGCCATGGCCGGGCCGGGTCTGGGGTCGGGCCAGGCCGGGACCCCTCCTCCTCCTCGTCCCTCTGGCTCTCGCCTCCCTCCTCCCTCAGAGGCGCGCGCACGCGCTCGGCTCGTGCCCGCTCCCCGCCCCCCCCCGCGGGGCGCACGCGCACTGTGCCATTCTCGTCCCTTGCGCCCCCTCCGCCGGATCCCTCCGCCCCGGCCGGGCGCCCAGTAGCAGGGTCTCGAGAGAAGTAGTTCACGCCGCCCCTTCCCCCACGCGTGCCCCGTGGGCCCAGACGGGATGGGTGAAGTAAGGGGGGGTTGAGGGAGGGGTCGGCCCTAGTCTGGGGTCACAGGCCGCCCCCCGCCCCGGCTATGCTAACACTCCGCCGGGTCACGTGACGTCCTCTCCCCGCGCGGCCCCTGGGGGGAGGGGGAAGGGACCGTGATATCCCTCGGGCAGAAGCGCATCCCCGGGCCGGCAGAAGCGCGCCCCCGACGCCTCCTCAAAGCCAGTCACCTGCCCTAGGCTCTAGGTGAGGGCCCTGCACAGGAGGGGAAACTGAGTCACCTGCCGGGGGCGGCCCGAGCCCTAGGATTGTAAATTGTCCGGCGCCTTCCTTCTGTCCTTGGAGAGAGGAGGCAACTGAGGCTCGGAGGAGGGGCCGGTCAACCCCAAGCACCCCCCGGAGGGGGGCCGGGGATGGCAGCCCAGGGTCCCAAGGGCCGACCCCGAGCACGGGGGTGGGGAAGCTGCAGCCTGGGCAGGGAGCGAGCTCCCCATCCCCAGAGGCATCCAAGCCAAAGCCAGACCGAGCCTGTGTCAGGAAAGGCTTGGACTCCATGTGCCCTTTTATCCAGCGCTGGAGGTGGAGGGGTAAACTGAGTCACCCAGGGACTCCAGCCGCATCATTGAGTGCATCCACATTCCACACGCCAAGTACCGAGCATGCTTGGTGTCGGGACACAAAGACCAGGATGCCCATGCTGGGGGGGGGGGGGTTACGTGGGCAGGGGGCACAACACGACCCCAGGTAACTGAGCAACAGGCGGTTTGAGGAGGCAGGAGCTGCCACTGTGCCAGGGGATTCCACGGAGAGGACCGGACAGCCTGGAGAGGCTCTCAGGTCCAAGCATTAGAGGCAAAGGGGGCTGAGGCTTCTTGCAGAAGATGGGATTTTAGCAGGGTGTGAAGGGAGCCAGGAGGTGGAGATGAGGAGGGAGGGTCTTCAGGAGGGAGGGACCGCCTGGAGCAAATGCCTGGAGTCTGGAGCCAGAGGAACCGGAGGGAGGGCAGTGCCACTGGGTCACAGAGTACAAGGGGGGAAGGGAGGAGGCGGCTGGAAGGTAGGAATGGAAACCAAACAGACGCTGAAGGTAATAGAGTTGGGGGTGAGGGGTGGTGCAGGAGAATGACTACGGTCATTCAGTGGTGTCCAGTTCTTCCTGACCCCGTGGACCACGGCACGGCAGGTCCTTCTGTTCTCCAGTGTCTCTCCAGGGCGGGGAGGTGACTTGAGAAGCTCTGTTGTGGTGGTGAGGTGGTAAGTCTGTTGAGGGCAGGGTGGATTGTGACAGGTGCCTGCTGTTGCCGTCGTCCAGGCCTGAGACCGTGAGGGTCTGCGCTAGATGGAGTGGTGGCAGTACCAGAGAAGAGATCTATTGTAAAGGTCCAGCCGCTGGCACTCCGCGGCTGATTGGAGATGGGGGTGAGAGGAGAATGAGGCGTCAAGGGTGACACCTCAATTGGAGATCTGCGTGACTGGGGGAATAGTGGTCCCTTCAAGGTACCAGGGACGTGTTGGGTTGGTGGTTTGCAGGAGGCAAAGCCATTCCCAAGGCTCTTGGGCTCAGGGACCTGGTCTGTCTCCACTGAGGTCTGAGGGGAGGTGGGGGTCAAGGTGGAGATGGTTTAACCAGCCAGGTACTTGCCTCTTGTCTCTCCCTCCATGCCTCAATGCTTCAATGATCTGCGTAGATAGGATAATTGAACCCATGGAAGCTCATCCATGAAGATATTATTGTAGTGTAGAGGGAGAAGAGAAGAGGGCCCAGGATAGAGAGAGCTTTGGAGGACACCCAGAGTTAAGTGGGCAGCACCTAAGTGACAAATCAGCAAAGCACAATGAGACAGGGCAGGGAGACAGGTAGGAGGAGGAGAGCGGGGAGAGGCAGTGTCATGGAAACCTAGGGAGGAGAGAGAGTCACAGAGGAGAGGCTGATTGACCTGGTCAGAGGCTGCGGAGAGGCCAAGAAGAATGAGGACTGAGAAAAGGCCATCGGGTTTAGCGACCACGAGTCCTCGGTGACTTTGGGGAGAATATTTCAGCCGAATGACAAAGGAGACGCCAGGCTGTAGACGGCTTGGGATGATGAGAGGAAGCTCAGGCACTCATTGTAGTGGCTTTCTCAAGGTGTTTACCTGGTATAGAAGGTGAGACGTGGGATGATAACTAGGAGGGAAGATGTTGAGTGGGCATCTCTGCTAGAGAAGATGGGATGGAATGAGGTGTGCATGGAGAAAGGGTTTGCCTTGCTTCATCATGGGAGGCAGGGGTGAAGGAGGAAGCAGTGGTAGAAGGCACCTGAGTGATGTAGAATGAGGGAGAGGAGAGAGCTCCAGGCCAAAGGCCTCAGCCACTTAGATCGAGCATGAGGCAAAGTCCTCAGCTAAGAAGCTCGGGAGGAGGAATGGAAAGGTGTGGAGTGGCCGCCGTGGCAGAGGATTGCCTTGCTCAAGTGAGGGCCCAGCCGAGATGCCGTAAGCTCAGTCTGAAGTGGGCGCGGTGCACGTGGGTCTGCTCTCCCTGCTCCACTCGTGCTTCTCTGGTCTTCTGCCGACCCAAGGCTTTCTCACCCCAGAGCCAGCCCCTTCCTCCCATTGCCAGCTTCTTAGGCGGAAGAAAGCACCCCGGGCCAGCCTGAGCTCACTTCTTTGCTGGCTCTTCCCCGAAATCTCTGGACTCTTCTACCTCCTCTCCCCTCCCCCCAGCCCTCACTTGGCAACATCCCTTTTACAGGTTGTCTTCCTTAGACTTATAAACTCATTGAAGGTAGAGACTTTCCTTTTGTTTGCATGTGAATTCCCAATGCTCAGCACCCCAGGTGACGGATTTCATGCTTAGTCAGCTCCATTCAGGGGCACAGGGAACAGGAATAGAGAACAGATGATAGGAGTGATACATAGTTGGGACTTGGCATAGCATGGCATTTTTGTGCTCCTGGACTGGGGGCAGGGGGCTTGCGGGCAGTCAGGAGTTGAACGGATTCCCCAAGGGGTCAGGCTAGGGGACACAAGATACAGCCAGTGCTGCAGTGATGGCCTGGGAAAGAACTGAGGGGCTGGGGCGATTAGAGGTCACAGTGAGGATGAAGAACAGGGTTAGGGGTCATAAGGAAGAGGGCAGATTATGATCAGATAAAGGAATTTCCGAGTTCATCAACGTGCACGTGGAGCATGTGGGTAATGGAAATATCAGGGGTGCGACCAGTTCTGTATGTAGCTGAGGAGGTCATGGGAAGTTAGGGTGCTTAAGGGAGCGTCAGTGTGTGTTGAAGTCCCCTAGTGAGAAAGCATGCGTTAAGGCTGGGGAACTGGGCACGGAGCTCAGGAAGAAAGGAGAATGCTTGAGTGTCTAGATACCAGCATCTTGACTGGGCCATAAATCTGGATCGAGCGAATCTCGAAAGAGGATTCTGAGTAGTGGGGCTCGAGGGAGTCTGCCCTCAGCCTGAACCCCGGTAAGAAAGTTGGATGAGAAGGTAAACTGAGTCAATTTATTCAACAACGAATATATTAAAGTCTGTGCAGAGCATTGTATGACACCCTAGGGAGGGAAGAAAGGTTAGCTAAAATGGTCTTTGACCTCAGGGGAGAGGCGGGCTACAAACACCCAGCTGTCATACACCACTTTACTTGATGAGGGCATTAGGTTGTGTGTTCAGCTTTCTCCTTCGGGAGAGGATGGGAAATAGAGGAAGACCTAAAGTGACTGGAACCAAGGCCTGCCCTAAATGAAGGATTTGAGAAAGGAGGGAGAGGAAACTGAGCCCCGGAGCGCTGGCCAGCCTGCTCCCCAAGGGATGGGTGGGCGTCAGGTGGAGAGCAGTGGGTGTGACAGGCGGGGCATTTGGACCTAGCAAAGTCAGGACTGTTGGCAGCCAGGCCTTCTTCCCTTCCACAAATCTCCTTGCTTGCGGTCCAAGAGTACAGAAATTTCATTAAGTGAAGCAGCGTATTGCTTAGAACTTCTAAGCTTTGGGAATAGGTCACAGACGTGGTTTTGCTGAAAAGCCAAGACTCATGCCTTTAAAACCATCTTGGCAGGTCTTTTTGACAAGAGCAGAGGATCATTCCCAACCTCCCAAGCAGCTGCCCTTTGAGCCAAAGCCAGAGCCTGTGGCCGGTCTCTTACCTCAGACAAGGTGATCAGATAGAAACAAAAAAAGCCTTGCTTGGCTCTCCCTGGCCCTGGGGTCTGGACAGGTCCAGAAACAAGTTCAAATCTGGCTGGTCCAGATGCTAGTTCCGTTGGCCAAGGGGCCTGACGGTTTCAGAGCCAAACACTGCTGAGGAACTGGGCTGTTCAGACACTTGGGAATGAAGCCTCTTTAGTAAGAACAAAGCTGTACTGTTGTCTGGAACCCTGGCCCTGGAGTTGTATTCACTCCTGAATTCGCTTCCTTGATGAGGGCTGGTTTCGGCCTCTCCTGCTGGCCTTGCCCGGTAGCCAGACCTAGCTGACCTGGATTCCCCAATTTTGGCAGTAGTAGTGCTGACCCACAGGCCTCCTCCCCCAACATTACATAAATCCATCAGTATTAATAGGATGAGCCCCTAAATCTCTTTCCCAGTGTTTACATATTTCTAGATTCCAAGACAAGAAAACTGAAAACTCAACTCACTGGAGGAAAGGGAATTTTATTTTTATGTTTAAGCAAAATAACAAAATTGGCAGGAAGTCAGGCCCTCACCCGGTGAAATAAGAGAATAATAAGTTATCCTTGTGAAGGAACAGTATGTTCCCCAGATCAGGCCATGGATGGGAAATAGGAATTCTTGGGTTCTGCTCCTGGGTGGGTCACTGGGCGACTCGGAACCCAAAACTCTCCCTTGCAGGCTCCGTTTTCTCATCCTTAAAACAGGGATGACAGCATGAGTGATGAAGCTTTATCAGATGGTTTGTTTATAGCTAATGTTTTTGTTGCTATACTAGCAACAAAATACAAATACAAGATCTTGCTGTAAACTCACGTCAGAATTCCATCAAAATTTCTAATTAAATTTTCTAATGAATTAAATTCTCTTTTTTTTTTCACCTCCTCTTTCTTTCCCCTCAATGAAAGCAAATAAAAACAAAGCTCTTGTAAAAAAAAAAAAAAGTTAAGTATAATTAAGACAAATTCTTGCATGGACCATGTCCAAAAATGTCTGTCTCTTCCTGCTCCCAGAGTCCATCACCTCTCAGGAGGTGGGGCGTAAGCTTCATCGTGGATCCTTTGGAGTCATGACGGGTCAGAGTGCTGATCAGAGTTCTTAAGTCTTTCGAGGTAATTCTGTGTAATCCAGCCAACATTGATTTAAGCGCCTACTGTGTTCAGACCCCTCTGTTAGGTACTAAATACACCGGCCTGACTTAGTACCAAAAAATCCAAGCAGACACCACAGTATGAGGAAGGGCTGGAGTCATCAGATTTTTGTCTCCAACCCTTTCCTTTCTCCCCAGACCTCTTTAATTGGAAGCAAACTTAGGCCCCTTTATAGCTGTCACAGCAGTTTCTTTCCCAGGTTTGCGCAGGTAAACAAAGTTGTTGTTGAGTCATTTTAGTCATATGTGACTCTTCATAACTGCATTTGGGATTTTCTTGGCAAAGATATTGGAGTAGTTTGCCATTTCTTTCTCCAGCTCATTTTACAGATAAGGAAACTGAGGCAGACAGGGTCAAGTGACTTACCCAGGGTCACACAGCTAATGAGTGTCTGACACTGGATTTGAATTCAGGTCTTCCTGAATTCAGGCCAGACACTATCCACTGCACCACCTGGCTATCCTTTGTTTACTGTTCTGGAAAAGATGTGGCCAGGGAGGGCCAGAATTACTGTATGAAAGTCAAAACACATTTATTAAGTGACTACTGTGTGCATTTTATGTTCTAAAGTATATGTTTTGTGTTTCCCTGCTTCTTCCATGAATTGAATATTAACTAATTGTTAATTAACTAAATGTTAATTTAATTAACTACTCAGCTAATTGAATGTTAGCAATAATGTTTCCCTCACTATTTTGTAAAATGTGAACCATGACTATGAGGCCATGAGGCACAGTGGAAAGAATGTTGGATTGATAGAACACCTGGGTTCAAATCCAGTCTCCTACCCTTACTAGCCTTGCAGATCATTTAACCCCATAGAGGGTTATAGGGGGCTGCAATCTGTATGGAAGGAAACCAGCAGGTCCTTGAAAGCCTGGCCTACCATGAAGATGCGGGCCCGGGCTCTTGAGGCTGTAACTGGGCCCCAGCCTTTGCCTTTGTTTCCTGATTTTGGGCTCAAAAGAGACCACTGCTGGCCGTGGCGGTCACCAGTTGGCAAGCATCTCTTGTCCTTCCGCGTCCTGGTCCAGGGCTCTCTTCACTGCCCCACCCAGCTGCCTTCAAGTCCTGTATCAACAGTAGATAATCTTATTTTTTAAAGTTCACGGACCTTAACTTAAGAACTCTTGTTTTGGACTATGACGGACATTTGGTTGGGCCACCCTCAGGCTTTGTCCATCAGTCCATATCTCTTGGACAGACAGCGCAAATGGACTGGGCCCAGAATCCAACAACAGGAGGATGGTCCAGACTGCCAGTGGGAAATCGGGTCATGTTTTGGGGGTCTCAGGCTCTTCCTGGAAACAAAGGCCCATTTTTTTAAACTTTTTTTTTTTAATAGTACATGGCTGTGAGTCATGGGAAAGAAGATAGGAGTAACTAATTTTTTGTATTTTCCTGGTCTTTTTGGGGGTGGTTCAATTGTTTTTCAGTCGTGTCCAGCTCTTCATGACCTCATTTGGGGTTTTCTGGAATGGTTTGCCATTTCCTTCTCCAGCTCATTTTGCAGAGGAAACTGAGGCAAACAGTGTGAAGTGACTTGCTCAGGGTCACACAGCTAGCAAGTGTCTGAAGTCGAATTTGAACTCGGGTCTTCCTGACTCCAGGCCCAGGGCTCTCTTTATCCACTGTAGCGCTACCTGGTGGCCCAATATTATGTCTGGTTTTTTTTGGGGGGATAGTAGTAAGACCTAATTGTTAGATATCTTCCCCATCTCCCCTTTACGTGTCTTGAGAATCAACCCTCAACATCCTCTGAATCCTGTGCCTCCAGCATGGACCCCTTCTGTGCCAGCTGGGTCTTGCCCAGGGCTTTCCCTCTGTCCGTTGGGGCCTGGCATTCCCCATGTCGCGGGGCTCTGATGAGGCAGGGGCTGTGTGGGACTGGCAGCGTTGTGTAGATGCTGTGCTCGTGGGTAGGCCATGGGAGGTGCACAGTGCTTGGCACATAGTACGCATCTGATCAATGCTTGCTTTATTTAGCAGAGGACAGCACTGGACTTGGAGTCAGGAGTCCGGAGTTCAAATCCAGCCTCAGCCATTTCCTAGCTATGTACCTTAGTTTCCTCATCTGTAAAGTGGCCAGAAGAGCAACTGCCCATTAGGGTTGTTGGGTGGATCAAATGACATATTTGTAAAGTGCTTTTATAAACCGTAAAGGGCTGTACACACGCTTCATTCACTGGCCTGCTTAAGGACTGATCTGTCTGGACAGAATTTAGCTGTTTGGGGGCTGCTGGGGCCTGGCGACTTCCTTTCCTCTCTCTCTCCTGCCTCATGGATGCCGGGCACCCTGGCATCGTTTACCCACAAATCCCATCGGTTTGGTGCCTGTCGGCCCTAAGCGAGCGGCCGGCCCTCGCTGTACAGCCTGGCCTCGGCTGCCAGCCCGGGGAGGCTTCTCGCTCCCGGCTTGTCTCCGTCTGCCATCCTATTTCCTGTCTCTGGGGGTCCGTTACTGTCCTTCCTCTGCTCCCTTCCTTGAGTTTCCCTCTCCCATTTTTGTATATTGTTTGTATTTATTCATCTGTGTCTATGTGGTTTCCCTCCAATAGACTGTAAGCTCCCTGTGGGCAAGTTCTGTGGATCCCTCGCACCTAGCCAGGGGCCTGGCTCAGAGATGATGGTGCTGATGATTAGGAAATTAACTAGTCACTTGCTGCCATGGATGGTGCCAGTTTGAATGAGGAGGGAGGCCAGTGTCTGTGTCCTGAGGCCATCTGTCGTGGTTGCCTCTTAGAGGCAGTGAGGTGAAGTGGCTTGCCCAGGGTCACACAGCTAGTGTCTTGAGATCAGATCTGAACTCAGGTCCTCCTGACTCGGGGGCTGGTGCTCTTTGCACTGTGCCACCTGGCTGCCCCTATTTTTTGTCTTCGGCTGGGGACGGGGATGCGGTGACAGCCACAAGTGCCACTGGGATCCAGGACCACCACACACAGCCTGGTGCTGTATCACCTCCCAGTTCTCTACCTGTATAGACTGCTAATGGGCCAGAGGCACCAAGGGCAAGGAGCATTGGTGTTGGGTGATACCATCCCAGTTTGCCAGGGCAGAAATTCTGAGGAATCTACTCTCGTGGTCCTAGCCAAAAACAGCTGTCGGAAAGGAGCAGCGCAACTTCCAAAATGGCTGCTCCTTCTCCCTGCCTCCCCCAGGGCTCTCTGCCCCTTTGCTCTTGGGAGATCTCCAGAAAGCCTGCTGGCTGCTTCTTGCAGGGCTCTGAGGCAGGGTCCCCGAATTAGAGCCTGGCTGGCTGATGACTGCCCAGCTGCAGCGGGTCCAGGAGGCCCCTGGTGTTTGCTGAGTCACCCTCCTCAGAGATGGAATGTCTGCCATCCACCGGCCACGAGCTAGGACCGACAGCTGCATTGGGCGCCGTCCTCATGGCAAAGGGTTCAGCCTACGAGTCAGCCAAAGCTCCTGGTAGGCTGCAGCCTGTCTGCATCAGAAGATCCGGGCTGGGCCCAGCATCCCAGTGAGACGCTCACTGAGCACTCACTCTGCGGGTCTCACTTCACACTCTCGGGGGCTGGGAGATCCCAGGCAGACCACTTAGACCCGGTCCTTCAGTCTCCTCATCTGTCAAATGAATGTGTGACAGGAGGAAACGGGAGCCCGGGCCACTTCAGAGGGGTCAGTCAGGTAAGACATGGCATCCTGTGAAACTGGGAGACCGCCACATCCTGAAGTGGGCTTCTTTGGGTGGATGCCTTGTCAAAATCCCTTTAATTCTGAGCCTGGGACCAAGGCAGTAGAGGAGAGAGGGGAATGGGGAGAGGGGAGATCTCCCAGACTGGGCTCTCACTGGCCGCTCCTTCCCTTCCTTCCTTCCCTCCCGTTACACTGGCCCAATGCCTGGCATACAGAAAATGCTCATTCAACGAGTAAGGCCAACTTACTGGACTTCCTCAATCTCTGCCTTACTGGCCACCCAATGGCCTTGGCTGAGGGAGAATCTCTCCGCTGTCTCCTCAGGGGTGGGTTTGGAAGTGGGCTGAGGCCCTGCCTTGTTCCCTCTTTCAGCTATTACAAAGAATAATCGCGGAGTCAGAAGTGATTTCTGGGGCAACTAGGTGGCGCAGTGGACAGAGCACCGGCCCTGAAGTCAGGAGGACTTGAGTTCAAATCTGGCCTCAGACCAAACACTTGACACTTACTAGCTGTATGACCCTGGGCAAGTCACTTAACCCCAATTGCCAAAAAAAAAAAAAAAAAAGATTTCAAGAAAACCTGATTACTTATTGATCAAACTAACAGGAAGAAAGGAAACAGGTTTTCTTAAGTGCCTACTATGTGCCAGGAACTGGGCTAAGCACTTTACAAATAGTATCTCATTTGTCCTTACAGCAACCCTGGGAAGCAGGTGCTTTTATTATCCCCATTTTATAGCTGAGGAAACTGAGGCAGAGCAGAGATGAAGTGATGTGCTTAGGGTCAGAAGCCAGTAAGTGTATGAGAGTGGATTTGAACTCGGGTCTTCTTGACTCCAGGCCCAGTACCCAGCACTCTAGAAAAACATTTCCTACACTAAATCCTTCTCACCAGTCTGGCTTCCATCTTCATGTCTCTACTGGAATTGCTCTCTAGCGTTCCCAATGATCTCTTTATTGCCAAATGCAGTGGCCTTTTCTCCATCCTCTTCCTTGACCCCTCTGCAACCTTGGACACTGCTGGTCATTCCCTTCTCCCTGATCCTCTCTTCTCTCTTGGTTTTCAGGACACTGTCCTGGTCCTCCTCCTCCCTGTTGGACCACTCACTTCTCAGGCTCCTTTGCTAGACCTTCATCGAGGTTGCACCTGCTAACCAAGGGTGCCCCTCAGAGGTCTGTGCTGACCCCTCTTCTTCCTCTGTGCAGTCTTGTTTGGTGATCTCATTAGCTCCCATAGATTTAATCATCATCTCTGTGACACAGAAGGCGCCACCACGTCACCCTGCGCTCCACGAGAATAAAGATTGTCTTACCATCTCCTGAGTATGCACATAGTAAGCACTTAATGAATGCTTTGCAGAAAGTAAGGGTGTTTTTCCTTCATTCCTTCTATGCTAAGGATCTACTTATCCAGTCCTGATCGCTAATCTCAGATCCCCAGCCACCTACTGGTCAGCCCAAACTAGATTCAGAAAGCGTCTTACACTCACTATGTCCAAAACTGAGCTCATTATCTTTTCCCCAAAGCAATTGCTTTTTCCAAACTCCTCTGTTACTGTGGACAGCACCACCATCCCCCAAACCTGCGCGTCATTCTTGGCTTTTCACTCTCATCCCCCCATCCAACCTGCTGTCAAGGCCAATTGGTTTTACTTTCTTAACATCTCTCAAAAAAGTCTCCTTTCCTCTGACACTGCCCCCACCCTGGGGCAGACCTTCATCCCCTCAGACCTGGATTACTGCAATAGCTGCTGGGGGCAAGGGGGGGCAGGGCGGGCTGGGACGGGACAGGGTCTGCCTACCTGCAGCCTCTCCCCACTCCAGGCCGTCCTCCATTCAACCACCAAAGTGATTTTCCTAAAGCATAGGTATAACCATGTCACCTCTTACTCAGTTAACTCCAGTGGCTCCCTGTGGCCTCCAGGAGCAAAAGCAAAATGTTCTGCCTTGTCCTTTCCTACCCTTCTAGTCTTTTTACACCTTATTTTGCCACTCAGCGACACTGGCTTCCTTGCTGTCCCCTCACCCCCAACACTCCATCTCCAGGGACTATATTTTCTCTGGCTGTCTCCCAGGCCTAGAGCGCTTTCTCTCCTCATTTCTGAGTCTTGGCTTCTCCGACCTCCTTCTACAGGAAGCCTTTCCTGATCCCCCTTGATGCCAGCACCTACCCTCTGTTGACTGTCTCTGATTGGCCACGTCTAGAGCTTGTGTGTACAGAGCTCTTTGCACATTGTCTCCCCCACTAGACTGTGAGCTTCTTAAGGGCAGGAACTGGCTTTTGGCCTCTCTTTGTATCCTCAGCACTTTAGAGTACCTGGCACAAAGCAGGTGCTTAATAAATGGTAACTGACTGACCTACTCTTCACCACGCCATGCCGGGAAGGCCCAGGACAGTGGGTGGATATCCAGTGGAGAACTAATGGGGAGTCGGAGAAACCACAGGAGAGGACGTGGCTGGGTTCTAGTCTGCTCTGGGGGAAGGGGGTCACCACATTGACGAGATCTCAGGGCTAGCCAAACCCTGAGGGTCAAGGGCCTTTTACGCTGCTAAGACCTCTGGATTCACCCCCACACAAATCAAGTTTTATTCCTGGTCTTAGACATGCAGTCTCAGGTCAGGAGATCTAATTATGTTACTTAAAATTACAGAAAAAAAATGTAATTGAATTTTCCTACGGACAGGACAGTGATACATGGGTTTTGGCACAATCCCCGTAGAAACAAACCCCGACCAGGCTGAGAATTTGCCTAATGAAAATGAGCTTTTGAAAGGGCACAGAAAGGAAATCATGAGCACGATGCTAAGAAGAAACCAGCATTCCTTGGAGTTGGCTATGGCTCATTCCTGCCTCACCATTAAGGGTATGGCTTATTCAGGGGGTTAAAAAAAGGGGGACCCCCCAGCCTGAAATGGGGCACACAGGTAACTTGGACCTTACAAAGAGAAGTTCCCCAGGCCCTTCCTTCCAAAGGAAAAGAAGGATGCCTCTTCATGGTTTCAGTCTTTTCTACTTTGGGCCACACTACTGGGTGCCCAAGATGCTCAGTATTTCTTTGGAGGCAATCTCCATTTCAGGAGTCTTTCAATGTATTGGAATCATGGTCTAGACCAAAAAAGACATGAATACCAGAGGCAGTGTGGTCCAATGAATGGAGCCCAGGGTGTGGAGCCAGGAGAATCACAACCTCAAATCTTGCCTCTGAGACTTGCTGCTGGGGTGATTTGGGGTAAGCATAATTATTATTGGTGATTGTGTGGTTGTGTGGTTTGTCCTTCGTTCTCAAAGAGGACCATGACATCGGGGAGACGATGCCGTGACATACGAGTGAATTGGATATAAGTAAGGGAGGGCTGTGCAGAGTCGCCAGCCTCACTTTCTCCTCCAGAGCTGTCAGGGTCCAGTGGCCAGATATAGATCAGGATGACTGGAGATGGCCTCCATTGGTAATTAGGCACAAACGGTAAACTTCACATAATGATGACTATTATTAGGAAGATTTTTACACCCCCCCCAAACAGACTTAACCTTTTTTTAAAAAAAAGGTTTTCTTTCTTTATTGAAAAATGATTTTTTCCAGAGTTTACAAATTGGATACTTCAAATAAAACCAAATCTCTATAAAACCAAAGCCACAAAAAATCTTGTCAGAAAAGCCCCTCCTTTGTAGAAAGAGAAAAAGTTAAATAAACAAAAAAAAATTAAAGTTAAATAAAAAATAAAATTTTTAAAAAAAGTTAAAAAAGAAAAGAGAGTCTAGGCCACACATAAACATATAAAACTTAAGAAATGAATTTTGATCAGTGAAAAGCTTAGGCTTTCAAGAACTGACCATTCAAATAGATTTCTCCCCCAACGATAAAGCATGCACAACGGCATTGGCTCCTGCCATTCAGTCAGTATGTAGTACAGTAAAAGTGTCAACATTTAGGCTGGATTAATATCTACTCATGGAAGCGCTATTGGCTTCTGGGCAGCCAGTGCTCTGGGTCTAAGAGGCGGCAACCACCCTGCCTCCTTTCTAAGAAGTTCCCTTCTTGGCATGATGAGCCAATCTGAAAATGGACCTCCTTCTCCCTTGCGATTGTAGAGACCTCAGCAGGTGCAGAAGTCTTCATCTCTAGCAGCCTACCTTTGATCTGCCCTGCTAAGCTATCCCACAGCTTGAGTCAGTGGGTACACATGGCTTCCCAGAGGCTCCTGGTCTTGCCCATGAACTCCAGGTTGAGGCATCTATAAAGGCAGTAGCAGTAGATACGGGCCATATTTGCATAGAGCACATCTCATGGTATAGAAGTAGCTACAGCTTGTGGGAACTCCCACAAGCTTAGATGGACCACAAAAGGCCAGAGCGTTACCCAGTGCAGCCTAGGTGTAGCCCAGGTTGGTGACCTGAACTTAGTCTTCTTTGGAAGCCTTGGAAGAAACATACTGATGGGGGCTCATGAGCTATCATTTTGAATGGCTTCTCCTTCTTCCCCTTCCTCCTCTCCTCCTCCTCCTTCCCCTTCCTCCTCTTCTCTTTCTCCTCCTTCTTCTTTTTGCTTTAAATAGTATTTTATTTTTTCCCACAAGAAAATTTTTAGCATACATTTTTACAAGATTTTGAGTTCCAAATTTTTCTCCCTCCCTCCCTCCCTTCCCCTCTTCTGAAAATGGTAGACAGTTTGATATAATTTATATATATATAGCACATACTGCTTTGGACACCTCCTGAAGAGGGGAAAGGCAGATAAGGCCAAACCTGTGGCTTTGCCCATCCTCCTGAATCCCCAGTGTGCACAGTGCCTGGCACACAGTTAAGTGCTTAATAAATGCCAGTTAATGATGACCAGCAGGGAAACAAACCTGGGTATGAGAGGTGAGAAGCCTACCACTGAATCACCAAAGGCTTCCCTCTTCTGGACGCTAGAACATTTGTCCTCCAAAGAAAGGTGTCGCCTCTCCCCTTTTCCATGATCTTTGGTACATGGCTGGCATCAGCGCAGCACCTGAAGGTAGAGTTATTTGGCAGCTCCTAACTTAAACTGATCAATGACCACTAAGCACCCTCTTCCTTGGGGATCCCTGTCTGCTCTCTTTCTTCTGATAGTTCCAGTGCAAAAGCCATTCTCCTTGGCAGAGTAAACAAGCAAGGTATGAATTGAGATCTCTGCCTACTCCGACAGTTACCATTTTCTCATCTGCTCCAAGCAAAGGTCTGTCCTTTCCTTCCTTTCCTCCAGTAGAGCTAAAAATACCCTTTTAGTGGGGTTACTTACACTTCTTAACTCACAGTTGTTTTGTGAAAAATGCCGAAGAAACAGGACTTATTTTTGTTATTTCTCCCAAAAAAGCTAATTTGATGGAGCTGAGTAGCCCAGTGGAATCAAATGCTGGGCTTGGAGCCAGGGAGGCCAGAGCTCGAATTCTGCCTCAGAGAGTTACCAGTTGTGTTATATCGGGCAAGTCACGTAAACTCGAGCCTGTTTCCTCATTTGTAAAATGGGGATAATAACAGCACCTACCTCTGAGGGTTGTCATAAGGATCCGGTGATAAATGTAAAGTGATTTGCAAACCATAAAGCACTAATGCTATTATCTTTGAACACTTTGGAGCCGGGAGCCGCTGGGGGTCCTCGATACTAGACTAGGGATAGAGTCTACTCTGGGGATGAGGGGCTCGGGAAGTTTTGGAGTACATTAAGCAAAATTAAGTTTATTTTCATGCCAAAAGAGTGATGTATGCAAATAAAACTTCTATGATTTTCATTTTAGTTCTGATTTGCTCATCTCATATTTACTGTTTCTAAGAGCAGCAAATTGCCAGCATTTCCGTTTTTGCACAGACCAGACACCCCCCACCCAGCCCCATCCCTCCGCCATTTGCTGAATGTAGAACACCAGAGGTTCCTCCTCAGGAGCATCTTTTGGAAAATCTTGCTTTACGCAACAGGATCACAGACTTACAGCTGGGAGAGGATTTCTAGGCCTGGGCACGTCCGAAGGCAGCTGGAAAAGAACCAGGGGAAAGGGAGAGTTGGAAGATCTGACAGCGGGAACAAGGAACTGAGAGAAAGCAGGGCAAAAACAAAGCATTCCCTAAGAGCAGTCTCATCCCCTCCGATGGCCCTAAGCACTTCGTCTGGACCTCTCCCTTCTTCCCTGCCCCTCCCTCCATCCTAGTACACTCACCTGGGTCCACACGGGGAGGTAGCAGGTACTGGTCATAGTGCTGGCCCCAAAGTTGAGAGAACCGAGTTTGAATCCTGTCTCAGACTTAGAAACTGTGACCCTAGGCCACTCCTGAAACTTCTGCACCTGTTTCCTCATCTGTAAAATGGGGTTGCTTCATCTCCTACCTACTTCCTTCACACTCACTTTGGGAGTCTGTGGGTCACTGACGTTTGTTGAGGTCTGTCCTCGGGTCAGGCAGCTGACCTAAGTTACCAGCCTCGATTCACCAGGCCCTTGACAGACGCTTGATGAACCAACTGTCTCCCGAGTCTGGGAAGCTTGGAGATGGGGACATGGGTGGGAAGAGGCCTAGAGGAATGTGGACCTTTGAGGGAGGGGTGGGATCTGGAGAACAGGGCTCCAGCTTTGACTGCGCCATTAGCGAGGGCTCCCTCCCCTGCTGGGGGTGCCCAGAGACCCATTTGGCCCCAGTGCTGTTCACCACTGCTTGGCTGTTATCCCTTCCGGGCAAAAGGGGCGGGTCACTTGGCCTTACACTGTCCTGTCTCTACGCCTTAGACCCCCAGGTACTAACTGACCGGGGGCCCCGCCGTCTGCCTGTGTGCCATGGGCCTTTGCATCCCACCAGCGAGCCTTCTCCGTGCTGCCCTCCACTGGGGGTGAGGTCCTCCAGAACGAGGAGTCTCACCTTTTCTATTTGTGTCCCCCCCCATGCTTGGCACACAGCGAGCACCCACTAGGTGCCTTTCCATTCGTTCCTCTGGCTGAGACCTTTGTTGGGACCTGTCCTCAAAAAGCCTGGGGGGGGTCTCCTGAAGGGAAGCCCCTTCCCCAAGGTCACACCATGACCATGACCCTGGAAGGGTCAGGACTAGAACTCAGGCCAGGACTAGAACTCAGGTCTTCTGACTTCCCCTCCAGGAATCTGGCCCCCCAACAAGGCCACCTCTAATCAATGTTTCTGCAGAGGACAAGGTACCACCCCAAAGGTGGAAATGATCAAATTAGGTTTTTAAGAGAATCAGTCTACCCAGCCCTTGCACCATGATTTTCTTTCTTTCTTTTTCTTTTGGCTAGGCAATCAGGGTTTGCCCAGGGTCACACAGCTAGTGGGTGTCAAAGTGTCTGAGGTCCCGTTTGAACTCAGGTCCTCCTGACTCCAGGGCTGGTGCTCTATCCACTGTACCACCTAGGTGCCCCCACCCCCAGTTTTCTTTCTCACAGTGAGAACTTTACCTTTCCAGGACTCACTGACCTCCAAAGCCCCTGCCTCCGCTCAGTCTATGAGCCCATGCTATTCTGAGTGCCCAAGGGTGCCTGCCGCTCTGGGTTTGGGCCAGGAAGCTCCTGGAGAGCCCCGCGGCCAGCCAGGTTAGCCAGGGCGCCCGCGGTCCTAGGGCCGACCACAGGCACCAAAGAAGCATTCTTCGGCTAGCCCCTCTCCTGAGCGGGTCTACGTTTAGAAGGTCAGTGTTGTAAGCGGCCCGAGCAGCTGAGCTGACGTGGAACCAGAAGGGGCTGAGATGACGCCTCCTGCTCTCTCCCCAAAATGAAATCATGCCATTCAAAATCAGCTTCTCTGAGGCACTCCCCACCTTCCCAGGCGTCTGAAATGCGTTGAAATGAAAATCACCCTCAGTTCAGGGAGATGACGACTCACTTCTGCAGCCAGGCTTTCCTTCACAGCGGCCCCCAGAAGCAGGTAGTGGAGGTGTCACTCTATAGGCAAGGGGGAGGGATTTGTTTAAGATCAAACAGGTGCTAAGAACCAAGGCAGGGACTCCAACCCAGGCCTCCCACTTCTAAAATCCGCCCCCCCAGTGAATGAACTCAGTGCTCTGGGTGATGGGCGAGGAGGCAGTCCTGGAAGACTCTGGGCCTCTAGCCCCATCCCATCAGCCCTCTGGTGGGGACCAAGGGAGAAAAAGCCTTGAGTTGGGCCTGAGGGACCCCTTCAGTGCCTGGGAGGGGGATGGAGTACCTGGAGAGCAGACTGGACCAGCAGAGTCCACTGACCTGCTGGGGCCTGGGCCTAGGCTCTCATTGATCCGACTTCGGTTCTTCTCTTTGGAGTACAGAACACTCCTCAGCCAGCCTGGCTGGGGACAGGCCCCAGCTTCCAGCCCTGGGAAGAGCCTTCTGGCCCCTTACAAACAACAGTCCAAAGACCTGGGGCGTTTCTGGGGTTTGGAGAAGCTTCTGGGGCCAGCTCCCAGGAAGGCGGCCCCTGGGAGCGGGAAGGGTCCAGATCCTGCTCTGTGGCCGGAGATCTGACCCGCCGGCCTAAATCCCCTCGGCTCACATCTGGCTGGCACCAGTCTCCTGGGGGACCTCGAATAAATCCCTTCCCTTTTCTGTCCCTCTCAGCTGCCTTCTGGTGTAACGAAGGTGTCAGACATACGCTCACTTAGGTTCGTCTGGCTCCCACCCCAACATTCGGAATTCCCCTCAAGTGGCAGTCCATGCCATCGGTGTGTGTGCGTGTGTGTGCATGTGTGCGCGTGTGTGTGTGCGTGCGTGCGTGCGTACATGACGAGGCCCCCGGTGAGATGGAGCAAAGCCCACCCGCCTCCAGGCCAGAGAACGGCCTGGGTGCCGGCCTCCACAGCCCCCGGCGGCCCTGCCACTGCGGGTGGAAGCTCTCCCTTCTTCCCAGTCACTGGAAGCAGGCCCTCGGGGGGCCAGGAAAAGCCTGGCAGGAGGCCTGGCTGAATTTCGTATCCAATGCTGTGTTCATTTATTTCATACTTACAAAAAGAATTGCCCACCCCTTGTCCCTTCCCAGAAAAACGGTCTCTTTTACAAACATTTAAAAATTAAAAACCAAATGAGGACAGGTTAATTTTGGTACAATTACTGAGCAATGCAGTTGTCATAATTAGAGTTGCAATGTCCTCCGGGTGACAAGTGTCCACGTGCCCCGTAGGGAAATCCTGATTAGTGGCCAAGGAAAGTCCTCTTTCACAAGTGAGCAGATTCTCACGAGAGCCCACCCGTGGGGGAGCGTGGCCTTCCTCTGGGCAAGGAGTCTCTGTGCTGCACGCGCCTTCTGTCTCCACACGGCAGCGCTCCAAGCCTGCCGAGCTCGTGGAGCTCCGGGGCTGCCCACGGCCGCTGGCGGTGTGCTTATCGCCAGGCAGGCAGATGGCCGGCTCCCTCCGCCTCCCCAGCCGCGGCAAGTTCCCTGGAGCACGTGGGGAGGCCTCCTGGCCCCATGGAGCTGCAGCTCTGGAGAGGGAGGTCCTTCTAGGAAGGAGGGCCGGGCCTGACCGCGTCTGGATGTCACACACCTGCCGTGGTCTCCTTTGACAAAAACACGCCCCGGGTGCTGGAGGCCCTCCCGCTGGCTCCCTTCAGGAGGGCAGGGCGGCCGTCTGTCCGCCAGGCAAGACATGGCTTGTGTCTGTGGTTAGTGCCAGAAGCGGTGTTCCTCCGAGAGCGGGCCCCTCCGGAAAGCCGGAGGCTGCTATTTGTCTCTCAGGATGTCCAGCTGCTCCTGGAACTCTGTGAAAAGTCGCTGGAAACGCAGGTTCTGCCCGATGACTGGAAGCAGCTCTTTCAGGAGCTCTCGCTTTCGTAAGCCCTGCACACAGAGATGAGAGGGCAGAGTTGGGGTGGGGGTGAGCTCTGCCCATCCTTGGGCCTCGTGTGTGTGTGTGTGTGTGTGGTACGTGTGCCAGGACCCAGCCTCCCTCTCCTCCGCCCTCGGCCCAGGCAGAACAAGGCCAATCCCTTTTCCAGGTGACACGTCCTGAGATGGCACAATCTGACCCCTCCAGCGGCAGCAGCAGACCGTGAGCTCCTTGAGAGCAGGCCCTGGTCCACTGTGGTCACTGTATTTCCTGTGCCAACCCAATGCCTGCACATAGAGGCACCTAATCAATGCTGTGGACGTGGCCCCAGGACTGAACGCGATACTCCAAAGATGGCCTGGTCAAAGTGCACGGCCTGTTGCCTCCCTATGACTGCACACAGTCTACACCAGATTCATTCGTTCTCTTGGAACCTGTACACTATTCGTGCTGACTCCTAGAGCCTACGGTCCACTAGGACTCCCAAATCCCCCCCCCCCCCCCCCGATAAACTGTTGCACAGCCGTACCTCCCCACTTCTATTTGTGATTCACCTTGTTAGATTAACTACAACATTCTGGCTCACTGGGATTTCTGAATCCTGGCAGCCAATGCTCTCAATAGCTGCAGTCTCCCATCACTTAAAGATGCACATTTATACAGCCACCCACATCACTGCGGAAGATGTCCCTTCTCAGCGCCCCGCTGGGGATTCTCCTGGGCCCAGGAGGCGCTGGGAAGACGACGCCTAGCGTTCCCTTCTGCTGACTTAAGGCTTTTGTGCAATCACAGTGCAGTCTAGAACCCACAACAGGCGCAGGGCTGACGGCTCGCCAGCCCGAGGGCGTTCTAAGGCATCTCCTTCAGACCCCAGCGGCCCTGGGGGAGGGGTCCAAATTCAACCAGGAACCAGGAACAGCTGGGATGTCTGATACGTGGGCTGAATCTCTCTGGCAGCGCCCAGGAAAGCCCTGCTTAATGAATCCCTCTCTGCAGGTCAATTTACGTGTCTGTCTGTCCATGACTGTGTCTGTGTGTCTGTCTACCTGCTCCCTCTATTGGTCACAGCTAGGTGGTGCCACAGATAGAATACTAGACTTGGAATCAGTTAAGAACTGAGTTCCAATCCTGTCTCAGGTTCTTACTAGCCGTGTGACCCTGGACCAAATCAGTTAACCTCTCTCAGCCTTAGTTTCCCCAGGGCCAGCCCTTCCCAAGCCCTCAGCAGGAGGCAGCCCAGGGCCCAGAGAACCCATTCCCTCGCCTCCCTTGTACTCTACTGGTGATGGCAGCGTCAAGGCAGTCCTCTGGGGACCACGGTCTGGGGAGTCCCCTCGGGAGGGGTGACAATTCCCAAGTCCTCTGCCCACCACTGGCTAGCCTCCTGCCATTTTCCCTTCCTAAATAAATGGTTTTAACAGAATCAGAAAGTCTTCTTTCTGACTCAGCCACCTCTCATTCTCCAGCAGGGAAGTAACAGGACTTCTGAAGGCCGGGCTCTTTGAACTGTGCCTTCTCATGTGAGAGGGTAGCCCTGGGGGGCCTCCTCCTCCCCCCTGCCCTCCAGCCTCCCTTCCTCCCATTCCGTGTCCTGACCGCTGTGCCCAGGAGGAGGGGCCTCTGGGGGAGGCCCCAGTAGCACACCATTTTCCAAAGGTTCCCCTCGTTTTGGGCAGCACTGACTATCCTGGCAAAAAGGAACGCGAGGCCTTACCACCACTGTGGATTCCCACTGACTTCCAGTAGAGTAATGGACTGGCCCCAGCAAATCCTTGCATAATTCTCGAAGCCGATATTCAAACCCTGAGTGTGAAAGGAGGACACACGGAAGTGTGGGGCTTAGGCCCAGAAATAACTGACTGCCCCTCCCCGCCTCCCAGCTGGGCCTAGGGGGCCAAGGTCCTGGTGGCTCCAGGCCTTTCCCCAAACACTGCAGATAGGAAAGGGAAGCTGAAAATAACCCAGCCCCAGCCCCAGTCAGGGCTGCTGCTTTCTTAGCAAAGCATGCATGGCCTGGGGCGGGGGGGGGGGCCCCCCCCGCGGTCCTCTGGGGATTCTCAGCTCTTTCCCTGCTCCAGGTCCCAGGGAGGGCTTTATCTCTCAGGACAGAGCCAGGAGCCCCTTGCTGTCCTGTACATGCTCAGCTCTCAGGCCCACCTGCTCTAGCTAGGCCCCTGGACCCAGACGGTGCTTGGCCCTGGCTGGCTGGGAGAGCAGCTCCCGTCTGGGCCAGGCCCCATCAGATACTGATATAGGCCCTCACCACACCCTGCCTGGCATCCCCAAATCCTCCTGTGGGTGGGGCCCTGGCTCACCTTCATTAACTAGGTACCGTGCATAGATGAGGAGCCAGTGGCGATATTCATGGCTGGACTGTAACGTCAGCGCGGCCGCCATCTGGCTCTCCAGGTAGGCCAAGGTGGTCTCCTGCTGGACCAAATGAGGCACGGAGAACAACCGAGTAGCTTGTCTTCCTGAACTGCAAAGATGAGACGAGGGGGCATGGGATGAGCTGGGACCCGGGGCCTGAGCCGCTGCCATCAGCCGCGTCTCAGACTTGCCCAGAAGGACAAGCGAGACCCTTCACCCAGGCTTTTGCCCGTCCTCTCCCTCAAAGCACAAAAAAGGTAAGGGGGGCACACACGATAGAGAGAAGGGCTGGAGCCTGGCAGGACACAGAGAATCCAAAGAGTCAGGGGGTAAAGAGGCCACCCCTGCCTGACCCCCATCTGTCCATCCAGGCCACCCCTTGGGACCTGCTCCCTTTCAATCCAATCAACATTTACTCCTGCATCACAAAAAACTGTGGATGTGGACAGACCAAACCCCTTGTAAGCCTGGGGAATGTCCTGCTCTCCTCCCTAGGTCATGGGCCTCCCTGGGTACCCTCTACCCATCCCCCAACACTGCTGGGAAAGCAGGCCCATCCAAACGGCCAGGGCTGGCCGGGGAAAGCTGCTGGCCAAAAGGCCCAGAGACAGCCTGGCAGGCCAGCGTGCACACAGGCGGCCCAGGGCGGGCTGACCACAGACAGCTCCGTGTCAGAATCAGATATGGCTCGATAAGCAGATGTCAGTCCTCATGGCCCTATGCAGACTGACTTTTGGCCTTGGTCAGCTGTCAGGCAACCTCAGTATTTATTAAACACCTCCTGCGTGCCAGGTACCGTGCTCAGCAAAGACATCTCCTGCCCTCCACGAGGAGACGATGTGCAAACAAATATACACCAAGTGAGCAACACAGAGGATAAACAGGAAATAATGAATGGAGGGAAGGGCTGGGGAAGGCGGCACTAGCTGGGACCTGAAGGCGCTGGGGAAGTCAGCCGGCAGAGCCGAGGCGGCTCGGGGGCCCCACGTAGGAAGGTCTCTGAAGGCCAACCGGCATTTTGTATTTGATCCTGGAGGCCACAGGGAGCCACTGGAGTTTACTGACCAGACACAGTCAGGCCTGGCTGACGGGGGGAGACTGGAGGCAGCAGCGACACCCCCCCAAGCCCCCCAGCAGCTATGGGCCCGCATGTGAGGGGGCAGGAGAGGAGGGGGCATATCTGGGAGAAGCTGCCCTCGCCCTTGCACCCCCTGACCCCTGGGCCTCAGCGTGTGACCTCTCCCTCTCGCCCGAGCTCCAGGCAGGCAGGGCTCATTTGCAGGGATCTTCTGTCTGTACTTCGAGCACTTGGAACAATTCCTGGCACACGGAGGCCATCTCATCAATGTCTTTTCTTTCCTCCCTTCCTAACACAGGTAAAGTGCTCTACAAACCTTAAACTGCTAGACCTAAATGCTGGCCACTCCTACGCTCATCATTCATTCACTCAGTCCCTGGGGAGAGGGCAGGGGGTGTGCGTACTTGGACGTGCGGCCCTGGACGATGGCGAGGGGTCCGGAGCACAGCATGGCCTCCTGGGACGGTAAGCTGCTCCTGTAGTCTGCACACTGGGCCAAGGAATCCTGCTTGTCAGAAACCAGATTCCTGGAGGAGGAAGAAAACAGGCACCGTCATGAGGGTGCTTCAGGAGTGCTGGGCTAGGCTACGCGATACACCAACTTTACCATCTCCATTTTACCACTTAATGAGCTAATTCATTTGTGTTTGCTCAGTGTCAGGACCTGTACAGTCATGGTGCCCCTCGGGCACAGGCCCTCCACCAACACAGACGGCGTCTCCCAAGAGAGCTGCCCGGAGCCGAGCCCGGCCACCAGGGAGACCTCTCTGGTTCCCTGGTGGAGCCTGTGGGACCAGGGTAGGGTGCTGGCAGGACCCCACCTGGGCTGGGGAGGCGGTCTGCACCAGGCTCCATGAACGTCCCAAACCTGAGCTTTGTTAAGCCCCTCTGTACGTGGGGTCTCTGTTGTCAGGAGACCGCTCCTCCTCACGGCAAGGGACAGGGCCCCAGCACAGGGCCGGGGCAGTGGGGGACCATTTCGTAAGCTCCCATCTCTCACAACATCCTTCCTTGCCAGGAAAGCACTGCAGATGTTCTCCCATTACACAGATGAGAAAAGTAAGGCTTCAAGAGGCGACATGACTTGCCCACAGTCACACACAAGGTCTCCCCTGAGGTTCACCCTGTCCAGCTAACCGAAAACCAACTCGCTAGAACATATGCCCCAAGGAGAGTGGGCCCAGGGCCCAGCCAGGCTGCTTCCCATGAGGCTGCTAGGACCGAAGGGCATTCCAGCTTGCTCGAGCGTATCCCCCTGGGGTCCCGAGCAGTCCAGGCTGACGGCTACAGAGTCCCCAGGCAGGAAGAGGCAGCTAGGCCAGGCTGTGTCTTCTCAGGAAGCCCTGCACCTTTCTGTGGTTGCCCAGCTGAGGCCTCCTCCACGGCCACCCTCTGCTCTCCAGCCAGCACGGGATTCCTGTGGCTCTGTCAGTCTTAGTCCCTAATAACGCCTGGAGATTCCAGAGAGTACGACCTGCTCCCACTCTTCTTGGGGGCAGAGGCCGGCCTCCATCGAGGGGGCTCCCACTGAAGCGGGAGGGCTGAGTGCCAAGGCAGGGCTGGTCTGGGATCTAACGTCACTCCACTGAGGGCGCCTGAGGCTGACGCCTCCTGAAGGTGCAGCCACGTGTACTCCCTGCTTCTGCTACCCGGGGTCATGATGAATATGGTGAGAAGGGGACCTGGGCCAGTCTCCAAAGACATTCAGCTCCAAGCAGGTGGGAGAGCCATGCGTGGCTCCAGGGGCGTGCCCTTGTGTACTCCTCACGTGGGCTATGCCACAAGGGCACCAGAAATCCTGGGGCTCTGGAGACACGAAAGGCCCTCGTGGTTGGTATGGAGAAACAAGCTGGAGGCCACCAGAAGGGCAGGGATTACGCTAGCCCTCTGAGAGATGAGGGAGGGGGCAGTGAGCTGCCCAAGGGCAGATGGCTCAGTGACAAAGGAGCTGGGGCCCAGCAGCCAGGTCTCTGGCACTTCTTGCCTGAGCCTGCCACCCTCCCCGCACCCCGGGGCAGTCACGAACACGCCGCCCTCACAGCTGGGCAGGGACACTGCAGCCGCGTGCTTCTGGAGGGAGGACTGCTCTCAGTAGGCTCTGTGCACCTTCCACACAGGGGCCTCCAGCTGGGCAAAGCATTTTCCTCACAATCAGCCCAAGGAAGTAGGTGCAGAAACGTTCGACCCTTCTGACAGTCAGCCAAGAGGTGACTGACCCAAGCTCCACAGACCACAGTCAGCGGCAGAGCCCAGGGTTTGGGCTATAATGCTCCCGCGGGCACCCTGTGGCCAGGGAGGTGGCGTGGCCCAGCCCTCCCCCACCACCCCAGCTGCTTCCATGACTGACCCACTGGTGAAGGGACTTGGCTGGGTGGGCCGTACAGAGAAAGCAGTAAGGAGCAACCCATGACCGTCTGCACAGGCCCGGCTGGCCCCTGACCCCGGGCTCAGTTTTTTTTTTCGTGGCTAGGCAATGGGGTTAGTGACTTGCCCAGGGTCACACAGCTAGTAAATGTCAAGTATCTGAGGTCGGATTTGAACTCAGGTCCTCCTGACTCCAGGGCCAGTGCTCTATCCATGGCACCACCTCGCTGCCCCCAGGGCTCAGTTTTCAACGATGTGAATCCTTGAAGTGGACCACAGAAGCCTGCTGACCTGGAGAGGCCTGGCCTGCGCCCAGGAGCATCGGCCCCCATGCCCCCAGCATGCCCAGTGCCCACTGGCTGCTTCTACTTCCAGGCCCATCACAGCTCCCACAACAGCCACATGCAGGACCCTCGCGGCAGCCCAAGAAGCGGGAGGCCAGAGGCCCGCTTACTCACCACGTGGAAAGGGCGGGGTTGAAACAGTAGGCCTTCCCGTCAGACAGATTCATCACTGGGATGCCATGCTGGGTCAGCAATATCTGTGAAACGGTCATATCACTTCCTAGAGAGACCAGTAGAATTATGTTCCCACTGCCGTTAAGATTTAGAAATGCCTTGAAAGCCTTTTCATTAACCACAGAAATAAAAACCTTCATTTCTCTCGCACATCACAGTTTACAAAGTACTTCACAGCATCTCATGCTCATTGCAAAAATGAGATAGATTGTGCAAGTATCAATTATTATACCCATTTTATAGATGAGGAAACTGAGGCCAGAGAAATGAAGCAACAGATGGAAGATGAGCCCCTCCCCTGAAAACTGACTGGCCCCATCTGGAGATCTCAGCTGAGAGGACCCCGTGAGGCCAAGGCCAAGGTCCCCCAGGACCAAGCAGAACTCAGCTCTCATAAGCCCCTGGGCCTCCTCTTTTGGAGGCTAACCACTTCTATTCCCCCGGGAGCTCAAGGCCCTCCCCTGGACCCTCTCCAGTGGGTCTGCTGCGCCCAGGGCTGAGGAAGGCAGAGGGACAAAGACACTTCTTCACCTGGTTCAGAGGCCCGTAACCTGGATGATTTCATCTGAGGCTACCACCCAGTGAAGAGGGCTTTTGTGTCTTGAACCAGCCCCCTAAGTGCCCACTGCTGGGAAAGGTGGATGAGCAGGCCACCAGCCTCCATTACCTGATAGAATAGTCTGCAGAGACTCATCTTTGATGACGACTACCTGTTTATGGACATCCCTGTGAAAGGAGAGGCGGACAATCAGTGTCTGAAAGGTGAACGTCACCAACGAGCACGTGCATGGCTTCACTCTTGGGCCCTCTGGCCAAGGCCGGGGGGAGCCTGGAGCAGGCCGCGTGGCCTCAGCAGGGGACATGACCTCCCAGTGGGCACTGATTTTGCCTCTGATCCCAGAACACTGGTCTGGAAGAGAGCTCACAGACCTCCCAGTCCCATCTAGAGGGGTGGGCCAGGCTCCAGGCCAAAAGGCTGGTGGACAGGCATTTGGCACAGAAACATGTATGACCTGGAAGTCCTCTAGGGTGGCTGCCGTGCCCTTCCCCCTAGCTTACAGGTGCCCGGGCTGTACCCAGCACACACTCGGGGCTCAGTGTTTACAGGCTGAGCTCCCAGAGACTCCACTCTTATTTCAAAAACTACCCATCTCATGCATTGTGCTCATCTGCATACAGACGCTAACAGAATTCTAACTAATTTTCAAAAATCACCCTATTCAAAAGTGCCTGGATGGCTATGGGGAGGGTCCCTGGGGAAGAAGGCAGAGTCTGTGCCACTGAGGCAATGGGCCTCCTGGTCACCTCCCAGAGGCAGAACAAGACAAGAGGGGCTGAGCGGGTGAGGCTCTGGCCTGCCCACATGGATTTGAGTCTAGACCGCCTTCAGGTGAAGGGGGAGCAGCCTGGCCTGCAGGGGCCTCTGAGGTTGTAACTTTGAAGGATTTTGACTTACAAGAGACCCTTCCTCCCCTGCCCTCCCCATCTCTCTCCTCTCCGAGAGACTGCCTCTCTTTCCCCCAGCCCACAAACTGTCCCTGGCGTGAACTGGAAAGGGAGCTGGGCTCCAGGGGGGCAGGGCTTGGGCACTTACCATACAGACAAGGTGGCAGCAGAAGTGAGGGCCATGATGTAAGGACCTGTGCAATGGAGCGTGGAGACAGGGGAGTGCAGGACGATCGGAGGGAGTAGGCGGCGGCCGCAGGCAGAGAACACAGACAGAGTCCTCTTCTCACAGGCAGCACAGACCACATCACTGGAAGGGGCCGAGAGGAAGAGGGTGTCAATGCTGGGAACAGTCTAACTGGGCCCGAGTCTGACTCCCAACAAAGCCTACCTTGGGGGCGAGGGGGGAGGGAAAGGAGAGAGGGAGGGAGAGAAGCTCAAGTTTATATTGCTATCTGCCAAGTTCCCCCAAGGCCGCCCTCGGCCCGGCTCAGCAGTCCAACAGCCAGCCAAATAGCTCACATTTATAACATGCCCGAAGGTTCACAAAGCTCGCCACATCTCATCTGATGCTCATGTGCCCCTGGGAAGGTGGGTGCTGTTATCACCTCATTTTACAGATCAGTCCATAGATCCGGCACCCCAGACCAGAGCAGGCCCCAGGTGAGGGCTGACGTGCATCTGGGAGATCCCCCAGGCTTTTCATCAGCCCCAAACACTCTCCCACACAGGAAGGCCCCCTTGGGATGCTGTCTTGGCCCAGAGACAGTGGAACGGGCCATGGTGGGTCTGAGCCGGATGGAGCACTGGCCCACAGGGTCCTAGATAGTTCCATTCCCTTCCTTTTGCAGAGGAAGAAGCTGGGGTAGTCTCCTGAGGAACCAGGAGAAGCCTTTGAGAAAGGGCCTGGGAGACGTCACACCCCAGCAGAGGCCTAACCAGGAAGGAGGAAAGGTAACGACAGATGGACGGCCCCAGCATGCCTGGGACTGCACTGTCCCAGGATGGACCGTGGGCTACTCTGGGGATGCAGCCCCTCGAGGGCCAGCCCTGAAAGGTCCCCAAGACTCTTCATGATGCCATGACGGAGGCAGAGTGAGCCTCAGTGTCCTCACTTCACAGAGAAGGGAAATGAACGGAGGATGGAGGGCTAGAAGGAGCAGAACCTTGGGGTCACCTGGTCCAACCCCATCATTTTACCCATGAGGAAGCTCCATTTATGGAACACTGTACTGTGGCCATCTAAAAACCCTTCTGGGTTTGGAGCCAACTACAAAATGGCTCTGGTCTACACTGCCACCCACGGAGCTGTGACACAGAGATCGGAAACCAGTCCGATGTAGCTGAACCAGAACTCGCCTTCACTCACAAAGCCCATGTCTGGTGTGACTCCTACGCCAAGGGACAGTAACCGAGGGGTGCCACTCCCAGACTGTAGGCCAATCCCTGTCTCAGGAGGCTCTGGCTCCATCAGTGACCACCCCTGCTTACACTGGTGCCTCCTTCCTAAAGCAGTTACAGGGGCGTGGCACGCCCCAAGGGGGCCCCGGGATAGGTGCTGGAGCTGTGCCAAAGGTTGAGGCACGTGCACTTACCAGCTGCCTGCCGCAGTGAGAATCCGGCTTGTCAGGACCGTCTCCCACTCTTTTCCTTCCCGTGTGCACTTTAACCGGCTGAGCTTCAAGCCTCCCACCACGGTTACATCGTTTTCGACTTCAATGTACAGGGAAGGGTCAGAACTCACCTGCAGCGGGAAGGGAGAGAAGCTCTCTGAATGGCTGCATTTCAGCCCGGCCTCCCTAAGTTTCTGGGCTCCCTGGCCCCAAGACGCTTGTCGGGAAGGGGCCGAGGAGACAGTGGGCCAGCTCAGCCCCACCTGCTCCCACTACCTGCTGGACTGTCAAGTGGAGAACTGTTTCTCCCAGCCACATACTCTGCATGGCTCCATATGCCAGGCTTCAGAGGAAAAAGCCTGCTTCCGCCTCAACCAATACTGGCTTTGAAGGCAGAGCAGGGGAACAGAGCGTCTGAGACTCAGCCGGCCTCGCCCAACAGGTCCCAACCTTGTCCTGCAAACCCAGCTTGTAGACACGCCACTGCCCCAAACCTGGCCCCTCTCTGGCTGGCACCGATCCTCCCCAGAGGCCTTCTGTGAGCATCAGAGCTCTGTTCTTGTCTCAGCTCCCTCCCCGAGGGCCAGGCCCTGGGGGCTCTGAAAAGGGCAGCTTCCTAATCAATGCTGATCGGTGCTGGAGACAAGGGTGTTCAGTTGTGGCAGGAGGCCGGGCCTGGGCCTTCACTGCTGCCCATCAGAAGAACCCTCCCAGAACAGCCATCCGGCTCGGCTCATTTCACCATTTACTGAGATAGGCAGGTGGTCTGGCCAGTCAATGACCTGTCTCAGAGCGGAGCCCACGCTCTGTCCGCAGCATGACTCTGCACTGCTAAGGCGCATGGCACCTGGCTAGTGAGCGACTGGGAGAGAGCCACGCCCTAGCTCCATGAAGGGGGCCTGGCAGGGGCATGCCCAAAGCTTCCTTCTCCTCCTCTCATGTGCTGGGGCCGGGGAGGGAGATGGGGGAGATGGGGGCTTATTGAGACAGGATGGTGGGAAAGTTTAGGTGTGATGAGAGTGTGTTGCCTACCAACATCATTTGAATCAATAAGCATTTATCATGCACCTACTATGCGCCAGGCATGGGAGACACAAGGAAAGGCAAAAATGGTGCCTGCTCTCAAGGAGCCCACGCTATGATGAACAATGATAATGTGATCACTTAATTATATAATTCTAGGTATGCTTACATTACAAATGTTGAGTTGACAACAGAGGGGGGAGGCTGGGGGTGAAAAGGAGAAATAAGAGCGAGGATATTAGAAAAGGCCCCTTTGCCTGAGTTTCGCCAAGTGGCAGAATGCAGTGCCGCAGAAGGCTTGCCAGCTATGGCACCTAACTATTGACGGCCAAGGACCGAAGACGTTTTTACAAAAGGCGCAGATGACCTGGGGTTGGGGAGCGCCCGACGAGCCAGCGCTCTCTGGGACCGCCCCAGTGTCCTCGGAGAGCGGCCAGACGCACCGAGGGCGGATGCTTCGACCGGGGCCCTTGGACCCAGGACCGGCCCTGACCGTGAGGCCGACACACGCACGCTCTCCTGGGCGGGGCTGCTGCTGCTCCGGAGACACTCACAGCTCACCCCCATCCCAAAGGGGCTCAGAGACCTCTCTGCTACAAGCCCTGTTATAAGAGCTTGTCTACGGGTCTTTGTACACAGGCACGATGGGAATTCGTGAGCCTGCAAGCAGTCACGGGGCCAAATGCCGCGCCTGACGCTATTCTTCCCGGCTCGACCTCCCCTGGGGCAAGCCGACACACACTGGTGATTCTGGGTCAAGGACTGATGGGGTGGGGCCGACTTCAGTGGGGGGATCTGAAAACAAGGCTGGCGAGAGCTTCTCTGCACCCCTCTTCTCAAGGGCAAACATCCCCACTCTGCCGACAGATCTCTCCTCTGGAAGCCCACTCACTGCATCTCCAAGGGCTTCAGTGCCCTGGGTCACGGAGGAGCCCCTTCGGGCCCCACTGCTCTCACTGCAGCTACGTGGCTGGCCTGATGAGTTAAATCCCTTGTTGGCCCAGACAGTGCCACTGTGCCAGGTACAGGGCTCAGGACAGGAGGAAAGTGGGAGAAGAGCCAGGGGATGGAGCCCAGGGTCAGTCTCAGGTCTGGGGCAGGGCTGGACCAGGGCCTGCCCAGGGAGGGGCAGCCTGTAGGCCTCAGCTCCCTTGGGCCTTGTTGGGGAGCTCAAGCAATGCTCCAGACTCTGAGATTGAGAGCTGCCTGGTCTGGGAAAGGAGGGCCCTGCTCGCCCTCCCCAGGCTCCCAGCTTACCTGCAGGGCGAAGGACTTCTGCGGGGCTGGTGTTGGCAGTTTAAGAGCTAGTGCTGGGGCAGACACACAGAGGGCATCCTTGTCGGCGGTCAGCGGGGACTGCGAGGGCCAAACAGCAGAGAAGGGTCAATGAGCACCTGGCCCATGGCACAGCATGAGAGTGCCGGGCAGGAGAAGATCAAAGTTGAGAGTGGCCCAACTCAAGGTCACACAGGAGGCAGCCGGCTTCTGCATCTGCGTGACCTTGATGAGTCCCTCAGCTTCTCCAGGCCTCCCAGCTCCCGGCCCTGGGGTCATGCTGGTCACCCTGTGGATCACATGCCTTTCCCAAGCTGTCCTGACAGTTCCCTAGGCAGGGGGCAGGGCCACTTCCCTCATCCCTGCAGACACTGCTGCCCCAAAGGAATCCCGAAGCCAGTGGCCACTGCCCAGGGCCCTGAGAGGAGGACATGAAGGGTTCCTCAGCAAACACCCACCAGTCCTCATGGCAACTCCATGCTGTGCGGCGCTGGGCCTCATCCCCACTTATGGGAGCCTCAGAGACCTTAGGGACTTGCCCAAGGTCACCTTGCCATTAGGGGCTGAAGCCCTGACTGGCAAGATGACCAGGGCTGGAAGAGGCCTCGCCAGGAGGCCCCTGCAGAATCAGGGGCCACCTCCACTCCCAGCACAGGAGGCCGCAGCAGGCTCACCTGTACGGACAGCGCCACGGGCAGGAGGCGCGTGTCCTTCCGTGGGCGGCCCTTCTTCTTCTTCTCCACGGTCTCCCCTTCGAGGTCCAGCTTCCGCTTGGGCAGTGAGGAGGGCCTGGAAATGGGGATCTTCTCATCACTGTCACTGCTGCTCTCCAAGATGTCCTTGGGTTTTGTCTCTTTCACCAAGTTCTGCTCTTTTAACCTGACACGAGGATGTGAGATGGGTGTCTGCTGTGTGGTCACTAGGGACAGATGAGGCCACCCCCTCCCCACCCCAAGACGGGGCAGAGGGGCTGTCTCAAATGGGGCCAATCACTCTTGCACCGATGTGCTCCCAGGTCAGCTCTGAGATGGAACTGGTACAATTATCCCCGGCTCCCTTATGATGGAAAGCGCAGAAACTGCCTTAATCACAAAATCATCTCCTGTGAGCACCCTCCCTTCCCCTGCCCCCTGTCTCATTTCCTATTCTTTACCCCTTCCCCGCTCCCTTAGTACAAAGAGGTGATGGTCCTTCTCCTGGCCAAGGCCCACCGCTGTCTGTGGGCCGCTCCTGCCCTCCCCTCCCCTCCTGCTGGGGCTCCCTCCACACACATCTTGTTCCACACCTTCCATCTCTGTGTAGCGGCCGGCTCTGCTCTGACGCGGCCTGCATGCCCCGGCCTAGCCCTTCCTCTCTGTCTTCCCTCTCCCTGAACAGTCAGCTGCCTCTACTCCCTCCCCTTCTCCTTGCTCTTCTGGCCTCCTCCGGTTCTGCCTGGGTCTCCGCCTCCCCGTCTGGTCTCCTCAGTCTCCACTGGTAGACCATCCTCATTATCTCTCGGGGCCTCGGCATGGGGTCCCCCCCGTCTCTGTCTTGGCCCTCCGTCCTGTTTCTCTCCGCTGGGAGCCTCCTCAGATGCCAGGAGGGTAAGATTTCTCTGTGCTACCGGCACCTGAACTCCACACTCCCTAGAGGGCCTCATCATTACTGCCCTTGTGGCAGCAAGGCCCCCAGGGAAGCTTCGCACTTGAACCCAGCACACAGGGACTCCTGACTCCATCAACCATTCGGGTCACAAGGCGTGACCTCCCTAATGGACTCTGATTCTCCCTGCTGTGCTCCCGCCATCACCTGGCCAGGAGCTCCACAAGGGCAGGGCCTTTAGTACTCTTTACATGGCCAAGGCCAAGGACAGGGGCACCTCACAGCTGCTGCAGTGAATTCCTCGGTGGGCTTCGTGGCACAGCGGGACACAGAAACCAGAAGTGGCCCGAGCTGAGGGGTTCATCCGCCTGCCTTGACCTTCTCCCCTCCTCTACCATGCTCTTCACCCCACCTATCTCCTCACGCCTTACCGGTCAGCAGCAGTCTGGTTCATATTCGTGATGGCAGCAGTCCCGGTCCCTGAGGTGGCTTTGGACCGTTCAGTGAATCGGGAATCAAACGCTTTCATTGGCTCGATCTTGGAAGGGGTTGTTAACACAGAGGACGAGGACGTGGGGGGGACGGCTGCAGCCGAGGTAGCATTTACACTGAGAAAAAAAGGAATCAAACAAAAGAGAGGAGACGATAGCCTTTTGGGACAAGGGCAACAGGTACCTTGACTCCTGCCTACAAGGAGAGACCCACCCATCCCGAAACCTCAGCCTCAGTGTCCTCAAGGCTTTAGCCGCCCCCATTACCACAGAGAATCTCTTCCTACAAATACAAGCCCAATGTTCATCTACTTTCAAGATTTTTAAAAAAATGTACATTCTGTAGGAACTCTATTTTTTGTGTTTTTTTTTAAGCTAGGTAATGGGGTTAAGTGACTTGCCCAGGGTCACACAGCTAGTAAGTGTTATGTGTCTGAGGCCAGATTTGAACTCAGGTCCTCCTGAATCTAGGGCTGGTGCTCTATCCACTGCACCACCTAGCTGCCCCAGGAACTCAGGAATTGTTTCAAAACAATTAAAATTAAGAACTTGGTCTAGACAAAATTTTCTAAGTCACCACCATGCTGTAACACATGAAGATGCCAGGAAACTCAAACTTTTCTAAGTTGGATTGACTTGAAAGATATCCATGATAAAATAAACGAAAAGGCCAGGCTCAGAGGCCTGCCATGGATCCTGGGAATCTGTGACTGTCCCTGGGTGGATGACCGCAGGGAGAAGCCAACTGGAAAAATCATCTTGTTTGCTTCCCCTCTCCATGCTGGGCCATCTTCCCTCTGTCACTTGCTCTCTAAGGATGGGAAAATAGAGCGGAGCAAGCCCCGGGCCTCTCCGGATCTCAGGGATGTCATCTGTACAAAGGAGGTGATGAGGCATCCCTCACAGCACAGAGGTGAGGGCACAGCCCTGTAAACATCCAAGCGCCAGCCGCCCCATCAGTATTAGTCCTGAATCTTGCTTTAACAGTGCTAAAGCACCTCACTTTTCTGAAGCACGCCCTACGGCTACTGGATCTACCAACGGGGAAACAGGTGAAGCTCCCAGGAAGGCAGGCTGCGACAGGCACACTCAAGTGGCCACTAGGGGGCGTCAGAGTGCAGGCCTCCAACTGAGTTCAAACGTGAGCTCAGACACTTAAGAATAGCTGCGTGACCCTGGGCAAGTCTCTTTAACCTCTGTCTGCCTCAGTCTCCTCATCTGTAAGACGGGGGTGATAGCAACACCAACTTTTGACGGCTGTTGTGAAGCTCAAATAAGACGTCTGTTAAAAGACCTTAGCACACTGCCTGGCACACAGTAGGTGCTGATTCCCTTCTCTCTCTCCTCAGCATGACAGCAAGTCAATCATTAATGAAGATCTAAGTTTCCAGAAATATGCACAAAATTGCTACCAATCCCACGCCCCCACAAAGAGCAGGAGGAGTGCATGTGCAGGAATGGGGAGACTCGGTAAATGGCACATTGAGGCAGGGCCAAGCCGTAAAGCCAATGGCCTGCCCAACAGAGGTCCAGCAGTGGAAGGCAGAGTCCCGGGAACATGGCGTCTCCAAGTCTGGCCCGTACCTCCTCGTATTCGTCATAGCTGAGGCAGAGGGTAGAGGAGAACTTCCACATGCCTCGAGGTTAGAGGATGTGAATTCCAATTCCAGAGGTCACTTTCTAGATACATAATCTGAGCCTCAGTTTTCCTATCTATAGAAACGGGTCTGACCGTTTCAGTCACCAACTTGACAGACCCCCCAGATTCGTGCTCCTGCTGCATGTCCGAGGCGCGGGCCCCTCCCTCTCTTGCGCTTCCCATCCCCAGCGCTGACTCCTGCTGAGCTGAGAGCACCCGCAGAGGGTGTCTGCCCTCCCTCCTCGCTGTCAGTACAGGGTGGGGGCCAGACCCTGCCTCACCCCTCCAGCTGCTGGAACCTCCGCAGAGGCAGTTTACCTTCCCTTTCTAAAACGTGTCTGGTGTAGAGCCCCTGAGAGTGGGAACTGCCACGTTTTTTATCCTTCCACTGCCATGGCCTGGCACATAAGGAGAAGCTGGTTATCGAGAGCTGACGTGACTCGAAGGTTTGCCAAGTGCTTTCCCTATGCCTCCTCTCACTGAGGTAAATGATCCCCATTTTACAGATGGAGAAGCTGAGGCCAGATGCCACCACGGGTCCTCGTTATTCCAGGTCCGACACTATCCCCTGCACCCAACACCTGATTATGTTGAATCCTGTGCTAGAGACCCAGGCCTACAAAGGCACACTTCACATCCTATGGGAGGCTCAGAGGCGGAAAGGCTGCTCCCAGGCAGGGGCCTCTGGGAGGGCTCCCTGGAGGAGAGGAGGGGGAGAGATGAGGCGGTGTGCATGGCCAGCATGCTTCCACACAGGCCCCTGGGAGCGAAGCCTTGGGCCTGTGTCCCTTCACACACCCTGAGCAATAACCAGTGTCTCACGTCGGCTCATTCCTTTCCTCACACCCAGCCCGTGAGAGGCTGATAGAGGGTGCGGTGGGCCGAGAGAGGGCCGGGCCCAGAGTCAGGGAGGCCTGGGTTCAAAACCGGCCTCAGGCACTTCCTTGCTGTGGAACCCTGGGCCATTCACCGAACCTCTGTCTGCCTCAGTCTCCTCAACGGTAAAACGGGGATCATAACAGCACCACCTTCACAGGTTACAGGGATCGAACGGGATGATGTATGTCAAGTGTCCGGCACATACTAGGCGCTCTATCGATCTTGGTCCTTTCCCCTTCCCTTCTCCCACGCTTCTCCCTTCTTCAGCCTGGCCCCCGAAGGCAGAACTGGAAGGGTGAAAGGCTTGGCACGAGGAAGGCATCCGTACAAGGAGGGTTATCCCAGCGTGGAACGAGCTGCCACAAGCTAGGGGCAACCCCGCTGCATCCAGGCCAATCATCCCCCGGTCCTTCTCTTCAACTCGAGACCCCTTAACGTCACGCCCTCCTCGTCTCCAGGTCTGACGATGAAGCGGGCTTCTCTTGGCCAAGGACGAGCCCCGCATCCTGTCCTTCACATCTTCCCCTCCTGAAGCCCCCAGCAGTCACAGCCATCTCTCCTTAAACACCCTGTTACCGTGTTTTTATTCTGTTTACAAACTCCCTCCGTGTGGGATCATTCCCTCCTCCTTACCCTCCCTCCCTCCTTGGCCACAGTGAGTCCCACTTCTAGAGGAAGCCATCCCCAACCCAGGTCAGTGCTGACCCCTCCCTCATCACCTGCCTGTCTGCACGTGGCGCTAGCGGGCTGCCTCCTCATTAGGGCACAGGCGGGATTTGCCTTTCTTCATACTCAATACGCGGGTGCTGACCGACTGCATCCTCAGCACCGGGTACCTGTGCACTGACGGAGAGAAATTCCTCGAGTAGGCACAGGTTGGTTTCTTCTTTGCGTGTCCAGTGTCCAGCACAGAGTTCATTAACCAAGGCTTGCTGACTGATCAGTGGCTGAATGAGCCTATCTTCACACACAAGGCAAGGACTCCAGGTTTTCGTGCCTTCCTTGGGCTCCTGCTGGTTCTCAGCACAACTCCAGAGGTGGCTGGACAAGGCAGGGCCCGGCAGGACTCCTGCTTCATAATTCCCAAGAGTTCACAAAAACAATCAGATCCTTTTCAGATGAGAAGCTGAATGGCCCCATGTCTTGATTAACTCAGGACTCGATTTACTGAATCTGAGTGTAAGGGGACATGCATCCCTATTAAGTTTCATTTCATTAGACTCAGTTTCAAGCTCTTCGTGGAAACTGCCAACCAATGAACTGGCCATCCCCCCTAACTTTCAGTTATTTGCAAATTATCTGCGGATGCCAACTAGGCCTATATCCAAGATGCTGATAAAAAGATTCAGCAGCATAGGGCCAAGCACAGGTACTTTGTACCTTCTTCCAGGCTGCCATGGAATGATCTTTTTTAAATTAAGTTTTATGATTTTTGATCAGCAAAAATCTGCCTTCTCTCACTGTCCCCACTAAGAACAAAAGAAAACAAAACCCCTGTTACAAACATATAGTCAAACAAGGCAAATCTTTGCTGGTACATACACAATTGTGTGGGGATGTGTTACCTTTTTCCCTCTAAGACTTTCACCTCTTACGAAGCAGGGAGCATATTTCATGGTTCACTGGAATCACTGGTGGCCAGAGTTTCTAAGTCTTTCAGAGTTGTTTGTCTTCACCATATTGTTTTCACTGTAAATTCTTTTCACGGCTCTGCTCACTTCACTCTGCATCAGTTCATGTAAGTCTTTCTAGGTTTTTCTGAAGTATCCCCCTCATCATATCTTAGAGAACAATAGTATTCTATGAAAACCATACGTCACAACGTGTTCAGTTATTTACCAACAAATGGGCAGGCCCTTGATTTCCACTTCTTTGCCACCTTAAAAAGAGCTATACCTTGTCCATCTGCAATTGGAGTTGTTTCGCTAAATGTTAATCCCTCCTGTGACCTGCCCTTCCTCTAACTGCCCCTTTCCCCATTTTCCTGTTGAGTGAAATCTATCTCCATACCCACCTCTGTGCATGTGTATGTGCGTGTGTGTGTGCGTGTCTTCTTCCCTCCTCTGACCAGTTCAGAGGCGGGAAGTTCAAGTGACAGATGATACCTCCACCTCCTCCTCCTTGTTTGTACAGACTTCTCTGTGTACACTTGGATGATGTGGAATCATTCTAACTTTTTTTTCTGTTCCCCATCTAATGTATGCCCTCTTATCGAGCCTTTCTACTCTTCTTTAAAGAATATCAAAGGGGCAGCTAGGTGGCACAGTGGATAGAGCATCGGCCCTAGATTCAGGAGGACCTGAGTTCAAATCCGGCCTCAGACACATAACACTTACTAGCCGTGTGACCCTGGGCAAGTCACTTAACCCCACTGCCTAACTTAACAAAAAAAAAAAAAAAAAAAAAAGTCATCAAGACATAACAGAAGTGCTCCAGGCCTTCTGGGTAATCAGACTCCCTCCATGACCCTTGATGGTGACAGGGTTAAGAAGGAATAGATGGATCCCCTCCCTATATAAGAAGGTAAGCAGTTTATCCTTTGGGCCCTATGGCTGTTTCTTCAAGAGCTGACCTTCTTGTACGCTTGGCATTCTGGAGTATCTTCTTCTAAGCTCTCTGATCCTTCATGGTACTAGTTGCTCAGTCATGAGTGTTCTTGACTGTGGCTCTTGACTATGACTATTCTTCCTTTCTAGCTACATCTGGTTATTTCCAGCTAAATTTTTTTCTTTGTCCTAGAAGTTCTACATTTTGGCTCTAACGTTCCTGGGAGCTTTCACTTTGGGGTTCCTTTCAGGAGGTGACCAGTGGACTTTACTTCTACTTTGTCCTCTGGTTCTAAAAGATCGGAGTAGTTTTATCTTAAGATTTCTTAAAATACCACATCTAGGTGGTTCTTTTTTTTTTTTTTGGTCATAGTGTTCCCAAGTCCAATAATTCTTAAATTTTTTTTCCTTCTTCTATTTTCCAGGTCGGTTGTTTTTTTGTCATGAGATTGTTGTTGTTGGTCAGTTGTTTTAATTGTGCCCAACTCTGTTACCTCATTTGGGATTTTCTTGGAAGAGATCCTGGAGTGGTTTGCCATTTCGTTCTCCAGCTCATTTTACAGGGAAGGAACTGAGGAAAACAAGGTTAAGTGACTTGCCCAGGGCCACACAGCTACTAAGTAGCTGAGATCAGATTTGAATTCATGAAGATGAGTTTTCCTGACTCCAGGCTTGGTATTCCACCCACAGCCTGCTATATGATAACTACCTTCTTTCCTTGTCTCATGGAAGCATTGGCTTGTATTTGGTTTATTTGAATTTTCGAGGAGTTTGTGGCTTAGACAAGGTCCTGTACCTCTCGTGCCAAGCAGTTAATTCTCTTTCCAATTCTTTCTTCCATAGGTCTCATTTCTTTTCCAATTTTTCCCTCAAGCACTCTGCTTTCATTTATAAAACATTTTAAACTCTTATTTTTCAATCTCTTCCTAGAATTCCAGTTGAATCGGTGCCCAATCTGTGTTACTCTCTGAGGCTCTGCTCCTGGGGTCTGAGCCACACTGCTGCTGCTGGCTTCTTGTCACTATTCACTCTAAATGGTCACCCTTAGATACCAGTCTCCTCCTCTATTACCCCTGGATCTGTGACCCAGAACTGGGCAGTGAGCACCAGAGTTGTCAACTGGTCCCTTTTCTGTACCTGGCACAAGGTTAGGCTGGCACTGGGCCTTCTTTTTTCCCCAGGGGCACAGCCTCCCACTGCACTTTGTGTGCCGCCCTCCTGGCCAGACCCTGTCCACAGAACTCTCTATATCACTATACCAATGTGGTCTGGAAAAATGACTCGTTGTGATTATTTTGGGGAGGATTCCCTAATATGGATTCAGTCTGAAACGTTTTCTAGGTCTGTTTGGAAGAGTTCTGTGGGGGAGCTCCTTGTATTTCTGCCCTTTGTAGCTAAACTCCTGGAAAAGGCTGTCTAGGCCTGAAAAAGGTACTGCCACTTTCTCTCCTCTCTCTCATTAACCCCTTACAACTTGGCTTCCAACCTCAGCATTCCACTGAAACTGTTCTCTCCAAAGCAACCAATGAACAATCTCTTAACTGCCAAATCCAAAGGCCTTCTCTCAACCCTCATTCTCCTTGGCCTCTCTGCAGCCTTTGATACTATGGGTCACTCTCCTCCATGGCATTCTCTTCCCCGTTCTATTTCTGGACATTCCTCTCTCCTGGTTCTCTCCCTACTCTTCAGACAACTCCTCTTGTCTTCTTTGCTGGATCTTCCTCTAGCTCACGCCCTCTAACCATAAAGGTCAGAGCTCTGTCCTGGGCCCTCTACTCTTCTCCCTCTATTCTAATTCACCGGGTGATCCCATCAGCTCCCATGGATTAAATGACCATCTCTATGCTGAGGATCCTCAAATCTACCTTTCCTGCCGCAACATCTCTGTCCACATCTCTAATCGACACTCAGGTGTACTATAGACACCTTAAACTCAATGTGTTCAAAACAGAACCCTCCTCCCTTACCTATTACTATAGAGGACAACACCTTACGCCCAGTCCCTTAGGCTCTCAGCCAGAGTCATCTCTCTCATCCCCTCCCCCAATTTCCAAGCTGTTGCCAAGGCCTGTCGATGTCACAGCTGCAGCATCTCTCCAGTACACCCCCTTCTCTCGTCTGATGCAGGCCCTCATCACCTCAGGCCTAGACTGCTGCCATAGCCTGCTGGGGGGTCTGCCTGCCTCAGATCTCTCCCCTTTCCAGTCCATCCTCCAAGGGAATGGTCCTAACGCTGAGGTCTGATCATGTCACCACCTACTCGATAAACTCTAACGACAACCTACTGTCTCCAGGAGCAAATACAAAATGCTCTGTTTGGTATTCAAGGCCTTCAAAACCTAACCCCTGCCCACCTTTCCAGTCTTCTTACACCTTACATACTCTTCAGTTCCGACACTGGTTTCTTGGCTGTTCCATGAACAAGCAACTCCATCTCTCGGCTCCAGGCATTCTCTGGCCATCCCCTATGCTTGGAACACTCTCCCTCCTCTGCTCTGACCACTGACCTCCCTGGATTCCTTTAAGTCCCAACTAAGCCTTCTCCTGATCTCTCTTAACTCTAATTTAACCTCCTTTAATTATTTCCTACTTATCTGGTACATAGCTTGCTTTGTATGTATCTGTTTGCACACTGTCTCCCCCACTAGACTGTAAGCAACTTGAGGGCAGGGCCTGTCTTTTGCCTTTTTTGCATCCCTAGCACTTAGCACAGTGCCTGGCACATAGTAGGTACTTAATAAATGCTTGACTGATGGATTTCTATTACCTGTATACCTTCTGCAGTTCTCTCTGCCAAAAGCAAAGCAGCTAATAAGTTCCTGATACAGCGTAGTAATTTCATCCTTCAATAGAAGGAAAAACTAATAAGAAGGAAAATCTATTCTGAGCTCTTTCTTACCAACAAGGAAGAGCTAGGGTGGAAGTGACTGGAACTTATGAGAAAGGGCCAGAGTAGCCAGTGGCCATACTCCTTTGGGATAGCAGATTTCAACAGATTTATAATCAGAAATAAGTAGAATCCTCTATCCTGAAATTCTGCAGGATACAATTAGTCAGAGAAGTGTGGGATGCTCTCCAAAATAAAAGGCTGAAGACATAAAGAGAAAACTCAGGTCTGGGAGAAAAAAGGCAAGTTGTTAAAAGGAACAGAGGTACTATAAAATCAGAATGATCTCAGTGGCCCCCAGAGGAAATACAATATGAAGGCAGACCAGGTGGAGACACACTACAGGTTCTGTCAGACTTTTTTCACTCTGCTGGTTTTTTCAATGAGATGGTTTTCCTTCTCTTTTTTTAAAAATTCTGTTTCATAAAGTCAGCCAGTCAACAAGTGTTTATTAAGGCTTTACCATGATCCAGGCACTGTGTTAAGTGCTGGGGAAACAAAGAAAGGCAAAAACATGGTCCCTGAGGAGTAGATCTCCGGGAGGGGGCAAGGAGGCAGGAGCCACTGAAGTACGCAGCTCTGTTCTCCCTTGATTCTCAATCGCCTTTCATCACTAGGCCGTTACTGATTTCCTGCGAATCTCAAACAGTCTCACTTGCTCTCATTCTAACCTCAACAGCTTCTGCAGTTTAATTATTATCTCTATATCCAGCCCTAGTCACGCAGCTGCAACTGCCTCCTGGATATTTGGAAATGGATGCCAAAAAAGAATTCAAACGCTCCCCTTTGCCCACTTCCCCTCTCTGCTGAGGCCACGCAGCACCATCCTCATGCCGGAGGATCTCTACCTCCATATTACCCTTGACCCCTCATTTCCCCGTATCTCCTGGTGCCACTCCCCTCTCTCTATCTCTAGCCTCCCTGCATCATCTCCACTCACACAGGCACCACTCACCTGGACCACTTCCAAACTGCCAATGGGACTGTCTTCAAGTGCACACCCAACAGTGCCCTTCTCCTACTCAAACTCCCAACTGCCTGTCGCTGTTCAGATCAAACAAACTCTGTCTGGCTTTTACATCTCTTCCCAATCTGGCTTCAACTTCCCTTTCCAACCTTATTATATCCCATCACTCCCCTTCTTCCTGCACTTCATGGGCCAGCTTAATTGGCCTTCTCCTTGTTCTTCGGGAACAACGACCCATTTCCCATCTCCGCGCTTTCGTGCTGCTTGTCCCGGACACCTGGCGTGTCATCCCCACCTCCATTATAGCTCTTAACTTCCTCGATTTCCTCCAAATCATGCATCACAACCTGGGAGGGGCCTCCTCATCCCACATTTGCCTGGCAATGCTTTTGTGTGTGTTTCCTACAAACTTACCTATGAACAATGATTGCCACCCTGACAGAATGTGTGTTCTATGAGGATAAGAAAGGCCTGTATACTGTAGGTGCCTAATAAAGGCTTGTTGACTGACCAACTGTTCAGAGGGTAAAGACCTGACATGTAACTGCTGAGCCACTGCTAGGGGCAAAAAGATAATTCTGATGTAGGGGAAAACTTGCTAAAAATCAAAGCTATCCAACAAGTAGAAATGAGCTACAAGAGAGGTCTTGAAGACAAGGCTGCCTAGGACCAGCTGTTGGGGAGGTGGTGGAGGACACACTTGCTTAAGAGTGGACTATTGAATGGGGACAGTTAGGTGGCACAGTGGATAGAACATCAGCCCTGCAGTCAGGAGGACCTGGGTTCAAATGCGGCCTCAGACACTTACTAGCTGTGTGACCCTGAATACCTCCCGCCTCTTTAAAAAAAAAAAAGACTCTGGAAAGGAAGTGGCCAGAGAAATATCACTCAGGAAAACAAAGGATGAGAAAAAGAGACGAGGGTGGGGTTCTCTGAAGTCACAGATGACATTCATGTCATGTGCTGGGGGCACTAACTCTGTTAACAGTGGGAAAGAGATCAGCTTAACTCTCCACAAGATAAAGGGGGTAAGATGTCCTACATGCAGGTCGACAAACCGGGGCATGGAGCAAGTGACGAGAGACCCTGGCCGACTCCTGAAGACCTAGGTTAGCTGTTGTCCTTCGTTCTCGAAGAGGACTAAAATTTGGGCATCGCTATGCCAGAGTCAAGGTCCAGTGTGTCTGAACGTGGCTGATCAGACCAGTACAAGCTCAGATGGCTCCACCACATCGGTCACAAATAGTCTGTGTGAACATCTAGGCTGGATTCTCTATATTTGCACATCTCGCGTTTCTTCTGAGCTCCTTCAATTCTGCTCTGCTCAGAGCACAGCCCCTCCTCTGATGAGGGCACGCCATGCTGGGCAGTCCTGTGCCAGTGTCTCTCATGTCACACAATCAATTCCAAAGTGCTTACGAGAGACCTTGAGAGTGTCCTTGTATTGCTTCTTCTGACCACATGAGCACCTGCCCTGGGTGAGTTCTCCATAAAATAGTCTTTTTGGCAGGCGTACGTTTGGCATTCGAACACCATGGCCAGCCCATCGGAGTTGGGCTTTCTGACCATTTACTGACCTGGATGGGCCTCCTGAAGCAGAGACCCCAGAAGGAGGAAGAAGAGAAAATTGGGCAGTATCCCAACTTGAAAGATACAGCTTCTAGTGTTCTCTGTGAGACAAAATCCCTCACAAAACAAAGCAATCGTCCTCTTCCTCACTGACTCTGGATGGCATGGCAGCCTGTGCAGTGATGTGTGGTGTGCGTGGGGAGGCTATCGCATGTGGCCACCCACAAGGGCTGACACTTGGCAGTGCTGGGAACACACAACTGCAAGTCACATGAACAGAATAATTACCACCTACGTGATAGGAGACAGTGAGGACTGAAAGCAGGGAGAACATTTTGAAGGGAGGCTTTGTGGCCAGATGGGAATGCATCTCCAAACCTGACGTTCAGGGGCCCAGAGAGGCTGACAGATAGACAGACCCTTAAGAGCCAGCCCTTCCCATGTACTGACCTGTCTTTACTGACAGCATCCCCTGCAGGCTTCAGGCTCGATGCCACAGGCTCCAAGGAAGGCTTCGACGTGCTGAGGGAGTTGGTGGCATTGGAATCTAGCGCCATGAGCTGCTGGTTACTCTGGGAAGACAACATGGAGCCTGCCAGCGATCCCGAGAGAGGAATACTATTGAAGAAGGCCGTGGAGAAGTCCCTGCACAGAAACAGAACAGATCCCTGTGAGCGCCAGCAGTGACGCTGGGACAAGCCCACTCTCCAGCTTTTCGTGGACTTCCACCCCACACCCCATCAGCACACAAGGAATCCAGATGGCCCGGTAGGACCTCGGAGACTCACGGTGAGACCCGGGCTTAGTCACTTAGCCTTCAAACCCAGAAGGCTAGAAGGGCTGATACAGAGAGAGGAGCCATCAACTGACACACACCCCAAACCCTTTCCCCGATGCCCCGTGTTTATATGGCCCTTTTTACTTTCGCAGCTTCAAAGTCATTTCATCTGGGCTTCACAAGATCCCACAGAGTCAAGCAAAATAGAGCAGGGATTTCTTTATTCCCATTTCATACATGAGAAAACTGAGGCACAGAAAAGTTCAGTGCCTTGTCAATGGCCACAGACACAAACACGGACACACACAGACAGACACAGACACGCAGACACACACACAGACACAGACACACACAGAGAAGACTAGGCCTCTTGACATCTAGATCTCCGCACTTAACACTGGATCGCTGTCTCTGAGACAAAGATGGCTCCGGGGGTATGTCCAAGGAAGGCAGCGCCTCCCAAGTCTCTTCCTGTGCTTCAGGGTGACCCAAGGATCCTGAAAAGCTGGAAAGCCTCTGAGCACAGGTGGCGTGTCATCCACAAGACTGGAACCCCAAGAGTTAGGGATGGGCATCCACGCCAGTAGGTACAGGGAGCAGCCACGTGATAAGGTCACGGGTTGGCCCATGCCACCTGGGCACCTTTGTGCCCAGAGCGGCCAACGGGGCCAGCCTCGTTCACCTGCCATCCCGACAAATGGGCGACGGGGCACGGGAACGCTGTTGCTCCAAGCTTTCCCCGAGCTGGCTGCCAGCCGCCTCTCCTACCTCCTCATGCACACTCTGGTCCTGTCCACACAAACAGTGCTTCATTTCCCATCTCTGGGCCTTTGTACTGGCTGTCTCCCATGCCCAGAGAGCTCTCCCTCCTTACCTTCACCCTGAGCATGCCTGGCTGCCTTCAGTATTTGGCTCAGGGGCACCTTCTACTTAAAGTCAGTCCTGATGCGTCCCAAATGCCACTAGCCTCCTGGTCACAACGACCTCATATCTCTTCTTTATCTGCTCTACAGGAGCCCTATGTCCATCCATGCGGTCTTCCTTGAGGAATGCAAGCCCCCTCAGGGGAGGCATCCTCACTTTCCTGTTTTTCTCTGGGGCACCCAGCTCACAAAAGGCACTTAATGAATGTTTGTTGGCTGACTCAGGGAGTCTTCAAACACTTATTAATACATACGCACGCAAAGCCTGGCATGGCCCTGAGGACGAGGAAGGACAGAAGAGAAAGTCCTTGGCAGAGCTGGGAGCAGGACCATGGAGAAATGAAAGCGGAAGCAGAATCTAGAGGGGCCCGGTCCCACATGCATCAGACAGTTTGGCACGGACATGCTTCAGTGAAGCGCTACACAACCGACCCAGCCTGTGTTCTCGTCTCTAGGGTCTCCCTGCTTCCAAAAATAAAACGGGCGTGTGGCTCAGCAAGGGCGTGTTACGAGGCCACGACCTCGTCTCCGTCTCACAGAAACGACAACCAAAAGAGTCTAATACCTCTTTTCTACTGGAAGCCACCAACCTTCGGTCAAGGTGTCAGCGGAAACCCTGGAGAGTCACGTCTGAAGGGGGAGCTCTCACCACTGGGCCCCACCTGCTGCCACCTTCAGTTCTGAGCTGCTCCTTCCTACTCAGGAAGCATTTGAAGTAAGTGAAACAAGCAGCTTCCTTACCCTTTCTTTCTTTCTTTTTTTTTTTTTGGCTAGGCAATGGGGTTAAGTGACTTGCCCAGAGTCACACAGCTAGTGTTATTTATCGAGGCTGAATTTGAACCCAGGTCTCCCTGAATCTAGGGCCAGTCCTCTATCCACTGCGCCACCTAGCTGCCCCCCTTCCTTACCCTTTCTACAGGAGCAATGGCTGACCTACCAGCCAGCACAGGGCACCAGGAAGAGGCCCAGCCGTGAGGAGGCCACGGCTTGGTCCCAGCTGGGCCGTCACTGAGCCGTGTACGTGGGAGTAAATCCCTGTCCCACCCTGGGCTTCTGAGTCCTCCTCCAGAAAATGAAGGAGTTGGAATACAAGGTGACTTATTTAGGTCTTTCCCAGACGGGATATTCTACATTCTTTACTCTATGGGAGACCCCTTCAAGGTCTAACGTTTTATGCTGAGGCTAGCGGTTCTCATCTCTGGAATTCTCTGTTCTCAGGTTCTTCCCTCCACGACATTCCATGTTCTCAGGCCCTCCTGTCTGTGATGCTGCGTGATTTCTGACCCTCCCAGCCCAGACATTCTACAAAGCCTCACTAGACAAGAGCGAGCAGGTCTCTAGAGCAGGGCACTGGTCAGGGCCTGGGGTCAATAGTCTTTGCTTCTCCACCACCTGTCCCTCCTGACAACAAGGACCCGCCTGAACTCCAGGGCAAGGGACAGCACAGGACAGAGCACAGCCAAAGGCTGCTGAGCACTCTGGACAGCTGGGGGCCAACCCCTGCCTCCCAAGGGCACGTGCCCAGTGTCTGGGGGGAGAGCCCGCCAAAAGGATCCTGGCAGCCTGACTTCGCTGGGGCACCCAGGGATGAATCTGGCAGTGAAAAGCCCGGCAGGCTGTCCATGCCAGGGGTGCTGAGGGTGGTGAGTCCACTGACTGCTCAGGTTTAAGGGTGCAGCCTCATCCAAGTGTGAAGAAAATGCTTTAAAAAGTGTAAGGCACGATATACATCTGGCACCACACCGCAGTGGATGGAGAGAGCCTCGTCTTGGACTTAAAGACTGGCCTGGGGTCTGATGCTAACCCAATCACTGACTGGCTGTGTGACCTTTAGAAAATCACTTTATCTCTCCAAGCCTCAGTTTCCTCATCTGTAAAAAGAGCCCAAACCCTAAATATCCCCATTATCTATTTCACAGAGTCCTTGGGAGGAAAAGCACTTCAGAAATAAGAGCTCTGCTCGTGATCGTCACGGTCACAGCCCTCCTGCCTCTTGGAAGGAAAGCCACTGAATTCTATAGAGGCAAACAGAAAAGTCAACTCAAAGCTAGTTCTGGGACCTGATCGTGAACCAGCCAGGGGCCAAGTGGGCAGAGTGCCCTGTACGTGCTGGCTCTGCAAACCACGCCGGGGGAGAGCGGGGGATCCTGACCTTCTCGTGAGTCACAGCCTCAGGCTCCGACTCTAGTCAGCACCGCTCATCAGCTCAGTGTGGATGGGGGCTCCAGAGGGGAGGGCACTCTTCTGCTCCCCTCTCCCTCCTCCGCTCTCCACGAGCCTGCACACTGTCCTCTTACCTGCACCAGCCACCTTGCTCTACATGTGTCTGAAGGAAGAGGGAAGCTGGTAAATTTAGGACACAGAATACTGGACTAAATATAGGTCATTCCTGAATGGAGGCTGCGCCTGAGAATGAGACGGTCTTGGAAAAAACTTGCATTCACACACACATACCCACGTACACACTTTAAAAAACCCCTCAATTCTAGATGACAGGTTTGATGCACACTTGGGAGGGGGAGTGTAGTGTATATTCAGCTCGATCTGTCACATTAGGAAGCACGATTACTCAGTGGATGATAACTGGGAGGCAGGAGAACCTCAAAACAGGCCTCTATTCAAGAAGGCTCTAAAAATTCACGACGATCCCTTCCCAACAAGCTACACGGCCAAGTCCAAGCATGGCTGTGGGGGTGGAGGTCTGAGACAGACGTTTCAGACCTGGAAGCACCCTCAGAAGACCAATCCAAATGGGGATAAGAAGCCTCTCCGTGGCCTCTCAGAAAAATGGCTGTTGAGGCTCTGCTCGTGTACCTTCTGTGACGGGAGACTCACTACCTGTTGCTTTGGAACATCAGGGAAAGAGGAGGGCTGTTACACAGATCATTCCGGAAGGAGCTAGCTGGGCCAGAGAATGGCCTGAGGGCATGTTTCCTTCCTGCTCAAGGCTAAGGATGATGGAATGTCATCCAGGAGAGGAAATGGCATGAACAGGGCCCCAAGTCACCACAGAGCTGCACAGAGGAAAAGGGCACCAGGCCTGGCAATCGAAGACAGGGGTCTGAATCCTGCAGGTTACTGTCCTCGTTAACAGTCTCACTTTTCTGTTCTGTGAAGTGGGACAGTGAGGCAAGATGGCTGCCAAGGTCTCGTCCCCAATCCTATGATTCTGTGGCTATCACGAAAAACTAGGAAGAAAGGAAGGCATGGGGGATGATGGCGGCCACAATGTCAAGGCAAACCCAGCATGGTGGGAAGAGCCAGGGTGTGGGTAAAGCCTGGGGGCACCTCCAGCTTTGCTTCAGTCACATCTATAGGCCCAAGGGTCATCTCTCAAGGGCAGGTTAAAATGAACCCAACTTAGGAAGCCTTCCTAACACACACTGGTTTGGGTCAGGGCCCTCAGGCCCATGCCCAGTGAAAATGGCTAGCAGAGAAAGAAGGCCAGTTGGGTCCTGGGGCCCAGAATCTCACTGCTCCCGAGCTGAGAGGATGCCCTCGGGATAAACGGAGAGACTCTCCATCACGTCAAGGCCTGAGGACTCTTAAGAAGGCAATGCACAAGCAAGGGCTGGAGCCATCCTCCAGGTAAACACCAAAATAAAACAAGATTAAGGCTTCCACAGGTAACAGAAAAAAAGAAAACTTTGATGAATACCCAGTGTCCAGCTGAGCAATACAAAGGGGCGTGATCCTCCTCCGACCATCGGCTGTCCGCGTTTCCACTTGCTTCTTTAATAGATTCTGCCAAGGAAAAACAATACAAATGAAAAGGAAGCCCTCTCTCTTTCTCGTGCCGAAGTACTGCACAGAGGCTGGACCGAGCAGATGGAGCCCCGGAGAGGACGGGACTCCCTTTCCTTCTGTCGTCCTGAGCACACTGATCTTAGCCTCCCAGGCAAGCATGAGCCTCCCTAAAATCTCCCCATTGACTTTCTGCACACTTAAGGGCCGCAGCAAGCCCAGGGAATCAACCTGAGACGAAAAACTAAAGAAAGGTGAGCAGGTCCAGGGCCACGATGGAAACAGGACGGCCTACTGGGTGAACTTAAAAGATCAGGCCTCCAGGAGACTCTTGTGAAAGAAAAAATGTGTATTTCCAGAGAGACGTTGGGGTTGTCCAAGAGGACTTAGGCCAGCTTCCTTTTTTATCTTCTTAATCTTTTTTTTTTTTTGTCTAGGCAATGGAGTTAAGTGAGGTGCCCAGGGCTACACAGCTAGTAAGTGTTATATGTCTGAGGCCGTATTTGAACTCAGGTCCTCCTGAATCCAGGGCCAGAGCTCTATCCACTGTGCCACCTAGCTGACCCTTATCTTCTTAATCTCAACCAAGAAAGCAAGCAAGGCTGCAGAGGGTCAGGTCCTCCGAGACCAGGGGTTCTTGCACTGGGGTTTGTGAACCTGTCTTTTCCTAAACGTTCTGGCAGCTCTAGTTGAATGGTAGTGGTCACCTGTGGAATTCTACGCATTTTATCTTAAGCATTTAAAATCCCTGATTCTGAGAAGGGCTCCCTGAGCACCACAACTCAAGGGGGCCAGGACACCAAAAGAGTGCATCCCTCCTGCCCTGGATGAAGATAGCCAAGGAGGGCTCTGCCTGTTCGTGGGAGGAAGAGGCCTAAGACGCCCTTTAACTGAGTCAGAAACACAGGCTTATCCCTTTCTTTCCACAAGAGATTCCTCTCTCTCCCCCAGCCAGGCCTTTGCACTTTCTGCCTGGGCTACTAGCTCCTTGCTGGCATCCCTGCCCCGGAGGCCTCTCCACCTCTGATTAGCCCTGAAAGCTACAACCCTGCTCCCACATCAGTCCGTGTCTCTCTCAGGAGGGCCCTCCTCCACTCTTGCCCTTCCAGGCCCACTCCCAGGCTGGCCAGGCAGCCCTGCCGAGGCCAGTCCAGATTCAGCATTAAGCTCTTAAGTTCTCCAACAGACCTGACGAGCCACAGGACCCAGCCCTCGCTCCCACACCGACTCTGGTCATGCTCTCGCTGACACTGCTCTGATCTCTCCCTGCAGACAGGAAGCTTGCTGGGGGCAGCCCCAGCAGCCTGAAGCTGGCAGGCCCTCGGGGCTCAGGCTGGGACCCACCTTTCTGATGTCTTCCAGGCTCTCACCATTCACCATGCTGGCTACTTTGGGGTTGGAGCCAGCTTCCCGGGACACCGCGTTCTTGTGATCCAGCTGCTGCTGCTGCCTCTGCTGGTACTTGAGCATCTCGGGGTTCTCAATGATGGTGGTGGGGAGCTGAGCCTCCGTCATCACCGCAAGGCTCTTCCCATAGGTGGACTGGTGAATGTGGCTCTGAGAATGAAAAAAGGCTTTGACAGGTAAGGTTCTGGAATGCACGCCACAACCTCAGGGACACTCACGCCTCTGGAGATCAGCTGTCTCCAAAGACCCTTCTCACTGAGACAAAAGCGTTTCGGCCCCAACTGCCTGGTGAGCGCGAGTGTTACCATCCCCATTTACAGAGAAGGAAACTGGGGCTCAGAGAGGAGAAGGGACCTGCCCAAGGTCACGCAGGGGGGTGACCCTTTGCCACAGCCTGCTCCTCACATATCAGGAACATGAGGCTCTGTTACTGATGTCAAGAAGAGGAATGCAGCCCAGAGCACGCTATCTGCTCAGCACCAGGGTCCATCCCAGAAGCCCCTCCATACAGCGTGGCTACAGACTGGGCCCCGGCAGGTGAGTGAGCACCCTTCCATTCTTCCCCCTTTCTGATGACCTCAGGCTACTGCCTGAGGCTCTTATTAATTCCTGTCCACTAAGGCCTAATGAACAGAAGCAGCTCCACAAAGGACGCCTCTGCCCATGGGAGCTCCCTGGAGCAGGGGGCCAAGCCCAAAGCTGAAGAGTGACTCTGCTCGGGTCAGAGGGTCTGGGGAGCAGCGGCTGGGGAGCTGAGAGCGGCTGGCCTGGCTGTGGCTCCAGAGGGCCTATGCTGCCTATCGCTGTCAGGTCAGATCCCAGAGTAAGGGCCAACCAAGGGGAAGGCAGGGCTGAGAAACCCCAGCCACGTCTGGTCTTTTTATAGACCTCTGTGGGTACAACGTCCTCAAGAAACATCGTCTCATCCTGCCTTGGGAATGACACGGAACGGGGCCGGGGAGACATCAGAATGACCATCCCTGCCTTGCCTCCAGTCCACCAGCTAGTGAGGCCTGCCATGGGCATGCCCATGCCAAGGAACCACTCCAGGATGATGAGCGGGGAAGAAGCAGGCCTGGGATCTATCAGTTTCTGGTAACGCCTTATGCTGCAGAGCTTAGGGGGAGCACAGAGGAAGGGCACTGGGAAAGGCGGCCATCTGGATTTGGACTTCTTCAGCCGGACCATTTGGAGCTTGATATAAAACAGTTCCAGGACCTGCAGGTCCTTGGCCTGTCCCCTCAAAGAGACCCATTAAAACCAGTTTGGAGCAGGGTTCCAAGGGTAAGAGGCTTAGAAAGAGACCTCTTTGAACTGTATTTAAAGGAGTGGTCATCTCCCAAAGCCCTAGGGGTCTGCCTCACAGGGGTGGAGCTCTGACTCTGGCCTCTCCTCTGGGGGTGGGGCTGCAGATAGGGGACACCCCCTGGGGCACTGGGCATGGCCAACGGGTTGGCCAGTCTTGCCAGACTCTTTCTCTTCTGTTATCCTTTGGGAGGGCAGGGAGAGGGGAATATGGAAATGGAATAGATGCAAAATCCAAACCCATCTATGACATTCTGGGGAAAATTCAAGGTCCCTGAGGGCCAGAACCACCCTGTGCTTGTGTCTCGCCAGCTAGGTGGCGCAGTGGATAGAGCACCAGCCCTGGATTCAGGAGGACTTGAGTTCAAATACGGCCTCAGACATATAATACTTACTAGCTGTATGACCCTGGGCAAGTCACTTAACCCCACTGCCTAGCCAAAAAAAAAAAAAGTAGAAAGAGGAGGAGGATGGGAGACTTAAGTCAGGAAAATGCCCCTTTATTGACTTTCTTTCCTGAGACACCAGGTGACGGGTGAGCACAGCAGGCCGGGCCTGGCCATCCCCTGAGCACTAGGGATGAGGGACTGCCTGCAGATGACAACCAGACAAGAAGAGCGGGAGGCTAGCTCAGTACCTTCTCCTCCTCGCTCAGGGGGTCCCCAAGCTCGTCTTGGGAGAAATCCAGAAAGGCCACGGAGCCGTCCATGGAGCACACTAAGATGCCGAGTCCATTTAAGGTCCTGCAAAGGAATCAAAGGAATGAACTCTTCCCTGGACAATAGGGAGGTCTTCTCAGCGACTCCCAGCCAAGCAGAAGCTAACTAGCAGCGTCGAGCACTCCCACTCAGGGGGAGCTTTGAGGACTTGAAAGAGCAGCTATCTGGGGTGCAGGGCTTCCCTCGATTCTGCCCATGGTCCTGGGAGGAGAGTACCCCATGGATTGTCAGCCCCAGTACAGCTGTTAAGGGGTACGGCTCAGAGGCTAGGGATTTCACCTGATTTACAGAGTCAGTGCAGGACTTTGCTGACTCCAAACCTAATGCTTCCCTCACGACCCAGGAGTCTGCGAAGGTCGAGGGTCACCAATCACTCTCCATTTACAGAGAGGCTGAGAAAGGCCAGAGAGTGGACCAGGGGTCCCGCATGAGCAAGGACACGAGCCTGTCATCCTGGTCACTTCCCACTCTGCCCTGCACAGACCAGAACGCTGTCTGAGCCTAGGCCAGAGGCCCAATAAGATCACATGCTTCGCACAGTAAACGAGCCTGGTTACACAGCGTTCTCTCAGATCGCAGGCCAGACGGCAGCCTGGGCGTGTGTACAGGTACCCTCACCAGCCACCTAAAGCCTGGCCACCGAGGCCCTTCAAAGCAAAGGGGTCAAAAGGGATGAGCTGTGCCTGAGTGTACAGCCCCGCATGGCTGGATCGCACAAGTGTCTTGGTCTCGGGAGGAGGAACCAAAGCTCATCTTACCAAGAAATGTCCATGATAGACTTGTCAAACAGCTCGTGGATGACAACTAATGGCCGCTTCAGACACGTGAGCTGGTGGGAGAGGAAAAGAGAGACTTCAGGGAGACTGCGTGTGTGAGCCTCGAGACCCGAGGAAGGCCCAAGAACAAGAATTAGGAGCTGACGTTGCTAAAGCACACGCCGCCTCAGCTACGTGGGTAGAGCCAGCTATCCCCAGAGACTCTGAGAGGGCAGCCCCTACATCAGGCACAGCTGCTCACTCGATGTCCAGCCAAGCAATGACTCCTGGGAGCCAGGCCCAGACCAGCGCCCTCCCCACTCACTACCTGACCAATCCCTACTCCTGCCACTTGTAAACAAGGTCCTAAAAATGAAGGGATTTTGTGAGTGCTGAGACTCCCTCTTCCCATGTGCGGGTCACCACCTGGGGCCCAGACAGGTGAAGTAACCTGACCAAGGTGGCAGCAGTAGGATGCAAAGCCAGTGCTCTTGGCACCGAGCCCTGCTCTCTGGGTGCCCAGTGCTGTTTGAGTGAATGTGAGATGACGTATCGTGGTGGAAAGAGCACTAGCCTAGGAGCCAGGAAAGAGCGACGTTTGAATCCTGCTTCTGACATTGACCCAGTGACTTTGGGAAAGTCATGCCTCAGTTTCCTCAACTGTAAAATGAGAGTTCAACTAGACAGCTTCTAAGGCCCTGCCTACACCACAGTGAAGACCACCAGAATCTAAATTCTTGCTTCTGTAATACAAAGGGGGTGGATGAGACGGCCCCCAGGACGGCCTGCTGCATGTGCCCATCCCCCTCCCTCCGACTCTGTCAAAAGCATGGAGGGCTAGGCTACAGGAGAGCAGAGCGAACCTCACGCCGGAAGGGCTGGAAGGGCCGTCACCTACCAGGGCTGGGGAGCCTGCGGCCTGGAGGCCACACGGGGCCTTCTAGGCCCTTGGGTGCGGCCTTTTGGCTGAGTCCAAGTTTTACAGAACAAATTCTTTTATCTTAAACCCTGACCGGCCGCGGGTCTCAGGGAGTCTCAGCAGGTCATCCTCTGGCGGTGACCTTCCCGTCACGAGTGCTGGCAGATTTATGCCACACACCTCACTGCCTCTAGGCCTCCCTTCCACACCTTGCTCTTGACCTCCCCAGCCCCTGCCTCTCAGCAGAGGTTCTGAAGAGCCTCCTACTGAGGCCACGTCCCACGCGTTCCCTCTTCTCACTCACCCCTGCGTCTCCCATGATGGGGCTGCCCTTCTCCTTGCCAAGGCTAACCCTTCTACCTGTTCCAGTTAGCTTGTTTCATCCCCTCCAGCAGACTGCAACCCTCATCACTTATGTTCAATCCCTCCCTGTCTGTCGGCTGTTTACCGGCTGCCTACAAACGTACCCATGTCTCCCCGTCCTAAAACCTTCACTTGATCTTTCTATCCCTTCCAATTACTGTCCTATTTCTCTTCTGCCCTTTGGGGCTAACCTCCTTCAAAAGACATCTACAACAGGAGCCCCTGCTCTCTCTCCTTCACCCCTGATGATCTGGTTTCCAACCTCATCATTCCCCTGGAACTGCTCTCTCCACAGGGACCAGATCCACTGGCCTTTTCTCCACCCTCCTCCTCCTCCTCGGCCTCTCTGCGGCCTGCGACACTGTCCACCACTCTCCCCTCCTTGGGATGCTCTTTCCTCTTCCTTTTCTGGACATCCCTCTCTCCTGCTTCTCCTCCTCCCTCTCTGATGGCTCCTTCTGTCCTCTGCTGAATCCTCCTCCAGATCACAAAGCCTCACCCTAGCTGTCCCCCCGGGCTCCGTCCTGGGCCCTCTTTTCTTCCCCCTCTACACCACTTCTCTGAATGATCTCATCAGCTCCCACTGATTTAATGCTCATCTCTGTGCTGATGATTCTCAAATCTACCTGGCCTGCTTCGCTATCTCAGCTGACCTCCAGTCTTGCGCCTACAACTACCCAATAACATTTTAAACTGGACGTACTACAGACATCTTAAACTCAACGTGTCCACAGCAGAACTCATCTCCTTCCCCTTAAACTGCCCCCACCCCCTCCATCTTCCATATTTCTATTGAGGGCACCGCCCTTCTCCCACTCCCTTAAGACTCACAACCCAGGAGTAATCCTGGACTCCACCACTTCCATTCCATATTCAAAGGTGTGGAAAAGAAGGCTCAGCAAGCAGGGAAGGCCGAGACAGCTGGGAGCAGGAGGGCTCACTCGTCCTGGGGCCTTAGCCAGGAGCCTTGCTACCTACTGCAGGCTGCCCCACCCAGCCCATCCAGGCCAGCCAGAGGAGAGGCAGCACGGCACCACAGAAAGGACGCTGGATTTCATGTCAGCAGTGCTGGGTTTGGCTCTCATCTCCACCACTCACTCCTTCCCTGTGTGGCCCTGTGGGAGGGTCTTGCCTCCCGGCTCCGGCTAGCCCCGGCCCGGCGGCTCACCCAGACAGAGAGGGACCGGTCCTTGCTGCCGACGGCACAGCAACAGTATGGGCAGCTTGGCTTCGTAGAACTCCCGTTCCTCTGCTTCTTCTTGAAGATTTTGGGATTGAATTTCTGCAGGCAAACAAACAAAAAAGCACCTGTGAGCACCTGTCCAAAATAACACCAGCTGATTCTTCCCAGTCCAGGGCTCAGCCGGGAGGAGCACTCCGTATCTTGGCAGGGGAGTTCCCTGCATTCCCCCAGGCCCATGCCAGGCGCCAAGAGCTGCTCATGGTCCCTGAGCCAACCTGGGAGCTTCCTAGTTCTACAGGCCATCCCCAGATGTTCGCTCCTCTGAGATTCTCTGCCCCTCTCCCTCTGTCATCATCAGAACCCTCCATCCTGCTGATGAGTTGGTCTGGGCCAAGCCTTCCCAATACCCTGAGCTGTGCAGCACACTCGAGCCACAGAAAAAGGTGGGGGTCCCCTGGAGTGCCATGCCCAAGAGTGGTGAGATTTGCAGAAATGGGATGACAAAGGTCAAGAGGGCTGACTGCTCTGGGCCCCTAGATGCCTGAGTGAAGCTTTCTGGAGTCCAAGGCAAGCAGAGAGCAGGTAAATTAAGCCAAGGGTTAAGTCGAAGGGACAAGGGGTCTCCTTTCTTGCGCTAGGCCACACTCAGGGTCAGCATGCCCAGTTCTCCTCGGCTAGGTTTCCCCTATCAGCTGGGGCCTCTCTCCCCCTTGTATCCTACTTTATGGAGACGGGGCGTGGCCCTCTAACCTGTAGCTCAGTTGCTACATGGGTCCATCACAGCCCAGATGCAACTTAGTGAGGAGGTGTGGTCAGTCCGTGGGCACCACGGCAGGGCCCAACTTTGGCTGACACTTTGTATTTGCCAAAGCCCTGCACCAGTGTCCTGGCAGGGGATGCTCCTCCTGTTTCTGTTCTCCCCTTCTAACCTGGCCCTCTGCCCAGGATTCCATCCCAGAATCCTTGTGCTCTTTCCCACCCAGTGTTCTCTCCTTCGGGTCTATTAATTTCCCTTAATCATCAGCATGGAAACTAGGCAGCTTCCTAAAGGATGCCTCAACGGCCTCTGTGATCCATCCAATAACCTACGTACACAGAGCAAAGGGGAAAAGAGGCGCCTGAGGATTTCTTATCTGCTCAACCGTTCCCTGGGGTCCTTCCTTCCTTCCTTTCTCCTGTTTAAACATCTACACACCACATTTAGGTTTCCAAAGCAGTTTTCACACGGATCCCAAGCATCCCAACTCATACAGCCCTGTGGAAGCCGCAGCCGCCCTCCCGTCTCCCTCTTGGGCTGGAGTCATTTCTAAACACATGGGGAAAACTCACCACCACTGTTACTGCCTTACGGTGCCCCACAAAATCCATGTTGGTTTTCCAGCCATCCCTCTCAATGATCTGAGCAGTAGGGCCTGAATTATTCATGGCGTGAGCAGAGACGAGATAGTGTCCATCAGGTGACCAGCTAAGACGTAAAACGTGGGTTGTCCCTCCACACTGCAGAGAGAGAGAGAGGGCTTTGAAAGCCATGACTGCCCCTGCCTGGGCTCTCTTTGTGGAGCTCCACCCCTCCGAGGCTACAGCCAGTCTCCTCATGTGGCAGACACAGCACTTCAAGACAGAGTATCTCATCAGAGACGTAAGGAACACACTATAAGAAAAACACCGTAGCCAGAAACTGGGGGAGAGGAGCAATCACCTACAAGAGTTTACATCAGTCAACATTTATTAAACACGAACTCTGCTGCGGACACTGTGACTCAGAGTTGGCACTAACAGGGGCTGGTCCTCTCTGGCAGTGGGCAGGACAGCAAAGGCCCAGGCCAAGGTGAGGGATGGAGGCTGAGCCTCGGACACGGGACGCTAGGGGCCAGGGATATAGACGAGCCGGGGTGGGGTCAGCTGCACGTCCAACAGAACGCCAGTGTGGAATGTGCTAAGTTCACAAAGCATCACGTCACTCGATTCAGTCACCACGGGAATCCTGGCTGGGTCTACAAAGTAGGTCATGAGGCCGCCCCAGGACCTTCCCACACTTTATTCACGATGGGTTCTGGGACAATCGAGGATGGAGAGGGACGACCCCTTGGTATGTCCAAGTCCCAGGCCTCTCCTGCCAGCCGCCCTTCCCACTGGCAGCAGGGCCCAGACGCCCACCCCACAGAGGCACGGTGCCATTGCTGCCTCCCCAGGGATTTGGCCGCTGCCCTACAAGCACCCGACTCTGAGGGCAGAGCTCAGGCCACCCGGGGTTCGTACCTCGTCAAAGGGCTTGGTGATGCTGGTTTCTAGCTGCCAGTCCATGGTCCTCCACACTTTCAAACTGCGGTCATCGGCCTGGGAAGCGATATACTTCCCAACAGGATCCCAGGTCAGCCCTTTCACCAAACCAGAATGGCCCCGTAAAGTGGCAAGAATTTCTGTGAAGCACGATGAAATCAAGGAATAGTGAGGAGCCGAGCCTGTCTGCCTGGAGCACAAAGTCTTGGGAAATAAGGTTGCAAAGGGAGGGTGAGCTAGACTGCAAAGTGGAAAACCACACATGGTGAGCACCCCAGGGTCCCCCACTCCTCTGAAGTCAGAGTGGTCATGACGAGCTCGCCCTCAGGAGAAAAATCCAGCTGGCTGGCCAATTTGGTCACTGACTGCATGGCCCTATTCCAGGGGCCGGACATCTAGGTGTCCAAACATGCTTTCCACCTGGTAAAATCTAAAAAGGAAAGGAAGCTGGCATGAAAACTCCTTTTGGAAAGAGCCCATGGAAGCATTCCCAAAGTGGGGCTGGGTGCTGGGCAAACCGCCAACTGGCAGCCACCTCCTGGAACCAAGAAGCAGTCTCCTGCTTTGACTCAAGGCTAGGGTGAGGGTCCTGACGGCCTCCTGGCCATGAGCCCCACCTGGGGGCTCAGGGCTTCTCAGAGCCAGAAGGCAATGAAAAGCAGGTCCAAGAACAGTGAGACTTGGCCACGAGTCAGCAGCCCTTGGCCCTGGCCCTGGGGTCACTTCCTTTCTCTGAAAGCCATCTGTGGAACTGAACTGATGCATGAGGGCCCCAGCATGGGGGAGGCACCCTTCTCCTTTCCAGTGAAATGTGGCAGACTCAGAAAACAAGTCTTAAGTCAGAACGGCAATCAGGCATACTCGTCCTCTGCTCTATTGACAGAGGTGGGGTACCCTAGGCTGCCCCCCAGCTGATCTCCTCCATGCAAAAAGGCTGAGTGAAGACTTCATACCTGGAAATTTTACAGCATTCCAGATGACGACGGTGTTATCCACACTGCAGGACGCGAGCCACGCATCATGAGGTGACCAGGCAACATCCATCACATCTGGAAAGGAGAGCCAGGATGGGTCACAGGTCCACGGCAGCTCCCCAATCCAAGTCTCATCAGCAAGTGTGGCTGATGGCCTGGGAGGCTCAGGCCTGATCACACACAGAACCCACCTGGCCGAGCTGGAATGGGCCACCCCAGCCCAGCTCTGCCCGTCACGTGATCCACTCAGAGGGGAAGGAACTCAACCAAGGTCGCATGGCCAGCAGTGGTAGAAACTCCCAGGGCTGGGCACTCTTGCCACGGCATCCCTTGGTTTGACAGCTAATTTGGAACCACTACATGGGTCAATCCAATGCCAAAGAAAAGTCACTGCTAACTCTGAAACAGAAACGGTGCCATCTGTGACCTACACCAAACCCATGAAGGGCTGCATGCCCTTCTCGCCAACCCCATCATTTATTGAAGGATGCTGGCCCTGTGCGAGCTGCCTCCAGCCTGCCCTCCCAGGCTCTCACTCTCCTTTCCATCATATCTACTCAACCTCCCCCACCTGGAATCCTCCCTACTAGCCTTTCAAGATGCACTTGAATGAGGGCACCTCCTCCGAGAAGCCTCCTTCCATTGGGAAGTCATTTCTCCTTCCCTAAAGTTCTCCTCACCCTTTGGTCTGTGCACTTAGCAGAGGCAAACACGAATCCAGCTCAGGGTGACCTCCAGCCAGAAGCCCCAGGGACAAACCCAGAAAGACAGGCACAAGGTGGCTTCTCAGGGACCTCAGTGACCAGCCTTGTCTGGAGGCAGCCAGCATCTTCCAGGTCAACCACCTCTTTCTGCACATGAGGCGCCCCAAAGTGCACACAGCAAAAGGCCCCAATGAGCTGGAGACGGCACCGAGGTTCAAGCCCAGGTCTCCTCTCAGCCATCCTGGCCATCTTCTCACTACACCACGACTGCTAACAAGGACAACCCAGCCTAAGACAAGGACTCAAGGGCTGGGTGCCCCAGAAAAGCCAGGTTGTGTACTTAGCCCATGTTCACTCTAACCAGGGACAGGGTGATTGGTTGGAGTCTTACAGAGGAAGGCGGACTCTACTTAATTTTTTTTTCTTTTCTTTTTTTTGTGAGGGCAATCGCAGTTAAGTGACTTGCCTAGAGTCACACAGCTAGTGAGTGTTCTGTGTCTGAGGCCGGATTTGAACTCAGGTCCTCCCGACTCCAGGGCCAGTGCTCTATCCATTGGCCACCTTTTTTAACCATAAATCCTAAAGCTTGAGAACCTGAAGATAAACTGGGCTGGAATCTCATTTCTAGTCTCCTAAGAGTTGGCTGCTCTGTTTTGGGCTGTAGGGAAAGGTAAGCGGTCCACGTTGGGGCAAGCTCAAACGCACTGCCCCACTAGGCCAACGGCCGCACAGTGCTGAGGCCTGCCGCCGTGGGCACCCCCCACTCCACTCCTGCTCAGGGCAGGGATCACATGGGTCAGCACAGAGCCCAGTCATAGGAGGGCAGCTACATGAGGAAGCCCCGAAGCCCGAGAAGCTTCCTGGGGGCTGGAGAGAGCTGCCCCAGAGGGCCCTCCAACCGCAGACCAATGAGGACACAACTCGAAGGCCTCCCTCCCTCTCAGCTTTAGAAAGGACTGCGGCTAGTTGGGAAACTCCTACAGCCAAGAGCCCAGCCGGGCTGACCTACTGCAAAAAAGAATGGCGTAACCACTCAACCAAAGGTTGAGCGGGCAGCACCAGCAGCAGCACCTTCCAAACTAATTTACTACCATATACTGCACATTCCACACACGCGTGTGCACGTATGTACACCACTCTGAAATCACGTCAGTGTACACCTTCAACATTTACAAAGTGTTCATCTCTGAACAAATCTATGAGTTGGGGGTGCAAGTATTACCCCTCTTTGAAAGATTCAAAAGTGAGACCCCCAAAGTTGGAGGGGGTAGGCCTGTCCTAGGCCATCGGAGGGCCAGGCCCGGCCTGGGGCCCAGCTCCTCTGGCTCCCAGGCAGCACCCAGCTCGATGCCGAGGCAGCCTCCCTGGGAAGGCACAGCAACAGCTTCTCATCTACCAGGGAGATGACACTACAGGGCCACGCAGAGAGCAAACACTTCAGTCTCCTTCGGGCTGTGAGGAGATGACCTCTGCATCACAGCCATGCTCTCTGGGTCCCAGTTTCATAAGAAAATTAAACCTCATTTGATATTTCACTAAGTGAGAGGCCAAGGAGTAAAAGTGGACTGTGTCTGCAGAGGGGAACCGTAGCACTCTGGAAGCCGGACAAAATGCTCGCCAACACAGAAGGGACAGTGTGGTGGTGCAGGACAGCCGGGCCAAACTGACAGGCAAGCAGGAATCTAATGGAGACGGGGACCCGACGTGGTCTCTACCCATTGTTCCAGCATCTCCTCCCAGGGGCTACGCAGCGGAAACCAGCATGAGCAGGGGAGGCCACTCCGAGTCTGGCTCAGTACAACTGGGAAGCCTGGCCCCAAGGCTCTGCAACCACGACCAACCACTCAGACCCACGCCTCCCCCTGCTACCATGCTGTGAAGTTTCCTCACAACCACCGTGGGGGGTGGGTAGGGTAACTAGGTTCCAAAGAGTCACTAACAGCTCAAGGTCAACACAGAAAGAAGTCTCCAGTGATCGAGTACCCCAGTGTTTGAAGAAGCCAGGGGTGGGCTGGGATTGCACAGGTCAAGCAGGAAATACATCAATGTTCTTCTCCAAATAGAATGTAAGCTCCCTGAGGTCCTAGCCCAGGCAACGCTCTTAATCGATAGCTGCTAACTGATTAATAGATTGAAGGAAATCAGAGTAAGATTATCTGTAGGTCTGACCTTTGTGACTCTACGCCCTAAGACCAGTCCAGTGAGCCTGGTGTTCAAGGCACCAGACGTGGCTGCTACATGCATGCCTGAATAAATGAAAATCAATTAGTCTGTGCTAAGTACTGCACTAAGCGTGGGAGGCATAGACAAAAAGAGCTAGACAGTGCCTGCTCTAAGAGGGTAAACAACATAAACGAGCGTTTGGCTGCAGATTAGATGGAAAAGGCCGCAAGTCCCTCGGAAGCAGTGCCTGGAGGTCTTGGGAGAGGCAGCAGCGGGGTAAGTGTTGAGTTCTGGGGGCTGTGGACAGCCCCAGGCTCCTCCTGTCCCCTCACCCTCACATGGGGTATGAAGGACAGGAAGGGGACGGCTCTGTCCAAAGTGACCCATAATGCTCTCTCAGCTGCCAAATCCAACGGCCTCTCCGCAGCCTCGGACACGTCCGTCACTCCTCCTCCCGGATCCTCTCTTCTCTCGGAGTGTTCAGGACACCCTCTCTCTCTGACCCTGGCTCCTTCTGCCTCCTTGGCTGGATCCTCCTCTAGGTCATGCCCTCTCACTATCCGTGCCCCTCGGGGCTCTGTCCTGGGCCTTCTTCTCTGCTCCCTCTGTACAACTTTACTTGGCAATCCCATCAGCTCCCTTGCATTTAGTGACCAGTCTATGCTGACAATTCTCTGATCTACCTTTCCTGCCCCAACCTCTCCGCTCACCTCCCATCTCCCATATCCAACTGCCCTTTCAGACATTTCAAGCTGCATGTCCGGCAGACAGCTTAAATTCAATGTGTCCCAAATGGAACTCATTATCTTGCCCCCTCCTACTTTCCCTATTACTACAGATGAGCACACCCCCATCCTAGTCCCACAGGTCACCCCCCCAAGGGTGGTCCTGGACTCCTCACTATCTCTCACTGCCCACATCTGAGCTGATGCAAAGGCCTGTCAACGTGGCCTTCCCAACTCTCTCGAATTCGCCCCCCTCTCTCCTTGAATGTCGCCTCCACCCTGGTGCAGGCCCTCATCACCTCACACCAGGACTATCAGAATCACCTGCAGGCGGCTCTGCCTGGCTCTAGCCTCTCTCCACTCCAGACCATCCTCCACTCAGCCACCAAAGGGTCAGGAAGGACCAAGTCACCCCCTCCTCTCGCTTCATAAATTCCAGTGGCTCCCTGCTGCCTCCAGGAGCACCCTCACACCCCACCACGTCCTCTTTGCTCCAACTGGCTTCCCAGTTATTCCACAAACCAGACCCTCCATCTTTTGGCTCTGGGCATTTTCTCTGGTCATCATCCATGCCTCCCTCCACTCTGACTATGACCTTCCTAGCTGCCTCCCCACCACTCGAGGCAACTGAAGTTAAATGACTTTGCCCAGCATCACACGGCTTAGTAAGTGTCAAGTGTCTGAGGCTGGAATTGAATCAGGTCCTCCTGACTCCAGGGCAGCACTCTATCCACTGACCTGTCTAGCTGCCCCTCCCCGGCTTCCTTTAAGTCCCAATGAAAACGGAAGCCTTCCCCAACCCAACCCTTCTTAGGTCTGGTGACTTCCCTCTGTCGATTTATTTCCTGTCTGTCTTACAGAGGGCTTGCTCTGTGCCCATCTGGTTGCATGTCATCCCCTCCGTTAGACCGTGAGCTCTTTGAGGACAGGGACTGTCTTTTGACTCTGCAGTCACAGCAAGGAGCAGAGTGCCTGGCACACAGTAGGTGCTCAGTAAATGGGTGCTGCCTGAATGACAGAATAAACTGACGGGAGGAGATGGGGTATCTGGGTGCGCCTGGAGGGAACCAGTGCTGATGTCTGGACATGACGGAGTCTCTGGGCGAGGGTCCGTGGGCCCACCAGTCTTGGGAAAGGTGCAAAGCACAGATGCTTCTGTCACTGATGAGAGAGGGCCCACAGGGGTCTGCTTCCTTTTCTAACATGCCCTTAATCCTTCCCCCTTTTCTTCTTCGTCATTCTAACAGCGGCGACTTGGGACCAGAAGACCGGAGCTGAAGAGGCCTTGGCAATCCGAGTCTAAGCCCCTATCTTACAGAAGCCCAGAAGCCCTGGACTGGCCTCAGGGTCAGGAAAAGAAGCAGGCCTGCCAGCTCCAGCACCCACTTCATGAATGCTGCCCTGCTAACAGAACGTGAAAACGCCCGAGCTTCAGCTTGGTTTAGAGGATGGAGTAAGACGGCCTCAGACGGCAGCGGCCAACAGAGCCCCAACGCAGAGGAACTAATGAGGCAGAGGCGAGAATGGCAGGGATGGGAGAAAAGGACTGCGATGGGGAGGGAGGGAGAGAGGGGGAGGACAAAGAGAGGACGACGGTGGGGGGAAGAGGGAGCAAAACCACGGCGGGACTTCCAGGCGAGAGCACCTCCTTGCCAGGAGGTTCCACGGGTGGAGCAAAGGGTAGCGACGGTCCCAATCCAGGATGTCCAGGCTGGGTAACACCTTAGAAATCCCATCCTCCTGCCTCAGGCCCAGAGCGGGCAAGACTGCCCGGGGGCAAGGAGCAAGGCCACCGCCACCATCTGGCCCCTGCTCCTCTGACTCCTCTTCCCATTAAAGCTCAGTGACCCCGGACCTCTGCTAAGGGGGTAGGCGGAGCCCCCTGGGCCATCTCTGGGTCTTTCTGAATCAATCAACTGGACATTCACTCACCGCCTGAATGGCTTCTGAGAATCGACACACATCGCCACTGCTCCACGTTGGCAAGCTTACTACTGGAACCAAAAACAGTGCTGGGGCCAATGTATCTGCGTGAGACAGAAGTCAAGAGGTCACCACCTCAGTCCTCACCAAACACCACGGATGCAAAGAACACACAAGGCGCTAAGACAGGGCTGCACGGCCGGGCCTCGCTGAGGAGGGGCACCGAGGTCTGCGCTTTTGCGGACGGGGCCCCATGGGGTCTTCATTAACGTTCTGCAGCCTCCCTGCCACGGGGATGAGCCAATGACGGCTGGAGCATCTACAGCGCAGGCCAGCAGTCCCACTGAGTCAGCACTACAGGCATTATTACCCCCATTGATCAGAGAGCAAGTCACATTTCTATAACTCTTAAATGGCAGGGATGGAGTCCAAGAAAAGGAATCCCTTTTACAGATTAGGAAACTGAGGCACAATCAGGATAAATGACTTGGCTAGGGTCACTCAGCCAGAAGCATCAGGGCAGGACCTCAAACTGGAGCTCATCTCACCATAAACAGAGGAAGAAACTGAGACTATGAGATGTCAGTGCTTTGCTCAAGGTTCCATAGGGATGGAGAATCAAGGCCAAGGCCTGAGTCCAAAAGCCCAGCACAGCAGAGCTGTGCCAGGACTCGGCCTCAGGCTTGAGCTGAGAGTTCGCCCGGGGGCCCCAGGAAGAGGCCCCCAAACGGCACACGAGCACTAGGAGTGAGTGACCATCCAAGGAGGGGACAGGGAACAGGGGAACTGGACAACAAGTGCTCCAAAAAGAGACAGGAAAAAAAAGGATGCTTACGTGGCCCGCTTCCACACCATAATCAGTTTGTCATCTCCCCCAGAAGCTAAATACATGCCACTGTTTGACCACCGAACACAGTTCACACAAGCTAGGAAGAAAAAGAAAAGAGGATGATGAAAATCCCAAACTCATGCCCATTTCCTCTTCTGCAGGCTCTGGTCCAAGAATCACAGGCCCAACGCGTGAGCCACAAGCTGGCGCTCTGCCCGAGACAGCAGCAGCAGCTGGCGGCAGGGGAACACCTGCATTTATCTGCATCACAGCTGAAAAGCATCTCAGCGTGAGCAGCAACTGGTCAACGCTTTAACCAAGGCCGCAGCCCACCAAGAGGCGCCGTCCCTCAGTGGCCCTCTGTGCCAGCGGGTACACTGATGTCCGTTCTGGTTTGATACCTACCGGATTTGGCCAAGAGGTATTGCAGTTTGGGGAGGGAGAAACGGTAAGTGACCTGGGGAGCTATAAAAGTCAGTAGTCACAATCCAGCTGACAGCATTTCTGGATTTGGGGGGACGTAACGTGAACCATGTGTTTCTCTCTCCCTGGGGCACATCCGGGAGCTGGAATGAGCCCAGAGGAGCGCATGAGTGCAGGGACCACCGCAGTGGATGTCTGCTCACCAAAGCAGGGGAACCCTGGGTGGGGCATAACAAATGACTTGGTCTGCCTGGGAGGCCCAGCCCTTTTCAGAGCACAGACACCAAGGTAGATGAACCCTGCATGTATAAACAAGGACATCAGACAGAGTTTCCACCAGGTGAAGCTGCGGCTTCCAGGGGGTTCACGGGTTGGTCCCCAGGAGAACCGAGTTAGGGCTGAGAGAATGAAAGCGACCGTCACCAAAGTGGCCTATGGCCAGCCTGGGCCCAGGACCGGAGGGTGCTCCAGGAGCAAGGATGGGGGAGGAGCATCTGAGACCAGATTAAAGGCCCAGAGGACAAATGCCAAAGGGACCTTGGAGCTCAGTCATTTGGCGCCCACATCGCATTTTACAGATGAGGCCATGAGGGCCCAGGAGAAGCTCGGTAACCTGGCCAGAGTCACACAACTAGCAAGTGGCCAAGCTGGGATTTGAACCAGGCCCTCCGGCTGCACATCCAGGGCTCCTTCTATCAAACCATGAAAGGTGACAGAAGGATGGACTAGATACAACTCGTGGGGAACCAGGAGGGGAACAGCAAAGCTGCAAATACCATGAAAATAAAATAGTCTCACCAGGGTCAAGGGGAGGGGAAATCAAGCCACAAACACAGAGAAGGACATCTATGACATCCAGGCAGGTCCCCAGAGGGGTCCTGGCAGAGAAACCCCGGGAACCACACTGGTCCGACTGGCAAACCAGAGCGAGCGGTCCATTCTCTACCCCCTTCCCCAGAACCTTCCTGGTGCTAGGAAGCTGGACCCAAAGATGCACAAGACATGTGTGGAAGCCCTATGGAATCAGGCGGTAAGACTCATGAGCAGGAAATCACCAGAGGTACCTGCAGGACTGTCCAAAGGTGGTTCTGTGGGTTGGCCAAGTCTTCTGCTGAATAACTCAACCAGGTGTGTAGCCAACATCTGTGCCTTCTGACAGCAGACCGGGGACATTTACCGCTGCACGGGGCCTTATATTTCTAATTACAAACACATGGGCTAACTTTGGGCAATCTGCCAACACGCAAAGCCCGCGAAGGGCTGTTCTGTAATACCTAAGTGATTGTCCATCTGGCAAAGCATCTTGGGAATATTTTCATTCTTTTCATCTTCCTCTTTGAGGACTGGAGCCATATTCCAGATCACAACCTTCCCAGAATCTTGCCCTACAAGGAACAGGAGAGAAGATGTCAACACACCCCAAAGTGCAGTTATTCTGAATAGGTTGCCTTGATTCCAGCAGGTGTCAAATAGCTCTCCACTTCCAAGCATGGCAATGCACCTGTCAAACTAACTCCACGTCAACAGACCAGAACCTGAGGAAACACCAAACAGGGCTGATCTAGAGGAAAAAAGCAAAACACGCCAAAGCAGAAGCCCTAAAACCCTGTCCTGGCCCTAGGAGGAAGCCAGGTGTGGAGACGCACCAGTCTCAAAGGAAGGGCAGCCCTGGAGCCCTAGCTTGGCCTCGACTCCCTGGGGGTGGTTGGGCAGGTGCCTATACTGATAAGGCCTCAGGGCACGCCTGTGGGGTGCCAGGTGCACTACACAGACACACACCACACAGCCCAGGTCTTGAAGGGGCTCCCGTTCTTCCTAAGCTCATTCCACATGTCTGGGCGTGGCTGGTGTTTCTGCTAAGTTTCAGGTGGGTTCCAAAGGATCCACGGTGATGAACCACACCCGCCTCCTCTAATCTCAGCTCTGTGCCACCCAGGCTGCGAACACTGACTGGGGAGCTCAGAAAGAAGACAGCCAAAGGAGGGCAGACTTCTGGCACATCCTGACCAAGAGCCAGTCAAACGTGGCCTGTCTGAAATCAGAGGCCTGGGGTCAATTCCTTACTCTGCAACTTGCTACCATGGACCAGTGTCCCCTCTTCTCTGGGCCCGAGGGTCTTTACAGATGCCAACTCAGGTCCATTCTAACCCTAAAGCCTACGAGCAGGCATGCACATGCACGCCCACACCCCTGTCTCACAGGGTCACAGGAGAGCACTGAAATGTGCCAGTCAAAGGTCTCCAAACCGTACAAAGCTCATGGAGGAGCCTTATTAATGTGCCCTCCTCATAAAACACTGTAGGAAAATACACTAAGGGGGAACTGGGGTCTTTGGAAGAGCTATTCTTGCTTGGCAGCGGCTCCCACTGGTAATCCCCTGTGGGGTGGGATGTTAAGGCTGTGAGGTCACTTGAGCTCAGGAATACCGAAGTCTGTGGCTAAAGCTGACTGGCGTCTAGACGAGTTGGCATGGATATGATGAACCTCAAGGGGCAGGGCACCACCGGACTGCCACGGACAACCACTACCTCCCACCTCCCAGGCCGGCTTCACTCTCTGCCACGTGATGCACAGGCGCCAAACAGTGAGCACACGGCCAGAAGTATTATCCCAGGCTGTTCTGGGCTGGTTCCCTAGTTGCAGATGGGACCCAACACCAAGAAGATGCCAGTGGGATACCAAGTTTACTGTCTGACTACAGACAAGCACTCGTGTGCGCCTACTCTGGGGGTTCTTTCTCAGGGGAACTTTAGCCGTACTCTTCCCTTCCCAGAGCCCTTGCTGGGATTGGCTCCCTGCACACTCTTGGGGCCTCATTCACTCTGGGCTTTCAGAGGAGGGGCTTGGGCGAGATGCTCACAGAGCTTCACAGGATTAGGAATGAGCAGAAACCCACAACATTTCTGGAGGAAAGTGACGCCCTCCACCCTACAAAGGAAGAGCAAGGCCCAGGCAGTTAGGGGCCCTGCCAGGTCACCCAGTCCCCAAGGACAGAAGCAACATTCAGATGCAACTTGGGACTCGTGGCTTTTCCCAGGAATTGAGGAAGCTGGTTACTCGGCCAGCTAAAAGTTCTTGCTCCAGTCAGCTCAACTCCAACTAATCCTTTATGATACAAAAACACAGCTATGTAATGGGTGCTACTGAAAGCCAAAAAGTAAATAAAAATAAACTTACTTGCCCACCATTCAAGTTCTTTGTCCTGGGTGGGTTAAGAGGGCCTGCATAAATTGTATAGCTTAACTGAACCAAGTCACTGAATCACAGAACCTCAGAGTTGGGAGGAAGGGAGGGACCTTAGAATATAGGAGGGGCCTTAGAACAGGGGATGTCAGGACTGGGAGGGGTGTTAGAACAGGGGATGTCAGGACTGGGAGGGGTGTTAGAACAGGGGATGTGAGGGCTGGGAGGGGTCTTAGAACAGGGGATGTCAGGGCTGGGAGGGCCTTAGAACAGGGGATGTCAGGGCTGGGAGGGGCCTCAGAACAAGGGATGTCAGGGCTGGGAGGGGCCTTGGAACAGGGAATGTCAGGGCTGGGAGGGCCTTAGAACAGGGGATGGATGTCAGGACTGGGAGGGGTGTTACAGAACAGGAAATAAGGGCTCAGAGGAGTCAGAAGGCTTGAACAAGGTCACACAGAGGCAGAGCCAGAACTAAATACCAAGTCTCCCCATTTAGTTCTTTCTACTACAATGCAAAGTCATTTTCCATTGTCACTAAATATTAACAAACACAAAATCTTTTTCATATTAGTTTGAGTGAGAAAGATTTAGAAAGGTGTATTTGTGACCTGGATGTTCATACACATACAGTGTGTGGTGCATACGCGTGCACCCTGTCTGGCTGTAACATGCCCTCTCCCCCTCCAATTAACTATGGACCTACCTTGCCCTCCAGTTGCAAACTTGGTCCCATCAGGATGAATATCAACAGAAAAAATTGGTTTGCCTGGAGAGAAAAGAAAAGGGGAAACATCTCAATGGGCCTATATTCTTTAGAAGACGATAAGATACAAGAACATTTCTACAGTGAGGGTTACCTTTGTTATTGCGGTCATCACAACAATAGCTAACTTCTACATAGTATTTTTAAGTTGGGGGAACATTTCCCATACAACAACCTTGTAAGCAGATGATACAATTATTATTGCTCCCATTTCACAGACGGGAAAACCCATGCTCAGAAGTGGGGTTTTTCCCAAAGGTCCACAGCTCCTAAGCGTGGGAGTCAGGATTTGAATCGAGATCTTTGGACTCCAAGACCAGTGCTCTCTGTACCCCACCAACCAAGCATTTTTTCCAAATGCTTTTCTCGTTATCTATTTCTGAGAGTGGCTGGCTACACGCTCAGCAGAACCATGTGATGTGATAAATACTCAGAGCTCAAAGTCTAAGCAGAGAAGGAGGCTTATGTCATGGCGAGGTGCCCCTTGACCAAAGGGTCTTAGCTTGGGCTCGACAAACTGGATTCTTAATATTCTGATTAACTACATTTCAGTATAATTGGTTCCTTTTCAAATCTAATGTATTTTATTTTTTGCATTTAAAAATATGATTCTTAGAAGGGATCCCCAAGCTTCACCACTGAGGAGAAGTTGAGGCCAACGGACAAAAATGGTTCCAAATCCTTGCTGTATCTAGAGTCTAGGTCTTAAGAGGGGTGATCTTGAACTATCTTGAGGAGCAGGAGCTGGGCCAACTTACTGTCAATCAATTTTTCACAGGTAAACACCACATCTGTAACTCTCGTTGACTATTCACAGTCAGGCAGGAATAGCACATAAGTGGGCACTTGAACAGATTAAACAAACATCTCTTCGAAGATCTGGGCCTAAATTTCCTACTGCTCAGTGGCCATCGTGACCTAAGGACCCACCATCACTTCAAGCTCAACATGGCCTAAATTTCTCTTCTTTCTCCCCAAGCCCTATTTCCCACACCATCCTCCTCCTAGTGACCCAGGCAGAATCAAGACCTCCATCTTCCTCTCCAATCATCCTAAATGGCCCCCGAACTTGTGACTATTCTCTCTCGACTCTTTCTGTCCTTCACATAACTGCCAATGTCACGAGAGGCAGAGGACAAAGAGCTCTGGGTCTGGGCTCTGAAGGGCTCAGCCACTCACTCCCCAGGTGACCCACCAGGTGATACACCTCACCTCCCTGGGACTAGCCATAAAATGAGAGACAGACACCAGATGATCTCAAAGGGCCCTTATGCCCTTTAACTCTACGAATCTGAATCAGAATCTTAGTCCACAACCCTGAACAAGGTAGTCCCCTGCTCAAAAGATGGCCGTGCTTTCTCCCTGCTCACCAAGTCAAATGTCAACATCATACTCTTTATCTTTAGCCAGGGAAAACCTCAAAACAAAGAAAACTAAAAATGGCCTCATCCCCCATGCAGCCCTCTCGGATTCTGCAGAGAGACGAGCAGACAAGGGGGAAGCGGGGCAGAGGGGCCTTCACATCACATGGTCTGCAGACCACCTACGATGGATGTCTTGGTACTTCACATGTGATCTTCTTGTCCAATGACCAAGCACACCCACACTAGAGGAAATGAACCACACCATTACCAGGAGAGACTCTCTTCCTACAAACAAAATCAGAAGATGGCAGCAGCTGAGACGTAGCAGCTGAACAAAAGACCACCCACTCCTCCTTAGCCGGACAGATAAAGGAGCTGGCGAAGCTCGTTTTCTATTCCCTCCAAAGGCTACAGGGGTCATCAGTGCACGGGATGATCAGTCACCTCGTACCGCGGGGCTCACATTTGAAACGACAACCACAGACACACCAATAACTGCAACACAGGAAGAGAAATTCTGTAAAGAGTCAGGTAAGAGCCTCCAGATTAATTCACTGCATTTGATGGCTTCAATGCAAAGCTGGCCAAAAGGGAAGGTGGAAAAAACGTTGAAAAATAGGATTCCAGAGTAGGAACGAGAAGATGTTCTAAGTCTGCTGACAACAGAAGCCTCCTACCTACGTACAAGGAGCCCTTTCTTGCAGGAGAGAGACAGGAGGCACCAGCCCTGAGAACGTAGCAAAAACTGGCCCTTGAGACAACTCTCGGTGACTCCAAACTGCAGGGAAGGCACCAGCCTGCATCGGCAGGGGAGCTTCCTCCCCTGGGAGATGCCAACAATGCACAGAGCGGGTCCCAATCCCCATGAAAAAGGACAGAGTCGGATTAAAAGCAGTATCAACTCATAAAACAGATGCAATGGTGAAAAAACAAGTTTAGAGAAAGCTTGATGAGACAGACAATCAAGTGGCTTATGCAGCACAAAGGGCAGAGGCCAGTACAGATGACGGCGAAGGACTCTCTCCACCCAGGCCCAAGGAAGGGAAGCCCCACATGGCACTCTGCCACCACCGTCACGGAAGGGCGAAAGCAGAAAGAAGCCTAAAGAAAAGTGGGAAGAGTTGGCCTAGACACAGAGAAGGCAGGGACTGGAAACAGCTCGATTCTGGCGTGTCAAGGCACCAAATGCCTGGAGTAAGTCAAGGATGTTGTTTCTACCGAAAAAGGCAATCTAGAAAACTGCTAACCCATCCATACACCTTCTTTTCCATCTCTAGAAAATCTTCATGAGAAAAACAATGACAAAGATTGAGGGCATCCTTGATGAAGGTAGAAGAAAGGAACAAGAAGGCTCTCTGAAGACAAAGTGGGTGCCGACCTGCCCACAGATGGCTTCCTTGTCCACGAGTTCGGTTCACAACTGAAAGCCCAGGCTCAGTTCTCCCCATGTCTATTCAACAGCTGATGACATTTTATAGTTTCACAACTGAATAAAAGGTAAATAAATATAACATCCCACGGTGCTTGTTTGTTAACTAGAAATCAAATGAGATAATATTTGTAAAAAGCCCTGAGCACAGTGCCTGGCACATAGTAGGTGCTACATAAATGCTTATTTCCTTTCCCTAGGAGAAGAAAAAGATACTATGTGATTCAATAGAGCAAAATGTTACCTGAAGTGAACACAAGAAAAGAATAACCACTGCTAATGAAGAACTAATCAGGAGAAGCGGTGTCCGTGAACACGTATATGTGTAGCATGGGGCGGGGTGGCTACGCAGCGAGACTGAGGAAAAACAAAAGGACTTTGTCAGTATCCCTACATTATCGACTGCTCTAGAGGAGAAGGCCTCCCCAACACACCCCGGATCCCAGTGCACCGAATGAGAGACAGCACGAATGGGCGCTTGACTCTCTCCCCAGTGCCTGGCACACTAAAGGCGCTCAATAAATACTTGTGAAATTGGAATGAAGGATACACAATGATCAGGATGATGTAATCGAAGGCAGCGGTAAAAGGAAGCTAAACTCGGTAATGGCAAGGACCAATCTGAGGCCCAGAGAACACGTGATGAGATGGAGCAGAGAGGACGGAGGGCTAAGGCTGAGAAAAGCGGTATCCAGAGTCATAGAGCCCATGTCCTGGAGCCCATGTGCCGCTCAGAGCCCCAATGCCACCCGGAGCCCACGTGCTGCCCAGAGCCTGCATGCCACTGAGACCCCATGTGACTGTTTCTTTATGAGAAGGTAGGGCAGTGAATATCCGGAAATGACTACAATGTCTTTAAAAAAGTCATCAACTAAAAAAAAGATGCAATCCTCCTTGGGAGGGATATAGACAAGTCAAAAGCTAAACCAAGATGAATTGAATGGAAGGGGCTACAGAACAACGTGATTCCCTATTACCCTATAGCATGGGAAGTGACCCAACACCAGAAGCTGAAACACCAGCCCTGTCTCAAGTGGTCATCCTGCCTCTGCCTGAAGCCCTCCCCCCCAGCAGCTTCTTCCACTTTGCTAGATATTTTTCCCTGGCCTCACCCCTGTCTCTGTCACTTCCTCACCCTTGGCCTTAGTTCTGGCTTTCTCTTCCCTAGAGCAGCTGTCCACAATTTCTCCAATCGATCCTCATCCGAGGCCTGGTTTCTCAGCCCCCTTCCTCCCCTTCCTCCCCCTCCCCCTCCTCCTCTTCTTCGCCTCTCTGGAAGTACTCTGGCTTCCTAAATGTGGACCCCAGACTGTACCCAGGTCGACTAAAGGAGGCTGATTGTTTCTAGTCAGCAGCCTTCCACTGATAGTGTTTAGTATCATGCCATCTTCTCTGGTTGCCACATCACGCTAACGTCCAATGACAACACAGACCCCTGTGGCCATTCTCTGTTAGCCCACTGCTTTACACATATTCTCCCGCTTGGGCCTCACAGCAACTCTGGCAGGCAGATACTTCAGGGGTCATTGTCCTCATTTTCCAAGTGAGGAAACTGAGTCACAGAAAGGTCGAGCAACTGGCCCAAGTCACATACCTAGGAAATGTCAAAGGACCTGAGCCCAAGTCTTTCTGATTCAAAATCCAGCATTCTAACCACTATGACACACTGCCTCTCACACTGAGTCTGCAATCCACAGCCCCCCTCCCCACAAAGGAACCCCCTTCTTGCCACACTTCATTCGGTACTTTCACAGCTCCTTTAAATGAACCAAAGCGTCTGGTGGTATCCAAGGTCTTGCAAGCCAACAGTACTCCAAGACATGCCAAGGGTTTACCAACACCACCGCAGCGCGGCCCAATTCCAGTTCCTTTCCAATCTCTGGGTCCAGGCTGCGTTGACTCCTGATGTTTAGGAACACTTTTCTTTTAAAATGTTTCCCTCCCCCCTCAAATTATGAAGCATTTTCCCCCTCTTATCTCTCTACCTCTATTGGAAAAGAAAAAAATGGAAAACCCCTGTAAGTACAATCAGATAAAACAAATTCCCACATTAGCCACATCCAAAAATGGGCATCTCCCTGCGATTATGATTAGGGCACCCCCTGTGGGGAAGGGCACAGCATTCTTCATCTACCCTCCGGAATCCTGGTTGCTTACTGCACTATCAGAGCACTTCAGTCTTTCAAAATTGGTCATTTTTACCATGTAAATTGCTCTGCAGGTTCTGCTCACTCCACCCTGCATCGGTTCATCCAGATCTTCCCAGAGTTCTCTGAAACCATCTCTTCCCATTGCATTCACATACGATCATTTGTTCAGCCGTCCCCCTGTAGATGAATGCTTCCGTACTCCTGAGTCCTTTGCAACTACAAAAATAGCTGCTATAGATACTTTTTTTTTACATCGATGACTTCTCTTCTTTGGGCTATCAGCCTAGTGGTGGTACCAGTGGGTCAAGGGGTCGGCAAGGTTTGGCACTTTTCTAGGCAGAGTTCCAATCTGTGCTCCAGAATGGACGGGCCAATTTCCAGCTCCACTACCATGGCATCAACGTGTCTATTTTTCTCCCAGCCCCGTTCACATTTGTCTCTGTTTTTGTCAGCCCACGGTGTGAGGTGGAACCTTGGAGTCGCTCTCATTTGAATGTCTCTCTTTATTAGCAAATTGTGACATCTTTTTTTTTTATATGGCTATAGAAAGCATGGGATGTTTTCCCAGAGAATTGCCTGTTCATATCATCTGACCATTTATCAATTAGGGAATGGACCATTCTTATGAAGTTAAATCAGTTCCTTATATCTCTTGGAAATGAAACCCTTTTTCAGAAAAATCTGATGTAAAAATGCTTTTCCAGGTAACTATTTCTCCAAGGTGATTTTTATGCCAAGAGTCTGCGAACATAGATTGAATCCTTCTGCTAGTGTTTGTGGAGGAAACAGCCCATGAGTGCCTTCTTTGACTGTACATGTGGTAAAATTTTTGTGCTCTACGTAGGAGCTTAGGTTCAGAGGCGCCAGGATCCCAATACGAGTTTGGCACATGCCCGACTAGAAGTGAGCTATGTAGCACAGTTATTTAAGAAGGCAGCCACAATCGTGAGTTTTATGAATAGCAGTATGACATGAGAAAGTAGGGAAGTAATTCTGATAGACTCACCATTGTTTACAGACTTATTCAGCTGAGTCTTCATCTTTTTGTTTCTAAGAGGACACCAGAACGGGAGAATGTCTAGGGAGTTAAATACAAAGGAGGAAAGTGATGGGAAAGGAGTGACTTCTAGGGATAAAGGTTCCAAAGGCTGGGAGTGTTTAAAGACACCAGTACATTAAAAGACCTCACAGTAGCAAAAAATCCAGATTCTCTCTGCACTCCTGCATGAGTTGGGACAGGTACAACCTGGTGCTGTGTCTCCAGCTCCCCTTTCCCTCAATCAATACATGCCCCTTACACATCTGATTATCCTCCTGCCTCCCCTCCCCAACTAGCAGCAGAGCCAGGTGACCCGTAGCACTGGAAAGGGGTGCAGCCCCAAACGCCAGGTGTTGCTGTGATCAAACACATCCTCCTGGAGGTCAAGCTCCCCTGCCAAACCCTCACCCCAGCTGGTGAAACCAGGAAAGATACAAGACAATCTAAAAGGTCCAAGTCAGAGAGAGAACGGAAGAGGCTGGAATGGCTGTGGGACGAAGATCACACCCTCTTCCAAGGCTGCTTCTCAGAGGCCGTGTACACCAGGAAGAAGAACAGAAGGAAAGCACTAGAATGAAGACGGGTTGACAAAGGTTTCTTGTACAAGGTGGGATTTTAGCTGGGGCTTGAAGCAAGTCAGGGAGGCCAGTAGACTGCGATGAGGAGGGAGAGCCTAGTGGGCAGACCAAAGCTCAGCCTAACTAGGAACAGAGGTTTTCCAATGCAGGTGTGTAAATCCTGAATCAAATCCACGAGGTCATGGCAGGGAGGGGAAAGGGAAGCTCTGAATCAATGATAGACTGAACCGTTGCTTTTTAGAGCACACAAAAAAAACCCTACAAGCACGACAGCAGAGGAGGAAAGAAAGCCAGGGCCAGAGAGCTGGCCACTCAGCTCCAGTGGAGAGAGCAGGCGTTGGCTGCCTCATCAGCAGAATCACCAAGAGAGGCCCCTCCAAGGCCCAAGCCTGAGGGACCAAGACATCCCAACTGACGGCAGCAGATGGCATCAGGGGATGGAAATGTTAGAATGAGTGAGATACAGCCCAAAGCAAGTGAGTGTGCTCAGAGAAAAGGAAGGCTCTCCTCCAACGGCTACCTGAGGGGGCTGCAGGGCACGGATGGCTCCGCACACCTCAGAGGAAGCAGGCCTTGACCTGACAGGGCCTCCAAAGGTCCAAGTTCATGAAACAGAGCTTGATTACACCACATCACACACACTCCAAACTTTTCCCCAATGGTCTTCCAGGCTGGGCAGCCAGCTTTCCCAGAAGACCAAGGGAAGCATGACAGTCTAAATGGCAATGGTGACCCAAGCCCCCTGGTGAATCTCACATGAAGCACTCCCCTTGACTGTTCCCCAGCATGCCAGGGCTGGGATAGTCCTAAGGGCCTGCTTGGAGCTGGTGAGACTCTCTTTCAACATCTCCAGGAAGGGCAGTTCTATGCCAGCCGCTGCTAGCCTCTTGCAGGGCCCACACTCTCCTTGCTTCAGGCTGTACCTAGCTCATTTGTAGGTGGAGAGCAGAAGGGTTAACGTGGCCTGCGGCACAGCCCATGCTGCGCTGTGTCAGTTCAGATCTCTCGGTCACTCAGATGTGGGGCTTGGACGGGCTGGTCTCAATGAAAGTGAGGTGGAGAATGAGCTCTTCCATGCATTCATTTGCCAAATGCCTATAGAGCGGGGCATTCAAAGAAGATCCCAGGATCCAGGATTGAGGGTGGGAAGGCACCTCACAGGAGGAAACTGAGACCCAGAGGTCAAGCCACTCTCCCAAGGTCCCACAGGTAAGCAGGAGAGGCGGTGAGATCTGAACCCAAGTCCTTTGTCTCCAGAGCTCTTCCCACTAACCCCCACTAGCTCAAAAATAACTAAGAAGACTGAAACATGGTAGTACCCCCTAGAAACTGAGACTTTTAGTGAGAAATTTCATTATCATGACTGACACAGCTCCTAATAAATAAACAGCCTCAGAGAGGAGAAGTGACTTCCCTAGGGTCAAAGGGCAGGGCCTTCAATCAAGGTCTTCAAGGTTAAAGGAGAGTGCTTTTGGAAGACGTGGATACTAATCAAACAGAATGAGGAAAGAATGGAAAAGTGTAATAATAAGAGACAGTCAAAGTGCATTGGAGAGGAGGGACGAAACCTGTTCAGTGCATGGCAATCACAGCAGGTGTCATAGAGAAGACACAGAGGCCAGGGCTTGAAGAAAAGGCAGAATCTGGCTTGGGGTTAGGGAAAAAGGAGAAGGTGAGAAGGGGTGAGAAGTGTGGAGCAGTAGTTAGTATCTCATCCTAGGACATGGGGCCAGGATTCTCCCCCATAGGGTAAGATGGGGACCTTTTCGTCCCCATTCAAACATCACAATTTTAAGCCAAACCAGAGCCACTCGTGTTCTGTGGGTATAAAAAGACCTTTCTTCTTCCTCAGAGTGTCAAAGCTGGGGGGGGGGGTGAGGTGGAGAGGGAGGGAGGGAAAGTGGGGGAGGAGAGAGAGACAGAGACAGAGAGACACAGAGACACAGAGAGAGAGAGAGAGAGGTGCTAGTTGGTACATGTTACTAATTACAAGAGGGATGTTGAGGGGGAGGTAGGGTTCTTTTCTCCCCATGTTATACATGGTCTGGGTTGTGATCCCGTCTTCTTTATAATTTTGCTTGGAAAACAGTCACTTCTAACCTGAGCTTTGGGCCACATTTTATCAGGACATGGAGAGGAGCTTTGTCCTTTCTGAAGTCAGGAGGACAGCCGACCAGCCTGTCATTTCCTCTACCAAGCTACTTCCTCTGTCTATGTATGAGGGATGAAGGCTGAAGGCAGTCCTCACATACATCTTCCTTACATCCTGGTATCTCCTCCGAGAGCTGGGCAGCACCGGGGCATCCCTTGGGCCAAGGCTATCTTCCATCTCTTCCAGCCTGTTCTCTGCCCACTGGCTTCCTCCCCAAAACTCCCCCATCCTCTGAATGGATCCAAGGAAGGCCAGCTCATTCGATCCTGGGCACAAGACCTGGGACAGACCAGGAGCTCAATGAATACCTGCTGGTTGTACATTTTAGGTATTTAGTGTCCGATGCATCCAGCAAACACTTGTCAAGCATTTCCTCTGTGGCTGGTCCCGAGTTCGGCACAGGAGACATAAGGATAAGATACCACAAAGGTCTAGACTCTCTTAAGCCTAATCTGGGGGATGGACTTGAATTACAGGTCCCAACCTCCTAGCCTAAGAGAAGTTCTGCCTTTAGCCACCCACATTCAGTCTCGTCCTAGAAATGCACTGGCTAATTTCCAGCAACAGTCCCCTGCACCTGTACAGACACAGCAGACAGCGGAACAAAGTGGGACGAGACAGCTTGAGATCAAATGTAAGGCCCAAGCACAAGTGAATTTTATCAGAAGAGGAGGGAAAGTGAGTTGCACAAGTTATATGTTTGGACGAGGGTTTGGGGCAAACCCTCTCTTCTCAGTCCAAAAGGGCTTCCTGGAGGAGGGACAGAAAAAGCTGTCAAAGGTGTGGCTGCTGGCTGCTCGGCTTTTCCGAGGCAATTCTCGCTTCCCTCTGGTCTCTTTCTTGTTTTACTTTTCATTCCCCACAAAGTCCTACTGTCAACATTAGCTCCTGGCCTATTGCTCCTTCCCTTCTCAGCCAAACCCCTGGAGAAGACTGACCAGAGTTAATGCCTCCACCTCCCCTGCCCTCCCTCCTGAACACTGCCGACCAGCTTGCCTTTTCTTAATCGGCACCCTCTTACCACTGTTGATCACGCTCTTTCTCTGGCTTTTCATGACTCTGCCTTCTCTTGGTTATCCTAGCCATCTGACTTCTCCTTGGCTGGCTCATCATCCAGATCACAACACCTAACCGTGGGCGTCCTGGGGCACGACCCAGGCCCAGTTCTCTTCCTCGGGGTATTCTCTCACTCAGTGACTTCAGCAGCTCCCACGGGCTTAGAGAGATGACTCCCAAATCCCTAGGTCCAGATGCCGTCTCTCACTTGCAGGCCAGGCCCACACTACTGACTACATCAACCATTTCAAACTGAATGCATTTCTAGGCATCTCAAACTCAACATGTCCCAAACAGAGCTCATCCCTCTTCCCCACAAGCCCTCCTTTCTTCCCAAATCCCCTATTTCTGTCAAGGGCACCACCATCCTTCCGATCACTCGGGCGTGCTGACTTGGCGTCATCCTCACCTCCTAATTTTCCCCCATCTTGCATATCCGATCAGCTGCCACGTCCCGTTGCGTCTGACCCTACCACACTCCTAGGGCAGAGCCCCCCCCATCCTGCATATCCGATCAGCTGCCACGTCCCGTTGCGTCTGACCCTACCACACTCCTAGGGCAGAGCCCACCCCCCTTCTCTCCACTGACACAGCTTTCCACAAGTTCAAGCTCTTCTCAGACTATGCTACATGGGGCTCCCTGGTCTTCCTTCTTTAATCTCTTCCACACCAATACATCTTCCATAGAGCCACCAAAATAATTTTCTTAAAATAGAGATCTAACCATGTCACAAACCCATACTCGATAAAGTCCAGGGGCTCCCTATGACTTTGAAGGTCCAATATCAACCCTTTTGTTTGGCATTTAAAGCTTTTCACAATACGCGCCCTCTTCCCCTCTGCATCCCCAGCCTCAGTTTCCTCTGATGGAAGGTCCCTTCTGGTCCCCCAGATGATGGCGCCTTCCCTCTAAGGTGCCCTTGAGTTTGTCTGGCACATACCTACTTATGCACATGTTGGCTCCCTCGTTAGAATGTAAGCCCCCTAAGGGCAGGGACTACATTCCTAGTGCCTCCCATAGCGCCTGGTACATAATAGATGCAGACAACCGGGCTTCTAGCTCGTGTCTACTCAGACAAAAACTCAATCTGTGATCATGAGCAAGTCAATAATGAATCTGACAAACACTTACTGGGCACCTGCCCTAGACAGTGCACCACTGGCAAGACACTGCAGACACAGAGGCTAATAAAACAGCATCCCTGGCTAACGACGTAGGGGACAGCAACAAAGCAGACGAGGTATGATTCACTGCATGCTGGCTGCTGTGCCTGAGGAAGCCTGGACCACTTCTGGGAGAGAGCAAGGGATCAGAGGAGGCATCTAAGAACAGGCAGCACCTGACCAAGGGAGAGGATGACTTCAGGCCCAGGGCAGGAAGGAAGCACACACACAGTATCCAGGTGACTCTGCTCCTACCAAAGCACACTCCCAGTGGGAGGCATCCTGAGGGACAAACAGCCCAAGGATTCTTCTCCCCACTTTCTTTTCTTTCACAAATATTCACCCCTCGAGGGTTCACCACACAAAGAACACTGGGCTGCTCAGTGCTATGGGAAACAGATGAGGAGAGTGAGCAGTGCCTCTAGAACATGCAGCTCAAACCCAAACCAAGGCAAGAAGCCTCAGTGACAGCAGACCAGAGCCTAACTGCACTGGCCCAAGAGCACCACCTCAAGGTGACTGAGGCCTGGCCAAGGTCCCTCCCCTCCCCCACCCCACCTTGGTGAAGGGCTCATTGCACAGTCTATTAAACTGATAAATGACTAGACCAAGTGGTGGACAAGACAGGAGAGGAAGGCACGTGCAGGGCAAAGAGCAACAGTCACCTTGTCACCAGCTTCCTCTGGCCTGTGGTTTGAAGTAAAGGCACCACCATCTCCCAAAGAGGCTTCTCTCCGGCTAACTAAGGCTGGGATTCCAAATGATGAGATACTCGGGAGAGCAGAAAGCCTGGCTTCTGGTCTCGGTTCTGCCACCCGCCAGGTATAATCCTTTCCTTCTCTCCTATCGCACACAGAGGAGAAAACAGTACTGACCTTGGCATCCCAAGCTCTAGTCTGGACCAGCTCAGGCACAGGCTATGTGGGTAAGCTCAGGAAAGCACCTTCCCCCTTCCTGGGGTCTCAACTTCCTTTTCTCTACAGTGAGATGACTGAACTGGCGGACCCCTAATGTCCCATGTGGTTCTAGAGCCTATGAACATGACAGCGTAGCTCCAAACAATCTTAAAAAGCCTTTTCCAATCCTGAAATTCAGTGACTTTTTTCACTTCCTTTCCCTCTTCAGCCCAGCAGGGATGGAGGGGGAAGGTGACTTAGATGCCCACATACAACCAGGTTAGGATCTGAATGCCTCAAAGGACATGCATCTCAAAGGGCCACAGCAGACAGCCTGGAAATGGAGTTAGAGGAGGATGACTTTTGTCAGAGTGAGAACCCGCTTTGTGATGTGGAACTCCTCTGGTGGAGAGAATCAAGTTGCTTTGAAAATGGGCTCTGGTCAGCTCCCTGAAGAGCAGGCCTGACCAACTGGCGAAGGTGACGAAGAGGGAAATGGTCAATGTTGGAGGGGCTGTGGGAAAGTCACGCACTGGAGGAAGCTGTGAATTGACTGGTACAGCCATCCTGGAAAACAATCTGGAGCCACAAGCAGAAAGTTACCAAAGTGTGCCCACCCTCTGATCCAGCTACAGACCACTACTGGGTCTGTACCCCAGAAAGATCGAAGAAGAAGGAAAGAATCAACATGTACAAAAACATTTCTATCAGCTCTTTCTGTAGGAGCCGAAAGTGGAAAGTAAGGGTGTGTCCTTAGTTGAGCTCATGGGATGGTGTCACGGGATGGATTTGGGAGTCATCTCTCTAAGCCCGTGGGAGGGTGTGTCCCTCCCATCAGGAAACGTCTAAAAAGTCCCTGTGCGTATTCCATAGAATAAGTACCAGAGTAGTACTGTGCCATAAGAAACTAGAGAAAACTGGGACCTTCATGAACTGATGCAAAGTGAAAACTAGGAGAACAAGTACAAATCGTGAGTACAAAAGAATGAAGATGAAACCCGGCAGTCCCTTCCTCATGGGAAGGCAATGAACTTAAATGTGACCAAGAGGCATCCCTTTCCAGACACAGCTGATCTGACCATACACCTATGGATTGTGGGCTTTATTTATTTATTTCTCAGCTTGCTCACTGGGGGAAGGAGAGGACAGAGAAGTGGCAAGGGCAGTTTTTAAAATGTTTTTAAAAAAAAAAAAAAAGAGCCAGCAGGCCCAACCCTGTCGCTCCCTCACTCGGTAAATTTCGAGGGCTCCCTATAGCCTCTAAGAGTAAACAGATGGAACATAAACCCGCCTGCCTTTTGAAGCCCTTCAGAAGGGAGCCCCACCATATCTTCCTGGCCCCCTCATACACCCTCCCCTTCGCCCAGGCCACAGCGTCACCAGACTCACCTTCCGGCTGCTCCTCACACTCCAAGTCTGGGCCTTTGCCAGAGGGTCCCCCAGCCTGGAACACTCTCTCCTCTCACCTCAAGACCCCACCCAAGCACCACCTTGGGAGGAAGCCTCTCCTGATCATTTCCAACACTCCCTTGCACTGACTCAGTATACACTGACACACGGTACCCCAGTTCTTGGTGCGGCTGTAAGCTACAGTAGCTTCCAATGGAAGCCCCGGGAAGGCAGGGCCATTTTCCTTTTGTCTGTGTTCCCAAAGCCCGGCACAGAGCCTGGTGCATAGCACAGGCTTAGTAAGTGCTGGCTGCCCAGATGCCCAGCTGCCCAGAGTGTGTCTACACCTGCACAGTTTGGGTACGTGTTGTTTCTCTAGTCAGAGTATAAGCTCCTTGAGAGCAGAAACTACTTGACTTTTGTCTTTTTACTCTCAGCCCCCAGCACAGTGCCTGGCACACTGCGGGCACTTGATCAAAGGTATCTTAATGCAATGGAAAAAACTATGGGTTGGACCAGAGGACCTGGTTCACACCAGCGTGACCCTGGGCAAGTCATCCTGACTTCTCTGGGCCTTCATGCGTCTTTGGTGCAAAGTGAGGGAGGAGTTAGACCAGATGGCCTTAGAGCTCCCTCTCAGCTCTAAATGTACGATCCAACGATCATACATTGATCACATACAATGATCATGTGACAGGGATAAGTGTCACAGTACACGAGACGGCACACGTGGGCACCTGGAGAGGGCAAATTCCCATCCAAGAGAACCCAGGCTCACTAAAGCCTTGAAGGATGCAGTTCTGATAAGGGACAGAAGCAGCTTTAATGGGGGGTGTGGGTAGGCCTCAAAAGACAAAAGTGGGGCATTCTCTAAGAGGGACGGGTAGTTCTGTGGAGAGAGTGCTGGGCCTGGAGTCTGGAAGACTTGAGTCCAAACCTGGCCTCAGACTCTTCCTATCGGTGTGACCCTGGGCAAGTTACTTCACTTCTGTTTGCCTAATCGACTGGAGAAGGTAATGGAAAACCACTGCAGTATTTTTGCCAAGAAAACCCCATGGACAGTATGGTACATGGGGTCATAAAGAGTTGGACACAACCGAACAACGACATTCTCCAATAGGGGCTCTTCCCACTAACTAAATACGTGAGCTGAGTGGGGCTATGATGGTTCCAGGTTCAGGAGTGTTAGAGACAGACCACAGGGCACTATTTACACCTTCACACCCACTGAAGTCCCACTGTGAAGTTTTCACACCCAGGAGTCTCCACTGACACGGATGTTCGCTTAAATACCCAACTGCACTGAGAAGGTAGTTGGTGTCTTTCTTGACAGAATTACCAGATGGATGACAGAAGAATCCATCTAGTATACCTGAATTTTAAGAAGATAGTTGGCAAAGTCTCTCAATGTCTGGAATCCGATTAACTGAAGGACAAGATGTGGAGATGTGACCTAGGTGGGGACAGTTTAGATAGACAGATACGAAACTAGTAGACTGACGGGAACCAGAATGGTTTGACGTCACCTTGAAGTGACGCCACCATCTTTGATGGAGGGATCCAGGGGCCTCTCCTTTGCTATCTGCTACCCAACATTTTTCTCTGTGTCACGGATGCAGGCCTATGTGGAACATTCATCAAACCTGGAGATGACGCCGAAGCCAGTCATGGTGACAGTGAAGTGTGACATTGGGCCGAGCCTCAAACATTCCAAGCACTGTGCCCCTTTTCCAGGGACCTCTCCATGGCCATGGGAGGTCATTATTCCACTGGGCTTCCTTTCACTTTTCAGATGAGGAAACTGAGGCTCCAAAAGCTGCCAAGACTTGCCCACGGTCTCCCAGCATCAGAGGCCGGGGACGGCTGGACATAGAAGAAAAGGGTATGCCCTGAGTGACAGAATCAAGGGTCAAAAAGACTCTGATAGGGTGTGACACTGGGCTGATAAAAGCCTGTGGGATTGTTTCAAACATATCGGGTATTTCCACCCTCAAGGAATCCCGACAGGCTAAGAGAAATTCTTCACAAGCCTCTGGAGCCAAGAGCAGCCTCACGGGGACAAGGTCCTCCAGCCTGACGTCCTTGAAGCCTCTCCAGCTCTGGTCCTGCTGGGACGTATGTAACCCTTCCCACCACCCTGGGAGCAGGCAGGTGACTCCTCCTGGCTCAAGTTCAGCACAGGAGATTAAATTTACTAGGGAGGAAGGCACAGCCTTGCACCTGAGCTCAACTAATTAAAAAAATTATCAAAGCTCCTCCAGCCTTGGAGTCAAGAGGACCTGAGTTCAAATCCGGTCTCAGACACATGACACTCACTAGCTGTGTGACTCTGGGCAAGTCACTTAACCCCAATTGCCTCACCAAAAAAAAAAAAGAAAAAAAAATTTAAAAAATTATCAAGCACCTACGCTACAGAGCATGAGCCGGACAAGGGGCATTCAAAACCAAAACAGTTCCTCTGCCCTCAAGGAACCTACATGGGTCATTTGGGAGAAAGAGTATGGGAGCCAACAGCACAAAGACAAGTTATGGGAACAATGAAGAGAGGCAGGTCTGGGGTTGGGCAGTCCTGAGTTCAAATCTGGCCTCAGACACTAAGCTTTGTGACCTCAGGTGAGTCACTTAACCTCTCAGCTTAGTTTCCTCAACATAAAATGGGAATAACAACCTCCCAGGACTGTGATGAAGATCCAATGTGCTAATGTGGACTGTGCCTAACACAGTGCTGGAACGCAGCAGGCACTCTACTCTATGAATGCCAGCTATGAGTGTGGCTGTAATCATTATTATTACTATTTTGTTTCCTGGGCCCCCTTCTCAGTCTGATGAATGAAGCCTATGGAACCCTGCTCAGAACCATGTCTTTAGGTGAATAAAATACATAGGATTGCAAAGGGAACCAATTCTGTTGAAACAATGATCAAAACGTATGATTTTTTAAAGTTCATAGACCCCAGGTGAAGAGCTCCTGTTCTACATAAAGTCTTTCCCAATTATAAAATAAGTAAGGTAAGCTCTTTGCAACCTTTAGATTACCACAGAAATGTTGGCTATTACTATTGGCACTCTTCCCGACTCTCCTCCCCGCCCTCCCTTGTACTCAATGGCTCCTTCTCTCTTTGCCATTAGCCCGTATAGATTTACACACACACTTCTTGCGGCTCCTTGGGAACAGGGACTGGCCCTTCCTTGCTTGCATGGCCTATCTCAATAAATGCTTTTTGACTGGACTGTGCGTGGCCTGTTTCAACTCTGGCCAGGAGGTCCCCTCGAATGCAGAGGCCTCCAAGATCCTTAGGCTGGTGTTCCCGGCCGTCAGAGCAGGTGCTGGGAGGAGCTGGCCGGAGCTGGCCAGAGCTGGCCACCGACTGGCCGGCTGGATCAGACAGAAGGCATCCCTCTGCAGGGGAATCACCACCAGAGATAAGTATATTCCCCACAAATTACAAAGCAAAATGCAAGTTCTGGAGTAGTGGCTGTACTTTCTGAGCTCAGCCGCCCTCTGCCTTCCCCCCACCAGCAGGGATCCATCCACACTGGCCATAGGTGTTGGCATTATTTCCAGCCACGAAGGCACTGGATGCTGGACACAGAGCAGAACAGATTTGCCTTGAGGAGCCTCAAAACTGAAAAAGAAGGCTGGAAACCAGAAGAGAAAATCAGCAAGAATGCTAAGTTCCTTAGGGCTACAGTGCTCTCAAGAAACAAGTGGGTTTGAGGATGGCAGATTTAAGAGCTGAAAGAGACCTCAGACATTACCTCGTGCAACCACCTCTCTTCCAGCTGAGGAAGCTAAGGACAAAGAATTTGTGAAGCAGTAGAATTCCTCTTCATTCCCTAGACGAGAACAACAAAGACAAAGAAATGGCAGAAAGAAAAGCCCATGCAGCAGAGGCTGGTTCTTTCTAAGAACTCTATCTGTCATCAGATTAATCCCTTAAGAGCAAATACTCCTCCAAAGCCAGGGTCTATGTAATAAAACCATTTCCATATCTGGGCATGAGGCCCATAGTAACAAAGCCCCGTTGATCTACAATGAATAATTCTGTACAAGTGGGAACAGGGATCTTTTATCTATCAAGTGCCCTGGACCCACAAGGAAAAAAAAAATCCATCCAGAGAGAGAGAGATAAAAATCAATTTCCTTTAGGACACAGGATTTAGAGAAAGAGAGACTTTGAGAAAGACCTCAGAGGCCATTTAAGTCTGACTCCCTCATTTAATTGATAATAAGGACACTGTGCCCAAGGAGGGGGGAAGAGCCTTGCCCAAGGTATGACTCAAAATGCCACACTCTTTCCACTCTGGTGGTGAGATGTTACTTTTTTAGAATCAGAGAATCAGAAGGGTCTTCGGAGGCCTGGTCCAACGTGCACTTGAGCAGAGTATCCTACACAAGTGGTACAGCCTCTTCTACTGGGATACCTCTAGGGAGGATGTCCTGCTCACTTGCAACAACGTTAAGTTTTCCTGCCTTCTCTGCACCGGTCACCCTTTGCCTTCTCATTGATCTTCCGCACTTTATATAGAGTTTGCACGTGGCAGGCATTTAATAGGTTTGGGGTGAGCTGAATGAGACAGAGGGCCTGCTGATGGTCTCAGCCCACTCCAGACCTGGTGGCTTTGCTCCAGTGCATGTTCAAAGGCTGCCTAGCGCCCCGGGCCCAGCAGGCCATCCTGTGTGTCTCTGCAGCCAGCCTCTGGGAAGATCTCTCATCCTGCCTTTTTACTGGTCTTCGGGTCTACAGGATCTGTTCCTCTGGGGAGGCTACAGAATTCTCAGGCATCGTTCTATTGCTACAATCCTCTCAATCAAATAATGCAGTACCAGGGCAAAAAAATCACATAGTGAAAGAGCAGTAACCTTGCTACACATCTGCAAAGGATCCTCCCTGGACTCCTTTGATCCTTTCTCAAGAAAGAAACAGCACAATTAACTAAGATTTAAAAAACACTGGTAGAGTAGAGGGTAAGAAAAACTCTCTTCAATATGAACCCTTGGAAAAATCGGCAAGTTTGGCAAAAATAAGGTTTACGCTAGCATCGTGCATCATATACTTCAAAAAGCTCCCAAAGGATATTTAAATATAAAAGATCACACCATTAACATTTTTGACAATAGATGGACAACAGCCTTTCCAAACAAGATATAGAGATAATCATATGGGATAAAATAATTTATATATCATAAAAATAAAAAGCACTGAAGAAAAAAATCAACACAACTAGAATTAGAAGGAAAATAGTCAAGTGAGAAATTTTTTTGCATGAAACATCTGATAAAAGTTTAATAGCCAAGATATATATGGAAGTGATAAAAATATTTACTATTAAGAATTATTCTAAGGGGCAGCTAGGTGGTGCAGTGGATAAGGTACTGGCCCTGGAGTCAGGAGGACCTGAGTTCAAATTCAGCCTTAAACACAATGATACTCACTAGCTGTGTGACCCTGGGCAAGTCACTCCATCCAATTGCCTTGCCAAAAAAAAAAAAAAGAATTATTCAACAACACCCATTCCTATTAAAAACACTAGAGATCATAGGAATAAATGGAGTCTTCCTTAAAATGATAAGTAGCACCTACCTAAAACCATCAGAGCAAGCATTATATGCAATGGGGATAAACTGGAAGCATTTCCAATAAGATGGGAGGGAGGTGAGGGGGTGAAACAAGGATGTCCATTATCACCACTGTTATTCAATACGGTACTAGAAACCTTATGTTAGCTTTAGCAACAAGAGAAGAAAAAGAAATTAGAATAGGCAAAGAAGAAACAAAGCTGTCACTCTTTGCAGATGACATGATGGTATACTTAGAGAATCAAGTAAAAAACTACTTGAAATAATAAACAACTTTGTCAAAATTGCAGGATATAAATCCCACATAAATCATTGGCATTTCTATATATTACTAACAAAGTCTAACAGCAAGAGATAGAGAAATTCCATTTAAAGTTACCGTAGACATTATAAAATATTTAGAAGTCTACCTGCTGAAACAAACCCAGGAACTATATGAAGACAATTACAAAACACTTCTCACACAAATAAAGTCAGATTTAAAAAATTGGAAAAATATCAGTTGCTCATGGGTAGGCTGAGCTAATATATTAAAAATGACAATTCTACCTAAATTAATTTACTTATTTAGTGCCATACCAATCAAACTACCAAAAAATTATTTTATAGAGCTAGAAAAAACAACAAGATTCATCTGGAAGAATAAAAGGCCCAGAATATCAAGGAAACTAATGAAAAGCAATGCTGGGAAGGTGGCCTAACCGTATCAGATCTTAAATTGTGTTATAAAGCAGCAGTCATCAAAACCACTTGGTACTGGCTAAGAAACAGAGCAGTCGATTAGTGGAATAGGTTAGGTACACAAAACATAGTAGTCAATGACTATAGATGACTATAGTGATCTACTGTTTGATAAACCCAAAGACCCCAGCTTCTAAGATAAGAACTCACTATCTGACAAAAACTGCTAGGAAAAGTGGAAAAGAGTATGGAAGAAACTAGGCATAGACCAAAATCTTACACCATACACCAAAATAAAGTCAAAATGGGTACACAATTTAGATATAAAGACTGATACTATAAACAAACTGGGAGAGCAAGGAATAGTTTACCTGCCAGATTTATGGAGAACAGAAGAATTTATGACCAAACAAGAGATAGAGAACATTATGAAATGCAAAATGGATAATTTTGATTACATTAAACTGAAAAGTTTTTGCACAAACAAAGCAAATGTATCCAAGATTAGGAAGGAAGCAGAAAACTGGGGAAGAATTTTTATAACCAGTGTCTCTGATAAAGGCCTCATTTCTAAAATATGCAGAGAACTAAGTCAAATTTATAAGAATACAAGTCATTCCCCAATCGATAAATGGTCAAAAGGATATGAACAGGCAATTTTTAGGTGAAGAAATTAAAGCGATCTAGTCATATGAAAAAATGCTCTAAATCACTATTCATTAGTTTTGATCAGAAATGCAAATAAAAAACGACTCTGAGGTACCACATCACACCTATCAGATTGGCTAACATGACAAAATAGGAAAATGATAAATGTTGGAGATGTGGGAAAATTGGAATACTAATGCATTGTTGATGGAGCTGTGAACTGACCATTTTGGAGAGCAATTTGGAACTATGCCCAAAGGGCCATAAAAATGTATATACCCTTTGACCCAGCAATAGCACTTCTAGGGCTACATCCCAAAGAGATCACAAAAATGGGAAAAGGACCCACAAATACAAAAATATTTATAGCAGCTCTTTTTGTGGTGGCAAAGAACTGGAAATTGAGGGGATATCCATCAATTGGGGAATGGTATATGAATGTAATGGAATACCATTGTGGTATAAGAAATGATAAGCAGGCAGAATTCAGAAAAACCTAGAAAGACTTGTATGGAATGATACTGAGTGAAGTAAGCAGAACCAGAAGAACGTTGTACACAGTAACAGCCACACTGTGTGATGACTGACTTTAATAAACTGAGCTCTTCTCAGCAATACAAGGATCTAAGACAACTCATGATGGAAAATGCCATACATATCTGTGGAATCTGAATGTAGACCAAAGCATACTATTTGCTCTTTTTTTTCCTCTTCTGTTTTGTTTTGTTTCTTCTTTCTTGTGGTTCCTCTTATTGGTTCTAATTCTTCTTTACAACATGACTAATGTGAAAATATGTTTCATAGGAACGTATATGTAGAGCCTATATCAGATTGCAGGCCATCTTGGGAAGGGAGGCGGGGGGTGAGAAAATTTAAAACTCACAAGTTTATGGAAGTGAATGCTGAAAACTCAAAATAAATAAATTAATTTTAAAAAAGAAAAAGAAAAAAAGAATTATTCTAAGTAATAAGTAGCCAAAGCATATCAGAAGTTTTTAAAAGAACTGCAAACTATCAACAACCACATGAAAACTAGTTTAAATCTCTAATTAAGAGAAATGTACATTTGCAAATGTGAACTTCGTTTCACATCCAAACTTTCACATCACTAATCAAACTGGCAAAAATGATGAAAACAATTCTTCAAACAACTCCATGAAGTAGTTAGTGTAAGTATTATCCTCATTTGGCAGCTGAGGAAACTGAGGCTTAGAGATTGTAACTTGCCACAAGTCACACAGTAAATAAGTGGCAGAGTCAGAATTTGAACCCGGGTCTCTTGATTTCAATAAATTCTGAATTTGACACAGCATTTCTTAAAAGTAAGGCACATGTGATCACAAAAGACAAAACAAACAACTTCAAATGCATAAAGAGCTTTGGCATGAACAAAATCAATGCAGCTAAAATCAGAAAGGAAGTAACTAATTGGGGAAAATATTTGCAGTAAATATTTCTGATAGAGGCCCCATGTCCAAGATATTAAAAATTGATACAAATATACAACAAAAGCCATTCCCCAATAAATGGTCAGGGATATGAACAGGCAGTTTCAAAAGAAGCTATTAAAGTATTAATACAAGCTAAAAACAACCCAACAAAAGAATGTTCCAAATCACTAATAACGAGAGAAGTGCAAATTAAAACAATTCTGAGTTTCACCTCTCCTGCCTATCAAACTGACAAAGATAACAAAAAGATGGAAATAATGTCAAAGAGGCTGAGAAGGCAGGCAAACTAATAGTTTGGTGGAACAACCATTTTGGAAAACAATCTGGAATTCTGGAAGTAAAGTCACTAAACTATTCATCACTTTTGATCCAGTGGTCCCCACTCCTGGACACATAGCCTAAAGAGATTAAAGGCAGAAAAAAAGGCCTGACGCATCTTAAAATATTTGCAGCAGCACTTTTCAAGGTCTCCAAAAAGAAGAAGCAAAATGGATACCTACCCATGCCCTGAGGCTGAACAAAATGGTGGCACAGAAATGTGCCAGACTGCTAACTGCACTGAAAGAAATACCAATCAGAAACTCATTGAAACATAAGAAAAAAAAAATGGGGTGAAGTGCACACGGCCCAAAGAACATCAGCAGTGCCTGAGAGAAGGTAAAGCAACAGAACACACTCAGAAGGACAGCGCTGTGTACTTATAACACCAACAGGGCTGGTGAGGAGATGTGATGAAAAGCACACTAGAACTGCTGGGCTGCAGCCCATGGTGGGTGCCATGAAATGTGGGCGCTGGACCCTCTGGAATTTGCCTGCCTGTTTTTAATTTGTACTGGCTACAGCTCAATATCAGGGGAGGATATAACCAGAAATGACTGGAAGGTAAAGACAAAAGGCATTAATAAAACATTTCAAATCCAGATGTATAAAATATCATCTTGCACCTATCAGATTAGCTAAAATGATAGAAGGGGAAAGTAACAAACGTTGGAAGTGACGGAAAAATTGAGACGCTAATTCACTGTTGGTGGAACTGTGAACTGATCTAACCATTTTGGAGAGCAGTCTGTTAGGAGAGTTTTAAAGAGTTATAAAACTGTGTGTACCCTTTGACTCAGCGACACCACTACTAGGTCTGCTTCACAAGGTGCGCAGAGAAAAAGGAAAAGAACCTATAGGTTCTAAATGTTTACAGCAGCTCTCTTTGTGGTGGCAAAGAACTGGAAAGTGAGGGGGAAAGGCTGAACAAGTTGTGGTATATGATTATAATGGAATACCACTGTGCTGTAAGAAATGACGAGGATGATTTCAGAAACACCTGGAAAGATATATATGAACTATGCAAAGTGAAAGAAGTGGAACCAAGAGAACATTGTATACAGTAACAGCAAAACTGTTCTACGAACAACTGTGAATGATTTTGAATATTGTAAATACTCAAATCAACTACTCCGGACCTGTGAAAGAGGATGCTATCTACCTCCGGAGAGAGAACTGATAAAAAGAAGTTTGGATAGTATGGTTTTACACACACACATACACACGAATCTGTGTCTAATGGTGCGGGGTAGGGAGGGAAGGAGAAAAAAAAAACTGCACCGCGGAGAACAAAAGAAAATTCAGGAGAAAGCACAGAAAAGTGGAATAGCTTTGAAAATGTATAGTACTTGGTACATAGTTTTTCAAAAAAAAGTAAACTGTGAAATGGAGATTTAGGGTTTCATATCGAATCCTCTTTTTGTGTTGTACTGTGTACACAGAAACAGTATTTAATTTCAAAATGAATTTATATACATTTATATATGTATATATATTTATATATATACATACATAAAACAACAAAGAAATGTCCAGTTAAAGCAAATGACACCTTAAGCTCAGGCTTTGCCCCAGAAATAAGAGAAAGGAAACCAAATGAGAGGCAAGAAGCCTGATGGCCCCAAATGACACATCTCGCCACTTGTGCGTCCCCTCTTGGAGTGGAGCGGAGGAGGAAGCAGGTAGAACTACTTGAGGAGATGAGATAGTGCCAGTCTGGGCCTGTGGTATGGAATGAGCCAACAAGGCTCCAGGGACACAGCAGCACAAAGTGGGCGACTGGCAGCTTTGGGGAGCTCAGGAAGACCCCTACCTCAGGCTGTGTCTCTGAACCTCCTAGGGCCCCAGGCAGTTCTCTATCCCACACCAACCAAGCGGAGGCACTAGGGTAAAAAAAAAAACAAAACACTTTTTATAGGTGGCATTTCAATGAGATAGTCCCTCAAAGTTAAGAACTGAGAGATGATTTGCAATACGTAGAAGTGCAGACTGAAGAGTAAGACAGATTACACTGGGCCTACGGGGAACATCTTCACTCCTTTTTATCCACAGGGCCAGGGAGCCCTCTCGAAATTTTCTGTCAGCCAAAGTTCCAGGAGCACACAGTATTAGCACTTGGAAAAAAAAAAACAAACATCAGTGCCTTAGGTAAAATCCTGGCCTCCCTAATCCTAGCATCCTCCAACCCAAATGCCTGCTAACGCCTGACAGTCAAGCACAAATCCTCCATAGGAAAGAGCTTTGTCCATCACCAACTCGAGTCTGGCTTCATAACAGGGCATCACACACTGAGCTTCTGTTCAGTGAGGAAACCGAAGGAGTCAGGGCTGACCAGTCAACAATCTACAACACCTACCCAAAAGAAAGGCAGTCCTTGACCTCAAGGAGCTTAAAATCAAATGGGTGAAGCCAATAAACAAAAGAGAGCTGGGGGGGGTGGTGTAAGGTGTGTCAGAGAGTATCCATCCTAGAGCAAGAAGTTCCTGGAGTGGAAACCAAGCAGAGCTCATGGGAAACGAGGAGCTAGCAGCAGACTGTGGAGCCCTCTAGGACTTTTACAAGGGTGGCAAGGAGGTGTCGGGCAGCAAAGCAGAATCAATCTTCGTGCTAATGAGGTTTCAGGTGATGAGCCTGGGGGGTGGGGGGTCCAAAAGAACCAGCCCAGAGCATGGAAAATGACTAAATGACTGACTCTGGGTTAAAAGGCTACTCAGCACCGAGCTGGAATTAGAAGTCAGGCGTTCTGAGCCCAAGCTCAGGGCTCTTCCCCTCACACCTGCTAAGGACATACAACACTTGCCTAACACAGGGGCATTCTGGAGGTTTCCCCACTTTCCTCCTCACAAAAAAATTAACTAATGCTATACTAGGACAATTGGGGAGCAGCCCTGAATAAAAACAGAGTAATAATTCATTAGCTTGTCAGGGCCTGGAAAAGGAGCAGGCCAGCCAGGTAAGGAGAGGGAAGGATACAAACAGATGGCCAGCCCAAGTGAGGCACTGCTGTCCATAAAATATTAAAAGCTCTACCGAGAAGGCATCAGGGAGATGAAGTGGGCACAGACTACGGTCAGGAAGGGGAGGAGTCACCTTTATGATATCAAAGATCCAGGGAGACACGCAGAAGTAAAAATAAGAAGGATCTGACGGACCATCTCTCACGGTCGAATTACTGCCTCTTCTGCCCTTTAAATCCCTTCTCCAGGCAGTCCACCGCCAGCCTCCCCCTGGCCTAAAACAGTAACACTCAAGTCTCTCCCATCATGAAAAGCAAAGCCCCCTTTATCTCAGCCGGCCAGCCCTCAAGTTACCTCCAGCTCTCCTCTTTCAAAGAATCGTCTCCACCCATCACCTTCCCTCCTTCTCCCCACTCACTCCTGCCCGAGGAGAGCAAGGGCACCGGTCAACGTGCAGCTAACTCCAATTGCTTTTTTCTTTCTTTGCCCAGATTTGTGATTTCACTGAAATAGAAAATGCCTAGGAAGGAAATTCGCCCTCCACCAACGCAGACTGACAAGAGCTGGGGCTGACGGCGGGTAAGGCTTGCCCCCAGGGCTTCTGCCCTCCCTGGTTAACACTTCTGCCAGATGCCTCCCTGTTCTGCTCGGCTCCTTCACAGCTTCTGGCTCTGCCAGCTGCCGGCCATCATGTTCCATGCCTTCAGCTTCCACCCTGCCCACCCTGCTGCTGCCTCCTGCTTCTTATTCCCAAGTCTTCAGTCTCCTCTGCTGTGTCTCTCGCCTCCTAGTGCGGGTGCCCAGAGACTGTCGCGGGCTTTCGATCTCATCTGTTCACAGGGGTTCAATTTTCCTTTTCATCCAGATTTAGATCTATCAGGAACACCAAACCCCATGTGCCTTCTGACCACTTAACATCTCAAACGGAATGCCTGCTCAACACTTTCAACCAGAAGGGAACTTATCTTCTCTCCTAAATGTACCCTTCCTATCCAGAAGTCCCTATTTCTTTTGAGGGCATCACCTTCCTTCCCATTCTCAAGATTCAAAACCCTGGAGTCACCCTTTACCTTCCACCTCCCACACACCTGGAACTGTGAAGTCCTGTGAAATTCTACGACCACCACAACCTAACGCATCTGATTCTCTTCTCTCCCCTCCCCTCAATGCTACCCTAGTTCAGACTTTCATTACTTCCTGCCCAGACAATTCCAAGAAGCTCCTAACCTGTCTCCCTGCTTGGCTGCCACAAAGTAATGCTTAATAAATACTTGTTGATGTGCACACCCTTTGGCCCAGTGATAACACTACTAGGTCTATACTCCAAAGCGAAAAAGAAGGATGAAGAAAAAGATCCATATGGACTAAAATATTTACAGTAGCTCTTTCTATGGTAGTGAAGACTTGGAAACTGAGGAAATGCCCATCAGTTGGGGATTGGCTGAACAAGTTGTGGTATATGAATGTGATGGAACAATACTGTGCTGCAAAAAATTATGCAGATGATTTCAGAGAAACCTGGGAAGATTCGCTTGAACTGATGCAAAGAACCAAGAGAATAATTTATACAATAACAATGATATTGTAAAGACAAACAAACCTGAAAGACTTAGGAACTCTGATCAACCAACGACCAACCACATTCCAAAGGACTCATGATGAAACATGCTATCCACCTACAGACAGGCAGCTGATGGATTCAGAGGCAGACTGAAGGGTATTTTCCCTCCCCTCCCACCCTCCTTCCTTCTGACATGTATAATGTAAGAATTTCTTTTATATGACTGTACACATTTGTAATGGGATTGGTTTTTCTTGCCTTCTTAAGGCAAGGGGAGGGGGAAGGGAGAAGGCAGAGGATTTAGAACTCAAAAAAAAAATCACAAATTTAAAAAAAGAGAAAAAAATAAATGCTTGACGTCTTAACTTGCTTCTAGTCTCTCACCTCATCTCATCCATCCCCTGCCCAGCTGCCAAAATAATCTTCCTAAAGCAGAACTGACCGGGCCACTTCTGCTCTAAAACCCTCAAGGTCTCCCCACTTATTCTAGAACAGAATGCGCCTGGTCAGCCTGTTTGAAAGCCTTCTACATCCTGGACCCCACCAAACTTTCCCGCCTTCATGCACATTCTTTCCTTTCATATACCCTAAGCTCCAGCCACACCGGCTGACTTAACACACTCCACTTTAGAATTACTAGCATTTATCTTGTGCTTAAAGGTTTGCAAAGCACTTTACTTGTTACCTCATCTGAGCTTCATAACACCCCTGGGAGAAAGGTGCTGTTACTGTCCCCACTTAACAGATGAGGAAACTGAGGCACAGACAGTCAGTCACACAGGTAGTGTCTGAGGATGGCTTTGCTCTTAGATCTTTGGGACTTCAAGTCACCGGCTATACACTGCCACCTAGTGGAAGAGTCTAAGACAGCACCAGTTGTTCCATGGCCCCTCTACACATGACCTTTGATTTCCTCCTCTGTATATCAGTTATACCCTCCACATCCCTCTCAGAAGTAAGCTCCTTGAGGACAGGGCTGGTTGTTTTCATCCTTTCGTGTCCAGCACATTGCACAAAGCATGTACTTCTTAATAACCAGAGGGTGGGGAAGGGGCATCATTTTGTTTTACACATGTGACTTGTGAGGTGATTTCATTGGTGGTAAAGGGGTATCCAGAGAGGAACTTTTTGATGCAAAATCTGGAAGCTTTGAGATGCTGTGGGGGAGCACGGAGAGACCAAGTGAGCTGCTCAGAGTCACACAGCTGTATCTTCCAGAGGCTAAGGCCAACGGCCTATCTACTGCCACACCATGCTGCTTTGTCTTTATTCAAGTCAATCAGATCAGCAACAATGACCAAAAAAAGGAAAAGAAAAATGCTGGAAGGACTGGGGAAAACAGGCGCGTGAATATGCTGTCAGTGGAACTGTGTCTTCATTGGTCCAGCCATTTGGAACTGCACCCTCAAAGCTACTCAGCTACAGAGCCTCTTTTCACTCAATCACACCCATCCTAGGCCAACACCCCAAAAAAGATCAACAAATGAGGAAAAGAACCCATTTGGACAAAAGCATTTATAGGAGCTCCTTTTGTGGTAACAAAGAACTGGAGACTGAGGGCAGAGGGCCCATCACCTGGAGAATGGTCTATGAAGGTGATAGAATACAACTGGGCTGAAAGATACAATGAGGGCGGTGGCTTCAGAGAAGCCTGGGAAGGACTGTTATGAACTCGTGCAGAGGGAAGTGAACAGAACCAGGAGAACAATTTATACAGTAACAACAACACTGTAAAGACAGAAGCATTCTGATGACTGACCAGACACGAGGCCTCAGGATGAAACCCGCTTCCCACCTCCTGACGCCGCCGACGGGCTCACCACACAGACTGAGACATACATTTTTGGACATGAGCAACACGGGGCTGTGTTCTGCCTGACTACGCGTGTCTGCAACAGGGGTTTGGGGTTTGGGGTTTTTTCCAGTGTGACAGGCAGGGAGAAGAGCTGGGAGGGAGAAAAGATAGGTTTTGCTCGTTGAAAAAAAGAAAAAAACAAATTCAATTTTTAAAAAAGTAAATCAGAAAAACAACTGCAGTTTAATTATTTTCAAGAAAATAGCACAAATAACACTCACTTGTAAATAGCAGCACCTGTTTGCTGCTGAAAAATTGGCAAATTAATAGAGATCATCGGATCATCAATTTAGAGGTGGATGAAACCTCAGAGACTACCAAGTCTGACGCGCGATTCCTGGATGAGAAACTGAGGCCAAGAGAGGCGCCGTGGTGTCCGAGTGTCAAAGGGCTGGTGAGCGTCCAAGGTGGAACTGGGACCGTCAGAGCTGACTAGGCCCAGCACTCGATCCATCCCGGCTCGTGCATTCTCCTGAATAAAGGGCAGCCATCAGGATCCCGGGATTCCTGATCACACCACTGCCGCTGCCCATAGAGTGCAGAGAAACCTGGTGGTCTGGGGAACCCAAAATTCTCTGAGCCTCAGTTCCACCATTAGAAACACGAAGGTGATAACAGCAATACTCGCATCAGCCCCTTCTCATTCTCTCTCTCTCTCTCTCTCTCTCTCTCTCTCTCACAGAGTTGCTATGAAGACTAAATGAGATTTTAAAGTCTACGAAAGGCTTTCTCAACCTCAATACTCTTCAAACAGTCCCATTTAAGAAGTCTTCAGTTCAAATTCAATTCAACATTTACCAAGCATCTCTGCGTTAAAAGCGCCCGGGGATGGAGTGCACAGAACCAGGAGGTCCCAAGTTCAAATCCAGCTTCAGACACTTACTACTAGCTGTATGGCCTTGGGCATATGACCTGACCTCTCACTACCTCAGTTTCTCCATTCAAATGAGAGCCTAGGGCTTATGACCTCTAACGCTCCTGCCAGCTCTAAATCTATGATTCTATGTGCAAGGAACTAGGTTAGCTCATAAGGATGTATGCTCCTCTGAGGGCCACAGAAGGCTTCTCTGCATAAAGGGACAGGATGAAAGCTACATCTGAGAAGGGCAGGATGGAGGGAGAAGAGCCCAGAAGGAGGGTGGTCAGCTGGAATAACTCTAACCCAGCTGCTATTGATACAGACAGAGAAGGTGCAGAATGAGCCCTACATACATGGATAGATTTCTTTTGGACACGGCCAATGCAGAAATTTATTTTGCTCGACTCTGTTTATCACTCACACTGAATTAGGAGAGGGAGAGAAGACAGATGTTTGCTGAATGTAAAAAAATAGAATTTTAAAAAATAAAGGAGGGGCAGCTAGGTGGCGCAGTGGATAGAGCACCAGCCCTGAAGTCAGGAGGACCTGAATTCAAATCCGGCCTCAGACCACATACTTGACACTAGCTGTGTGACCTTGGGCAAGTCACTTAACCCCAATTGCCTAAAAACAGAAACAAAAACAAACAAACAAAAAAAAGGAGTTGGACTAAATGGGCTCTAACATCAGAATATCAAAACTAAGGGTTTTCTAAATTTTTTTTACAAGGCCCTATAGGCAAAAACTGAAGTTCTGCTGCCCATTAATTAAAGTCCAGTCTGGGCTTCTTTTAACAATCAATAAACAAGAGAAGGGCCTGGCGACACGCAGAATCACACACGGTCACGCGGTGGTTCAGGGTCTATTGTTATTACTCTCGTTTCCCGTATTTCTGAATGTAATTTAAACCAAAATGTATCGATCAAAACAAAGCCCATCAATTCTCAGCAGAGTAATTCTGTCCACACTGCTATCTTGAAGCTCTTGGCTGATTTCACTAATGGCTTATTTTCACCGTTTGGAATGGGTAAATTGGCAAATCAAGATGGACGTAGTGGGCTGGACCACATGATGAATTGTGCTTCTATTTGCTCTTTGGTCCCCACGGCTTATTTGAATGCTTTTACCAGGTGGGTTAGGAACTGCCAAAGAAGCCCAAAAGAAGCCACTACAATCATGAGAGCAGGAAGAAAGGGGTCAGACCTGGGAGTACCTGGGAATCCACTGACCACCAACAGGCCAGAACTAAGACATCCCTATTGGCGGCAGAGGTGGCAGCTCTAAACAAGCAGCAGTCCGTCTCTCCATGTTCCCTCCAGATTTCCACCTTCTCATAAAATGAAATGATCTCCTGGGCCTCCTCTGGAATTCTAAGTTTTAAGAACTCTGGAATCGACTGTGTGACATGGGAGACACCGGCACAGGACCGCTCAGCATGGCATGCCCACGTCAGAAAAGGGGCTGTGCTTTATTATTGAAATAGCTCAGAAGCGCGAGAAGCGCAAATTCGGAGAATCCACCCCAAAGGATCACACGAGCTATTTGTGCCCGACCTGTTGTAGAACATTCTGAGCTCATACTGGCCGGATCAGCCAGGGTTGGACACACTGGACCTTGCCTCTAGCACAGTGACGTCATTTTGGTCCTCTTCCCGAACCAACCAAGACTACTTTTTAGAAATACTCCCTGAGGCAGCTAGGTGGCTCAGTGGACACAGCACCGGCCCTGGAGTCAGGAGGACCTGAGTTCAAATCCAGCCTCAGACCAAACATTTCACACTTACTAGCTGTGTGACCCTGGGCAAGTCACTTAACCCCACTGCCTAGCAAAAAAAAAAAAAGAAATACTCCAATCCATTAGACTCATTCAAGACCTTTTCCCAGCATAGGAAAGGAACTAAGTCAGAAAGGAACCGGACACATTAGCAGAGATTACACTCAGATCTCAGCTATCTAAATGTGAATGTCTGCATCCAGATTGTCCTGAGCCCTGTTACAGGACCTGTTTCTGAGCTACTGGAAAACTTGGGAACTTTACAAATCCTTCATGAAGTATCTTTAAGCATCTCTCTGTGTAAGATACCATGGAGATGACACCAGTCCTGCCCTCAAGGAGACCAACACAAGAAAAATCTATTAAGAATAAAAGGTTTAGAAAAAGTCCTGTTCACCTCTTGAATAGGAGGAGGAAAGTGGGCCAGCACTACCTTCAGGAAACTGCAGAGCTCCTCTAATGATGCCAACCCATGAAAGCAGAAGTCCCTTTGTGTAACACCAACCTTCTGCTGGCCAGGCTAACAACAAAACATGGGCTACAACAGTGTCCAAAAACTTTGAGATGAATTTCTCATGCAGAGGGTAAATGGCAAAGCATATGGCGGGTGAGAGCTAGTGGCAACATAGAATCAACGAGGAAATCTGGAGACTAGGATTACCAGATATCATCAAAGAACTGTGTGATGGGAAGAAAAGGGCCAGTTCTTTGGAGAGTGCAAAAAGATACCTGGTGGACAGCCCTTATGCTCCCCAGGTACCCTCGAGACACCAGGAAAATGTGAGGAAGTCTTCCAGCACGCTGGGTACATCTCCTTTGGTGAAACTAACGTTGCATAAGATGGGTGGTGGGCACGGATCTGAATATCTGGAGGAAATTTCCACATCAATGAGATCACAGATCCTTTGAGTATTTAAGTAAGAGAAAACCAAGAAGAGATTTAGTTGAAAATAATTGTTCCTGAGAGCAGCCAAGCCCGCAGAGTAGCAAGAAACAATGCAGCCCAGCTCTCCCCCTTACCTCATCCTTAAAGACCTAGAAAACACACCAGACCAACCCCTGGTCAGGAAATCCAAGGAAAAATCAGAGTGAGTCATTTTTCCAGCCCAGGCCAGCCCAGGGAAACAGAGGTTGGTGGAAACTGGGGTTGGGATCCAGCCAGGAGCACTCCAGGGCTGAGCATTCCAGCCCCAGGACAGCCTGAGGACCTGCCTGCAGCCAGGTACCAGAGACTGGCACAGAGAGGCTGGACTCTACTCGAGGAGCAGGAACAGGGGCCAAGTGGCAGCTCTGTCGCTCACTACCCCCTGCTGGGCCACGCATTCAGTGGGGTCTGAGGGAGAATCTGCACCTAGGGGTGCTGGTCACTGGTCCTGGCCTGTGTACGGAGCAAGACACAAGTACAGAAGTGACAAAACGGGGTCTCAGATCCAACTCCCAGCCTCATATGAAGCCCACAGCAGAATAACCATGGCAAGAAGGCCAGACAAAGAGGAGCCTACATTTCTATGGGTCTGAACCTGCAGCCTTTCCAACGGACGGTTGTCTACTGCAGCTCAAACCAAGGACAAGTGCACAGCTACGTCACTCAGACCCAAAGCCAGATCAGGAATTTGTGGAGGTCAAACCAGAAGGGAAATGTTCAGACTTGGTCCTGGGGTACAAAGAAAGCTGGCAGGTCCCCAGTCTGAGTTGTCCCTGAGAACCTGGAATAACCCAGACTCAATACCCTAAGAAACCAGCAGTTCTGTGTCCAGTGCCTGGCCTCCTGCCATAGGCCCCTTCTGACTTGAGATCACCTTTACCTCCACCCATTTACTGAATCCTGGTGGTGACTCCCAAAAAGAAAGTGTACCACCATCTTCTGAGGACACTTTCTGTAGTGCCATGCACATCCTCTAAGGGGCAGGGATTGTGACCAACACCTGGTTTCCCAGCAGGCCAGGCCTGACAGGCAAGAAGTTTGGGCACACTGCTTCTGTCAGTGAGTCAAAATCACAGTGACTAGACTAGGACCTTTTGCAGGATATTTCAGCGACATTTTTGTGGCTGCTAAGTTTCTTAAGTCAAAAGGGGACTCTGGCAGGAAATTTAACAGCAGTTTTTAAAAAGTTCAGGGACATCTGAGAGAAAGCCTGAATTTAAATTATCTTTAAAAGCCTCCAAGAGAATAAACTCCTTCTCCACCTGGCCCGGCCTCTAAGGTCTTCCACGATCTGTCTTTGTCCTCCCTTTCCAGACTTCTTTCTGTGACTCTTGCAGTCCAAACAAACTGGACCCTGTGCTCTTCCCTTGAAGACCCAGAACTCTTCCCTTGGCCAACGCTGAGCTCAGATGCCAACCCCTCCAAGATGCCCCTCTCTGAAGGGGCCATACTGCACCCCTCCCCCAGAAAATAAGCTCCCTGAGGGCAGAGGCTCTTTTGGTTTTGCCTTTGTGGCTCAGGCACCCAGCACCTGCACAGCCCTGCACACAGCAGGCACTTAATAAATACCTCTTAGACTGCATCTGCACAGAGTAATGGGCACACTCTCTTTACATGCACATGCTCAACACCCGAGAGTCCTTAAACACCACCCACACTTTTCTGGCCAGATCACTTCTCTGAGCTGCTGTGAATGCTCTAAATTACTTGGATAGAAACTGAACTATAATGGGAAAATGAATGGTGCAGTGGAGTGCAACTCCTTCACCAGACACTCCGGAGGCCTGCGATCATGAACCAATCACTTAACCTCAGAGCCTCGGTCACCAAAGGCAGCACTGGGCCTGACTCCTAAAGCAGCAAGTCACTGTGAAGATCCCTGGAGATGTGACACGCTCTGTAAGCGCTGTGGGACACTGAGTATTGTTACCTGTCGGGACAAAACAGCAACTAAAAAGCCCAGTCTCCTTACAAACTTGTATGGGCATGGAAGAAAGGAGGGAAAGAGGGGAGGAGGGGGGAAGGAAGGAAGGAAGGGGGGGAGGGAGGAGGAAGAAGGGAGGAAAGAAGGACGGAAGGAGGGAAGGGGGAAGGAAGGAGAGAAGGGAGGAAGGGAGGAAGGAAGAGACGGAGAGAGGAAAGAAGGGGGGAAAGGAAGGAAGGAAGGGACGGAGTAGGAAGGAGAGAAGTGAGGAAAGAAGGAAGGAAGGAAGGAGGGAAGGGGGAAGGAAGTAGGAAGGAGAGAAGAGAGGAAGGGAGGAAGGAAGAGAAGGAGAGAGGAAAGAGGGGGGGAAAGGAAGGAAAGAGATATGAAGGAAGGAGGGAAGGAAGGAGGGAGGTAGAAGAAAGGGAAGGAAAGAAGGAAGGAAGGATTTTTAAAGTGCTTACTACATGATCTGGGAGGTAAGTGCTATTATATCTTAATTTTACAGTTGAGGGAACTGAGGCAGACAGAGGTGAAGTGACTTGCCAGGGTCACACAGTGTCTGAGGCACTTTGAAGTCGGATCTAACAGCTACAGAGTGCTACAGCATTCTGAAAACAAATCAGTTTCCATCGAAGTCTCTGGGTTTCACACAGAGTTGGACACACTCCCTTCTCCTAAGCTCCATTCATGAGCCTAGCTACATATAACTACTGAAATGACGATGGAGTACCCTCTTGCACCCAAACCAGCATTCAGCTGGAAGGAGGCCTTTACACTGGGGTTCATGGGCTCACTGGTGCTCAACTGAGATACTACTTGGGTATAACCGCTAAACTCGCCCTTCCAAGAAGCCTTCCTTGATTGCATCTACAACTCGTCCCTACAGCAGCATGGAGAATCCGTACCAATTCCAATTCTCTTCAAGGATATCTATGGCAACCCCTCTTCACTTTGACAAACCATCTTTTGAACTGTGTATGAAAATAACTCAACTCCCAGTGATCCATTATTGGGTAATGAGCATTTCTGCAACTGGATAGGCCCATTGCTGAGCCCCTCCCCTAAAGCCCTGCAGCTTATCATGATGTGCCACAGCCTTCTAAAAGAAGCCACGGGCCCACAGACCTGGCGCTGGAAGGGACTGAAGATATCTTCTGGTCCAGCTCTAATTTTACAGATGAGGAAACTGAGACTCATGACCCATGATCACCCAAGGAGGAAGGACTTGAAACCAGGTCCTTTAATTCCAAATCCAGTATGCTTTCGACTCCACAATCACTCAAAAGAGGTCAGCCTTTTTACCTACACAGGAAAACCCCAGTGGTGACAGCACAGCTGCTCTCCATAATACAACACGCAGCTGGGACAGACAGCCTGGAGAGCTCAGCCAGCAACACCTATCCTCGGACAACGAGCCGGGCCCAGAACGGAACCAAAAAAACCAAGCAGGCCGAAGAGGCACCCACCTGCCTTTCGTTGTGCTTTGCATTGACTCATCCCACCTTCCCCAAGAAACAAAGGCCCACCTTCTTAGCACACTTGTAGTGACCTCTAAAGGAGAGCTGAAGATGGAGGGCTCCCACTACAGAGGAAGAAGAGAGCTCTCACATACACCCTACGAAGAAAAGCCAACCAAAGAAAGTCATCGGAAAGATGCACACACAGTGAGCGCCGCTGGCATCCACACAACGCCAAGCTTACGGACACATGGAAGGCCCCTGGCAGGCCGACTGGCTCACCTTCCGAACTGACTATGAACTGAGGGGGTGGGGCGAGGACGGGCCTGGTCAGCATCTCTGGGCCAGAGCCCAGGCAGGGCCGGCACCAGCCTCCAGAGAGGCCCCAGGGGACACGGAACAACCAAAATAAGTGTTTGCTTCCCCAGGGTGCCTTTCATCCCTTTTGAGTTCCCCTTCAAGTGGCTCAGAGAAGGCTGTGTTCAATAAACACTCTCTGAATAAACGAATGAAAACCAGATAACCACTTCTGTTCACACATCCATCCATTTATCCAGCAAACACTTATTGATCCAGGGCCCAGTGACGGGCGATGTGCTGGCGGGAAATACCAGGCAGGCCCAACACTGAAAGAACTAAAGTCTGGCAGGTGAGACGAAACACGCCCACCACGAACCCAGACAGAACGGACGGAAGAACGTGAGAAAGGCCATCAGAGAGGTCACACCTGAAGCACTTTGCCTACAACATCCCTGCCAGAGAGGATACACAGTTTATCCAGGCGGAGAAAAAAACTACTGGAAATGGGGGTCAGAGAATCTTGGGTTCACACCTCAGCTCTGCTGCTTACTAGCTGGATGACTTTGGTCAAGTCCCTTCCCCTCCACGAGCCTCAGTTTCCTCATCCGTAAAATGGGGGGACTGGACTACCTCACCTCTCAGGTCCCTTCTGGCTCTAGGCCCTCAGACAGTATCCCAGCAGACAGCACAAGGATTAGTCATTTCACAGATGGCAAAGGTGACACTCAGACAGTGAAGAGACTTACTCAGGGTCTCAAGTAGATGACCTTGAGATTCCAGTCTAAGCCTACTGGCTATATCCAATGCCCTTTCTACTAGAATGGGGCCCAGACAAAGCACACTCCTGGTGGTGGTTCGGGGAAAAGTCAGAACGCTTCCCACTGAGCAGTCTGGGAAGCCTCCGTGGAAGAGGTGGCAGCCAAGGCTCTGAACTGAACTGACCAGGACACACTGAGAAGGCTTTGTTCTGGGTGTGGTGAAATCCAGCCTGTCACCTTCCTAAGCAATATACACAAAATTTATTTTCAAGAGTTGCAGAAGGATTGGGGGGGGGGGGGGGGGGCGGCAGCAAGAACAATGGACAGCGGCTCAGGTCTTCCTGAAATGTGAGAAGTGGCCGGGCCTCCAGCACACTGGCCTCCACAAAGGACCTGTGGAAGGCTTTCACCAAGAATGGCCCAGGAGAAGCAGGCCCAGACGGCTGGCCAGGGAAGCCCCCCAAGACCCAGAGTAATGGCATTCCTAGTTCCCTGAGAAGATCTCAAAGTCCCTCTCCTACAGCTCCCACTGACACAAAGTCCCCACTCCCCAGCACCCTACCCACCCAAAGCAGACCCAGGGGCCATTTTCTCCCATCACTCAATTATCCGAGTGGGACACTCGGACACTTGAAGAAACTTCCCAGAGAACGGTGGGGGGTCCGTCCCACCAGCAAGCTGGCTCAGGAAGCTGGCCGGCAAAGGACGCCCCTCCTGCAGCGCCCCGTCCCCCAGGGGGCGCTCCGGGCCCAGCTCCCCAAGGCGCCCCCAGCCTGGCCACTTGAAGCTACTCCCCGCGGGGAGCCCGGCCCAGCGCGCCCCGAGGGCACGGGCGGCAGAGTGCCCCCTGCCAGCTCTGGGCAGCCTTGGGTCGGGCTTCCCGGGGCACCGTCCGCTCCTTCGGCCGGGCGGCCCTGCTCCTGCGGGGAGAAGGTGACCAGCGGCTCTGACCACATGGCAGCCTAGCTGGGGGCTGCAAGCACGGGGCTGCAAGCACGGGGCTGCAAGCACGGGGCTGCAAGCACGGGGCTGC
>NW_020953945.1:1850884-1851118 GCF_900497805.2 Vombatus ursinus | reverse complement strand
GCTGCAAGCACGGGGCTGCAAGCACGGGGCTGCAAGCACGGGGCTGCGCCGCCTCCTCCGGGGGCCTCAGCGCCGGGGACCCCGGGGTTCGGAGGCTCTCCCGCACCCCCGGTGGCCCGGGCCAGCGGCCGGGTACGGGCTCCGGGGAGTCTTCGCTCCTGCTGAACTTGTGGGTCCGCGTGCGGGGCCGGCTGCCCTCGGTCTGCGGCGGAACTGGGGCGGGTGGGGGGGGGG
>NW_020953945.1:1844850-1850484 GCF_900497805.2 Vombatus ursinus | reverse complement strand
CCGCCGCCGCCTCGGGCCGCATCCCCCGGCGTCCGCCCGCCCGCCGCCGCGGCGCCCCGGCAACGCCGGAAGTCCCGGCCACCCGCGCACCTGCCAAAGCGCCCCGCCGGGAAACCGCGCGCCCGGCCCGGGGTTCCGCCCCCCCCCCCCGGGGTTCGGCCCCCCCCCACCCCGGCCGGCCCTCCCCGCCACGCTCCAAGTTCTAAGTGCCCCCCATTCCATGTTCTAAGCTCCCACCTTGGCACTCCGTGTTCTAAGGGCTTCCCCTTGGCATTCCGTATTCTCAGTGTCCCCCCCCCACATTCTGTGTTCCAAACTCCTTCCTCTGGCATTCCGTGTTCTAAGTGACCTCCCGTGACCCTTGGCGTTCCAAGTTCTAAGGGCCTTTCCCCTAACCTCTGCCATGCCGTGTTCTAAGGGCCCCCCCACCAACATTCCACGTATTCTAAGTGCCCACCCCACACTCCTCTGACATTCCCTAAACGCCCCTCCCTTGACATTCTCTATGATGGGGGCCCTGCCCCCACATTCTCTGTTCTAAGGATCCTTCCCCAGCTGTGTCATTCGCTGTTCCAGGCCCCTCCCAGCTCTGTCATGGTCTGTTCTAAAACCCCTCTCAGCTGCAACATTTCCTATTCCAGGTTCCCTTACTGTCCCAACACTTTACAAATCCTGAAGGTTCCAGATGCTGGTGATAGGGAGTGTCCTATCTAGGCCAGGCAAGCAGAGGACTCCCACTCAGATTCCTTGACAGGCAGACAGACCTGAGGGCCCCGGGCGTCCCAACCCAGGGGCTCACCATCCCTTCCCTCCTGTACAGGGAGCCTGAGAACTCTTAGGATCGTAAGATCTAGAGGGGGAAGGAACCTCAGGAAATAATCTCACCCCTCCCTTCATTTTACACTTGATGAAACTGAGCCAGAGAGAAGGGACTTGCAATGCCCCACACTCCAGGGCTCAAGAGGCGTTTTCAAAGGCTCCCTGTTGGCTATAGAGTAAGGTCACAGGATCATAGAAAACCGACATTTTACACCAAGGGCACTAAGGGGGAGGGGGAGAGAGAGGAGAGGAGGGGGAGGGGGATAGAAGCAGACATTTTGATCCCTGACTGGCTAAGCCTTGGCCTCTAAGATGTGGCCCTATTCAGGATTCCCTGGGTCAGAGGCATCCAGGAGCTGCCATAGTGCAGAAAGCACTGAGCAGAGAGTCAGGAAAACGAGTTCAAATCCAGCTTTATACACTTACTAGCTGTGTGACCTTGGGCAAGTCGCTTAACTGCTATCTGACTCAGTTCCCCCAACTGTAAAAGGAGGACTCAGAATAGCACCTAGCTCATGGAGTTGTGAATATGAGATGAGTAATATCTGGAAGGTGAAGCTTAATAAACATGTGTGCCCTTCCTTCCTTGTTTGATGTGGTGGTGGTGGTTGGTTTTTTAAAGCAAATACTCCTAGAAAGTGTCGACTAAATCTCCATATTGTTTATGTAACTGAATTACGGGGGACCTTGCCCACCATGCCTTCTCCTCCTTATGACTCGGGAAAGGAGCAAGAGGAAAAAAGGAGGGAGTGGGAGGTAGTATGGGGCCAGAAGCAGACATGGCAGGGACCTTAGAGACCATGGGGGGTGAGGGGGGTGAGGGTAGGGAGGCCTTTATTTTCTGTAGGAAGAAGGAAGTAGGGCAGGATGATGGAGCTCACCTTCGCATGCCCAGTTGGCCTAGCATGGAGGCACCCTACCTTGGGGGTGAGGGTAGAGCCTCCTTTGCTCGGCTGTAGCTAGAACAGGCTAAGTCTTTAAAACTGAGCAAACTGAAACGCACTCTCTCTTTGCTGCTGCATCCAGAGGGTGAAGATTACAGTTCACCCGAGCCACAAATGCCATGGCTCCAAGAAATGGGGCTGGGGTCTCCTGTCTCATTTGCCCTGCGTCTCAGGCGTCTATAGTGATGCCCCAGCAAACACAGAAGCCCACATCATGGCGACCTGGGAGCCAGGATTCCAGGCGAATGGTGCAGCCGGCCTGGCAGGGAACCGGGGAGACCTGAGGTAGGTTTGGGCTTGGAACGTGGACACTGTTCCATAGGAACTGAACTAAGCTAGGAACCTCATCCCCTTCGTCACTCCAGAGTATGACGGGTCCAAGACGGGAGGTGGTTTAAGGGGGAGGGGGATTCATATATTTGTCATTATACACCCACCCCCCACACTCGGGTAAACACGGTAGATGGGACTGGAGCCATGGACAGAGAGCCTGGACACCCCCCAAGCCTCTTTTTTAAGGGGGAGACGTAACATGTAACCTGCCTGGCCTTGGGGTGGTGAGGTCCAGGGTGTCCGGGCTATGGTAGTGAGAAGAAATCCAGGCCCCACATCCAGCTTAGGCCATTAGTCCAGAATCCTGCCGTGTGAATCAGTCAATCAAGGAGTCAATCACTCTCACGCTAATTAAAGTAACTAAAGCTGACTCCTTTACCAGGACCCGGCCTTTTGGATCAAGTGATGTAATCAAACATGGAAGGAGGGACATGGAAAGTCCTAAGTCAAATGTCAAGAAACGAAAGGCCTTGGCTCTTATCCCCAGGTCTGGAATCCCCCATTCCTCAGCATCAGTCACTCTCTTCGAGGTTCAGCCGAGGCCCCACCTGCCGAAGCCTGTCCAATCCCATGAATTTTGGGACCTTTCTCGGCTGCTGAGTTCAAGTGCCACATTAGCCTCTGTAACTTGGCTGCACGTGGGTAGTGCACGGTTAATTTTCTTTCTTTTTTTTGTCTTGCTTATTTTTTTGTTTTCTGTTCCTTCTCTTTCACAATGCCTGGCACACAGTAGGTGCTTAATAAATGCTCATTGACTTGACTTGAGCCATCGGATAAAATGAAACGAAGCTACATAGGAAGCTTTTTTGGGGATTGACCGGGGCGACGAAGCTGTCCACTTTGTCTCTTGTATAACAGAGCAAACCAGGTCAGAATCTCGGGGTGTTTCAGGGGCAGGCCGTCCGGGAGCAGCTTCAAGGAAGCTCTGAGAGGAAACTGCTCTGTCTTCTTTTCCTCCCTGCCCCCCACCCTGGGAACTTTCTGTGGACGGTGTCCACCAAGTGGCTGACAGCGGGGCGTGTCGGCATCAGGAATAAGACAGACTAAAGAAGCTGAGGAAAGGCCGGCAGAAAGCCCTATACCATGAGGATTCCAGGAAGGGCAGAGAAGGATTTCTGGCCCCCAGGAGTTGTGAGTCACCCCTTGGGCAAACACATTCTCTCAGCTTGAGCCCACTTTCCCAATCTCTGGGTGGACCCGTGGGAGAGGGTGCTCCCATTGTGAAGGGATGTTTTGTACCAGCGAAAGGTAGCTGTTGTTGCCTTTCCTTTTGTAAATACCCATTTCTAAAAGTTAATTAAGTCTAACTGGCTAATTGATAATCCACTGATAATCAATGGAGGGAGTATTGGGGGGGGGGGCATGACTCATTAGTTATGATAGCATGAGAAGCTGCTCCCAGCCCCGCAGGGTTATCCTGAAAACCTCGAGGGGTGAAAAGCCCAGTGAGTTCTAGGGACTTAGGCTGCCAGTATGAATGGGGGTGGGGGATAGTGCGCCTATAAATCACATTGCTCTTCGATGCTTTGAGGCTCTTCTCTGTCCCGACTGCCACTTGTTTGTCCTTGGTTCTCCAAGAGGACCACGACATCAGGGAGGTGATGCCATGACATGCGAGTGAATTGGATTTAAGGGAGGCAGGGCTGTGCAAAGTCACCAGCCTCGCTTTATCCTCCACGAGCCATCTGTCTGTTGAGTTTCTCCTGAGCAGCTGGCTGCCTGAGAGTTTGGCCTGGAGGAAGGAAAGGTCAAGAATTTCAAGGAATTAATGACAAAGATCAGGAAGGATCTGGGCCTTGGAAACACCAGATCTCAAACTCTGAGACAAAGGTGTAATCATTAAAACAACCCGAGACTGGGTAAGAACCAGAGAGGTCGACCAGTGATGAGGCTTACACGATAAGAAACAAAGGAGCACCATACCCTGGTCTTGGATTTACACAAAGATTCCAACTATCGGGGCAAGAATTCACTATTCAATAAAAACTGCTGGGAAAACTGGAAAGCAGTCTGGCAGAAACTAGGCAGAGACCAACATCTCACACATATACCAAGATGAACAAAAAATGAGGACACAATTTTGTTGTGTGTCTCGTCCTCAGTTCTCAGAGGACCATGACATCAGAGAGATGATGACATGACTTGCAATTGACTTTGGTTTGAGTGAGGGAGGGCTGTGCAAAGTCACCAGCCTCACTTTCTCCTCCAGAGCCATCCGGGTCCGGCGGCCAGATACCGATCAGGATGACTGGAGATAGCTCAGCATACGCCATTTTAAACTAAAGGGTGATACCATGAACAAATAAGGGAAGTGTGGAAGAAATTACCAGCCAGGTCTATAGATAGAGAAAGAAGAATTCACAACCAGACAGATGGGGTTCACAAGAGCTCAAACGGACAGTTTTGTGAAGATTCTTCCATTTCAGTTAGATGGTCAGATTTTATTGGAGTAGAGTAGGCCTGTAATGACTTTTTATTGGGTGATACGATTAAAAACTGGAAGGGAAGTTAGAGATGCTGTCATCCAGTGCCTTCGTTTTCCAGCTGAAAATATTGAAGGCCAGAAAGTGATCTGCCTTAGATGTGTGACAGGGGCCTACCGTATGTGCCAAATGCCTCTCCATGTAGAGGTGAGGGAGCCTGCTTCTGGGAGGGTTGTGATAACTTATAATGGAAGAGCCAGGGAGAGATTCTAGAGCCAGAGGAGACATTTTGTAACTGGCTCTAACGAGATAACTCCATAGTGGACAGTGACCTTTCAGCTGGCTGAAGTTTCAGAATGGAAACTCAAGAACTTTCAAAAAGGCGCAAGTCGTTTGGGAACATAGCTCAGTGCAATGACTAGCCAGGGCTCCAGAGAACTCGTGTGACACATGCCGCCCACCTCCCGTCAGAGAAGGGATGGGTTCAAAGTGCAGACTGAGACATGTATTTTTTGGATGTGGCCAATGAAGAAACTTTGTTTTGCTTGACTATGTAATGGGAGTTCTGTTTTTCTTTCCTTCTCAAAGTGGGGTGAGCAGAATGGGAAGGAGAGAAGATAGATTTTCATTTATTGAAAAACTTGAAATCTAATTTTTAAAATTAGGCCTTAGCCTCAGTCGCTCTGTTCAGATCCTCTTTCTTGGTTTGACTCCTTTGCTGACAGTGCCTGATCAGCTCTAACCAGAGGGACTTCGGGTCTTCTCCCCACTAGAGTCAGGGGCTTCATAAAAATGGACCTTGGTTCTTCGTTTGCCTTGGACCTTGTTTCCCATTTTAGGTGAAGGGAAAGGGAGTTTCAAAGGGCCAGGAGACAAAGCCTTCGGGATTCAGGTCGTCCCAGGCCACGGCATGGCCCAGCATCAATGTCCTGAGAACAAAGAGTGACTACCTTTGGCACCCAGGCCACTGGTGGCTGAGATAAGGACTCATTCAACGGTCATGGCGCATCTGGACATGACCTAGGTGGCACTAATGTTATGTGGAAAATGTGCTAAGAATGAGTCTACCCTTCATCGGACCCCGAAGGTGTTGGGGGGAAGTACTTCTTTTGTTC
>NW_020953945.1:1830741-1844840 GCF_900497805.2 Vombatus ursinus | reverse complement strand
TATATATTTATAAATATCATTTATAAAAGAAGCTATAATATTTCAATCTATATTTATAGAAATATGTAATATATTTCTATAAATATTTATAGAAGCAGATACAATATTTCAATAACCTGGTGGTCTCTCCACTGACCCAAGTTCTGGTAGGAGAACTTGGTCTCTCTCATGAGTGGCTCTGGCCAAAGAATCCATCCACCTGTGGCCGGCCTGAGGAGGACCCTCTCCTACCCTAGATGGGCCTGTTCTCAGACAGCAGAAGTATCTAATCGATAACCAGCCTGTCCTTGAAGTCCTTCTCACTTGGGGACCTGTCAGAGCTTGGACTTCTCTAGCATAGATAGCCCTCCAGGGCCTTCACCCAAGGATGGAACATCAGAGAAAGATGTGATTAGAATCTGAGTTGGTATAAGGAACTCCCCACGAGGAACATCCCTCCCCTTTACCAAGGCATATCGGTAAGTGTTTTGTGATGCAAAGTCTAAAAGACCATTGGATTTAGAATATGGAAAATGGGCTAGGGTCTTGGGATGATATTTTGGAGATGATGAAGATTCTTCTAATTGGCTGCTGGGTCAAAGAAGCTAATGAATCATTAGATGTACAGAAAAGACCTGCTGCTCTGACTCTTTCTTTTCCCTTGAAAACGTGAGGACCTTTTTGAGCTGTGTCCTGAAAGTCAGGCTGAGGAATGGGGGATTGCCCCCTAGGAGGGTTTGGTATCCAAGAGGGAGGCCACAGGAAATGAGAATGGCCCAAAGGGATCGGACCCTGCAGAGCTGAGGTGAGATACACAATGCCTATGATCCGTCCCTTTGTGCCTTTTATGTTCTGATGACCTTTGAGTATCGGCCTCTCAGCAGATCAAGACAGTGGGTGGAAGTAAAATCACCGAATCCTGTTAATTCTAGTTAAATGCATCTCTGGGTTTAGCGTGTCTTTTGTGTATAGGAATACATTTCTTATCCCATGCTTGATTCTTAGGATACCTTGACTACTCTTTTCTTCCAATTTCTTTTTTTTTGGGGGGGAGACTTGACATGACCTAGAACGTAATTTTTCCCAGGGTTACTGGGGCGGGGAGTTTAGTGAGCTGAAGAATGTGAGGAAGGGGAACTTCCTCTCATCAGGGCCAGGCTTGCCAGGCTGAACGTAGTCCAACCACATGGATGGAAAAAGGACAGGGACGGGTGAGGGCCTGAGCCCTCGTGGGCTTAACCCGGTGGTCTGACAAAGCTAGATAAACATTTTTTTAAAACCTTTTAATATCAATGTTCTTCCTGGTGCTATTAAGTGTCGGTGAATCTTAGACTATCCCAGTGTCGGACAAATCAAGACTTCTTTCCTCCAAAGGGCAGCGGAGAGAAGGGTGAGGAGTGCAAGTAGGCTGAAGCATAAGAGAGAGGTCCTCAAAGAATGTAGGACCAGAAAAAGAGGCGAGCAGAGAGCAAGAGGAGGGGCAGGAGACAGAGGCCCATGCATTGCCCAAGGTCTCCAGCCTGGGGGAATCCTCCAAAAGATGTACAGAGAGGAGGAGGAAACTAGGATGGGCTATAACATGCCCCGTTAGAGGAAATACCCTCATCTTCCTCCAACCCAGGGCTCTACTGCACCGCCTCTCATCAAATCCATCACATATTTATTAAGCACCTACTCTGTGCCAAACATAGGGCCACAAAGACAAACATGAAATCGTTGTTGCCATTAGGGAGTTTATAGTCTCCTTGGGAGATTCACTTAGAACACAGATAAGTAAATTATTGCATATGTATTCTGATTCTTATTTTTACTCATTCCAAAGAAAATTAAGATCTGCTCTTTCCTCAGCTTCCCTTAGGTGCTCATCCATTTACAGACATTGTAACATACTCCACTAACTTTTTTTACCCAAAGGTTTCCAACAGCCTGAATTTTGCCTTAACCATAAAGCCAGGGGATAGCTAGAGAAAACCATTTCAGTTAAAAACATTTAAAGCAGAGAATCAAGCTTCTGCCTAAATACCAAGAATTTTCCTAACTGGGGGCTGTGAGCAATTGTGATTATACTCCTAGCTTTGTGGTGATATAAACTCCATAAAGCATTAGAGGAGGGGACCAAATGGACCTGAGGGGTCATTAAATTTCCCTTAGGCTGGAAAAAATGACCTAATTGTTGTAATTTTGTTGTTGTGGGTCAGTTGTGTCCGACTCTTCATGACCCACCCCACGGACCACAGCTCTCCAGGCCTTCTGTCCTCCGCCACCTCCCCAAGCCTGTCCAAGCTCACGTTCACTGCTTCCGTGACACTCTCCATCCACCTACTCCTTGGCCGTCCCCTTCTGCTTTGGCCTTCAATCTTTCCCAACATCAGGGGCTTTTCCAATGAGTCCTGTCTTCTCACTGTAGGGCCAGAGTACTTAAGCCTCAGCTTCGGTATTTGACCTGCCAGCAAACATTCTGAGTTAATTTAAGTAGTAACTGAGTTGACCTCCTTGCTGTCCAAGGGACTCTCAAACGTCTTCTCCAGTGCCGCAGTTAAAGAGCATCAATCTGCGGCGCTCAGCTTTCCTCATAGTCCACCTCTCACAGCCATGCATTGCCACTGGAGAAACCCTAGCTCTGACCATACAGACCTTTGTTCTGAAAGGTAAAGTCTCTGCTTTTTAGTCTGCTGGCCAGATTCGCCATGGCTTCCCTTCCAAGGAGTAAGCGTCTTTTAGTTTCGTGGCTGCTGTCGCCATCAGCAGGGCTCTTTGAGCCCAAGAATATAAAATCTGACTCTGCTTCCTTTTCTTCTCCCTCTGTTTGCCAGGAAGTGACGGGACCAGGTGCCAAGATCTTAGGTTTTTTTTCCGTGTTTTACACTCTCTGCTTTCACCCTCATCAAGAGGCTTCTGAATTCCCCTCCACTTTCTGCCGTCAGAGCGGCATCCTCTGCACATCTCAGGTTGTCGATGTTTCTCCCGGCAACCTTAGTTCTGGCCTTTGAGTCCTCCAGCCAGGCCGTTGGCACGATGTATCCTGCAAATTGTTGTAACGGTGTGGTTTGTTAAATCTCCAGAGACAAAGAGGGTAGGAAAGAAAGGGTGAGAACCAATGTCCTCCGTCCCCTTCCCCCTCTGAACAACTACTATTATTTCCATTTTACAGATGAAGAAAATTGAGGAGAGTCAGAACTGAATTTTATTGCATACATATTATGAGTACCCTATGCACCTGAGGTCATAGGATCATAGACAGAGAGTTGGGAAGGGCCTTCGAGGCCCTTTATTTTACAGATGAGGAGACTGAGGCTTGCTTCAGGAACTTGTCCGGGGTTGCCCAGCTCGTAAGTGTCTGAGGCGGAGCTGATCTCGGGTCTTTCTGACTCCAAGTCCAACGCCCTATTCGATATTCTGTCCTGCAATACCCGAATCAGCGACTGGGCAGGGGAGATACTGAAACAGAGACTTCACGGCCAGAGTCAAGGTCGGGATACCAGACAACATCCACAAGAGAGAGGGCGCGGTCAGCGGGCTGGATCAGAGCAGACGTATCATGGTTACTCAGCTGAGCCAATAAGATCGAATTGGGATTCAATAAAAATACCTTTTAAAAGGTGAACTTACAAAGAAAACAGAACACGGCGTAATGATAACGATCAAGCTTGGGCCCTGAAGAGTACGGTCAGTGCAGCTGTGGGACGTGGCATAAGCCGTCGGACACGGCTGCTGGACCTTGGGGGTTGACTAGCTTTGTTCAACTTCTCTTTCATTTCTCTTCTTATTCTTTGCTGCAAGGGAAGGTTGGGGTGAGGAGTGAGGCAAATGTGGGGAAATGTAGGCGATGCAAAAACAGACTATTATCAATACAAAGAAAATAAAAAAGAACAATTAGTCACAATCCCTTCCTGCCTCAGTTTCCTCCTTTATAAAACAAGGGCGTCGAACTAGCTAGACTTCTAGCTGGAGGGAGAGGATCCCATTACTTCTCCATGCTGGGCCCTGAATCAAGCTTGACTCTGCACTGGGGCAGCACCAACCTCCCAGTATACAGATGGGTAGGTCAGTTTGCAGTTGGACTGATCTCTTCTGCATGTGGACCTCAGCAGAGCGGACAGGTGGGTCAGGAAATGAGCAACTTTTAGGCTCCACTAAGAGTCTTTCTTCTGTCACAGGTGGAGTCATTGATTCATTCATTTATTCAGCAAGCATTGATTAAGCAACTACTGTGTACAGAATTTTGTATGAAGCCCTGAGGGAAATAGAAAATTTCCATAAGACACGGTCCTCAGCCTCACAGAGTTCATAGTCCAACATGGAGATAAGATACAAACACAGATTACTGAAATGCCCTAAATGGCATGATAAATGCATTAGGGAGACAGTGTGTGGAACGGGCCATCACGGAAAGCTACATAGAGGAAATGAAGAGGGATGAGGAAGAGAAGGAAATATTGCTGGGTTGTAAAAAATAGTGAATGGCATGAATCCAGAGAAGCATGGAAAAACTTGTACAACTGAGGCAAAGTAAAGAAAGCAAAACCAGGAAAACATATCCACATTGATCGCAATTTTAGTAGAAAGGACAGCAATAAAACCATTGAAACGAAATGGAATGACAGAGCTTGGCCCCAAAGAAGAGATATGGGAAGGCATTTCCCACTACTTCCTTGTAGAGGTGAGACTATGGGTGGGAAATACTGTAGACATTGTTAGACTTTTTGGATCTACTAGTTATGCTGAACTGGATAATTTTTCATCTTTTTTTATTTTGTTATACAGAATGACTGGGAGGAGGGATATACTGGGAAATGTAGGTGATATAAAAACAAAATATATCAATAAAATGTATTTTTTTAAAAAATAAAGCCATACGAACATCTGTTGCCCCTTCCCCCCTAAAAGAATCCGTGGGAATTCAACATGCAAAGAGAAGGAAGAAGGACATGTGTGAAGGGGCAGAGACAGGAGAGAAAAGGCAGCTTTAGGGACAGTGATGAGTCATTTAGACACTCTGGTCAGAGGCTACGCTGCAGAGAAGGAATTATCAAGGAAAGTCATAATGTGAGATAAGACTTTGAGAAAGGGGGCAGGGACTAGGTGCAAGATTGTGGAGAGCCCAAAATTTTGGCCAAAGGCATTTAAACTGGTGAAGTGGGCAGAATGCTAGACTGCCAACAGTATTTTTTTTTAAACAGGGAAAACTTCATGGGAGAATAATATTTTATTTTCTCCCCAATTACATGTAAAGACAATATTTAACATTTATTTCTAAAAGTTTTGAATTACTAATTCTCTCTCTCCTCCTTCCTGCCCCCCTCCCTGAGACAGTAAACAATTTAATATAGGTTATACATGTGCGATCATGCAAAACATATTTCCCTGTTAGTCACGTTGTGGAAGAAAACACAGAGCAAAAGAAAAATAAGTGAAAAGAGTGTGCCTTGATCTGCATTCAGATTCCATAAGTTCTTCCTCTGGAGGTGGAGATCATTTTTCATCGCAAGTCCTGTGGGATTGTCTTGGATCATGTACTGCTGAGAATAGCTAAGCCATTCACAGTTGATCATCAGACAGTGTTGCTGTTACCGTATACAATGTTCTCCTGGTTCTGCTCATTTCACTTTGCATCAGTTCATGTAAGTCTTTCCAGGTTTTTCTGAAGTCCGCCCGCTCATTATTTCTCATAGCACGATAGTATTCCATCACAATTGTATACCACTGCTTGTTCAGCCATTTCCCAACTGATGGGTATCCCCTGAATTTCCAGTTCTTTGCCACCATAAAGAGAGCTGATATAAATAATTTTGTACGAATAGGTCCTTTTGCCTCTTTTTTTTTTCTCCTTTTTATCTCTTTGGGACACAGACCTAGTGGTAGTATTGCTGGGTCAAAGGGTATGCACAGCTTCATAGCCCTTTGGGCATAGTTACAAATTGCTCCGCAGAATAGTTGGATCAGTTCACAACTCCACCAACAGTGCATTAGTGTCCCAATTTTCCCACATCCCCTCCAACATTTGTCATTTTCCTTTTCCGTCCTATTAGCCAATCTAATAGGTGGGAGATGGTTCCTCAGAGTTGTTTTAATTTGCATTTCTTTAGTCAAAGTGATTCAGAGCATTTTTTTCATATGACTACAGAGAGCTTTGATTTCTTCTTCTGAAAACTGCCTGTTCATATCATTTGACCATTTCTCAATTGGGGAATGACTTATAAATTCTTATAAATTTGACTCAGTTCTTTATTTATCTGAGAAATGAGGCCTTTATCAGAAACATTTGCTATAAAAATTGTTTCCCTGCTTTCTACTTTTCTTCTAATCTTGGTTGCATTGGTTTTGTTTGTGCAAAACCTTTTTGATTTCATATAATCAAAATTATCCTAGTAATGCTCTCTGTCTCTTGTTTGGTCATCAATTCTTCCCTTCTCCATAGAGCTGACAGGTAAACTATTCCTCGCTCTCCCAATTTGCTTATTGTGTCCCCCCCTTTATGTCTAAATCATGTACCCACTTTGACCTTATTTTGGTATATGGTTTAAGATGGCCAACAGGGTTCTTAACCTCGAGCCCGTGGAACGTTTGCAGCTGCCCTGCACACCCTCGCTAACCAGTTCCATGTTTCTCAAAAGGTTTTCGTTATAGATAGACAGTGCATATCTTAAGTGCTACCCCTTTGTTTTGGGGAAGAAGGTGGTTGCACGACAGGTGCATTCTTGGTGATGAAAGGGCCCTTGGGTGCAACAGTAAACCACAGGAAAACCCAACCTTGTGTTCTATGACTAATGTAACTGAAATTCTCCCCTAAAGAGGCATTTACATAACTTATCATTCAACTTATCCAGGTGTGGCGCTCAGAGCAAGGGACTATGATGGAAGAATTGGGGGACTGTGGAAAGAGGGCGTGGGTTCAAACCCTGCCTCTGGTGATTGCTTCCTGTGTGACTCTTCAGTAAGTCACTTCATCTCTTCGGGCTTCAGTTTCTTTATACGTAAAACCGAGGGTTGGACCAGATGGCCCGAAGCTCCTGTCTAAGGTCTATTGATCCTATGAAATGCTTTTGCAGGACTATTAAAATGTAATCCAGGTCACCTAACTAGCACTGATCATTGCCAGGCCCTTGACTAGGTACTTTGTTGTTATTCAGTTACTTCAGTCATAAACGACTCTTTGTGACCCCACGTGGGGTTTTCTTGGCAGAGATACTGGAGCGGTTTGCCATTTCCTTCTCCGTTTTACAGATGAGCAAACTGAGGCAATGGGGGTTAAGTGACTTGCCCAAGGTCACACAGCTAGTAAGTGTCTGAGGCTAGATTTGAACTCACAAAGGTGAGACTTCCTGACCCCAGGCCTGTGCTTTATCCACTGCACCACCTTGCTAGGCACTAGGGGTACAGATAAAAAGAATGGAGCAGTCCCTACTCAGAAGGAGCTGACTGAAGCACAGTTATGGAGACCCTCCCCCCACCTGCTTAGTTTTCTCAGGGTGAGTATGCCCCGTTCCTCCCACTGACCTTCATAGGACGAGTAATGGAGGCCCTTCCCCACCCGGGCTGCCTCGTCTGGCCACTCTCCAGCTTATCAAAGCCTTCTTGAACTACGGCGCCCAGAACTGAACCACCCGATTCTTGGGATGAGACCTGCTGAGGGCAGAGGATGGTGGGGTGTCGCCTCCCCGTTCCCTAAAATGCCCCTCCCAGTGAAGTCCAAGAATAAGTCAGCCTTTTAAGCTGCTGCGTCAAACTGTTTATCTGACAGTTCACAAAAACCCCACCATCTTTCTCCGACAAACTGAGGCAAACAGATGAGAAGCCACATGCCCAGGGTCAGAGAGCTGCTGAGGCCAGATCTGAACTCAGGTCTTCCCAATCTGGGCCTCCAGGCCCCATGCTCTAACCACTGCACTATCCAGGCTCTGCCATGGTTAGAATGAATTTTTTGAATCCAAGTACAAAACCTGGATTTATATTTTTTTCCCCATTGAATTTCATCTTATGAGATTTGGCCCTGTGCGCTAGCCTGCCAAGACTTTTCCGGATCTTGACTGTCGTCCAATGTGCAAGCTACAACTTATTATCATCCAAAAAATCTGATAAGCCTGAAGCTGGGTGGGCAAGTCACTTAACCTTGCTCAGCCTCAGTTTCCTCATCTGTAAAGGGGGATAATTACAGCCCACCCACTCAGGGTTGTTGTGAGGATTAAATGAGTTCATGATAATTATAGCGCTTTGCACACCTTAAAACACTATATAGATGCTCGTATTTATGGAAAATGACTTCGGCAGCAGCGTGAAGGATTTGTGCCATGTGGATTTTTCTCAGACTTTTGAGTCTAGGTCCCTGGGAACTTGAACGGACCATGGGTGAGCCTCTCTTAGGCCATCAGAAGACTCTTTTGGATTAGGGGTTTAGATAATGGGCTTTGAATGTACCCCAGCTCTTTTGCTAAGGACAGAAGTGTGATGAGAGTTGGCTGGCTTGTGAGGGCCAAGCCTTGAAGTTTGCCCAGATAGTCCCTGCTTGGTTTCTGCCCAAGTAACCGTGTGGAACCTTGGAAGGAGAGGATTTGTGGTCATGATGTTGAAAAGTCTTCTGATTGGCTGTGGAGCTGGAAGAAGTGATGACTCATGGGTTACTAAGCCAGACCTAGGTAGGCACACAAAAGCCGTGACCCTTCCCTTCGTCTCTTGGCTTTGAAGTTTCCAGTGAATCGAGACTACCTTGAGCTGGTTCTAAGAGTTGGGTGAGGGAGGGACAGAAGCCCTTTCTTCTTCTTCTTTTTAATTTAACATTTTATTTTTTGCCCAATTTTTAACAATTTTAACATTATTTTTTTCAGATTTTGAGTTCTAAATTCTTTCCCTCCCCTCCTAATTGAGAAGGCAAGCAATTTGATGTAGATTATACATGTGTAGTCATGCAAAACACATTTCCATGTTAAGTCATGCTGGGAAAAAAAACACAGACAAAAAGAAAAAAAACAAGAAAAATAAAGTAAATAAAAAGTATCTTTGATCTGCATTCAGACTCCACCACTTCCTTCTCTGGAGGTGGACAGCACCTTTCATCATAAGTCTTTCAGAATTGTCTTAGATCATCGTATTGCTGTCATTCACAGTAGATCATCATACAATGTGACTGTTACTGTGTACAATGTTCTCCTGGTTCTGCTCATTTCACTTTGCATCAGTTCATGTAACTCCTTCCAGGCTTTTCTGAGAGCATCCTGTTCATCATTTCTTATAGCCCATGGTATTCCACCACGATCATATAAAACAACTTGTTCAGCCATTCCCCGATGGATGGACATCCCCTCAATTTATCAGTCCTTTCTTCTGCCTCGATGTGGTAGCTGTGAGCAAACCGCCACTAGATTTTACTGAATGGGGAGGGAGAGTAACACGGTCAGATCAGTACTTCAGAAAGATCCCTTTGCTGGCTGAATGGACACTGGACTGGAAGGCGGGTGCTTAGGCAGCAGACCCCTCCCCCCCAGCGGCTACTGCAACAGTCCAGGGGTGAGGGGATGAGGGCCTGCGTCAGGGTGGGGGCAGGGGCAGAGGACAGAAGGGGATGTATTGGAAAGATTCTGCAAAGGAAACATGAACAGGCCTTGGTCACAGCTTAGATATAGGGGGTGAGAGCAGTCCAGAAAGACTCCTAGGCTGTGAGTCTGGAGGACTGGGAGGATAATGGTGCCCTCCATAGTAATAGGAAGGTAGGAAGGGGTAGGATTTAGGGGGGAAGAGAATGAGTTTTGGACATACTGAGTTTAAGATGTCTATTGGGCATCTAGTTTGAAATGTCCGAAAAGTAGTTAGAGATGGAAGACTGGAGATCAGGAGAGAGATTAGGGCAGGAAAGACAGATTTGAGGGTCATCGGCATAGATTTGGTAATTAAATCATGGGAGCTTATGAGATCTCCAAGTGAAGTAATATATAAGAAGCCCCCAGGGACGCTTACAGTGAGAGGGTGTGATCTGGGTGAAGATCCAGTAAGGGAGGCAGAGAAGGAGCGGTCAGAGAGGTGGGAGGAGAACTGGGAGGGGGTGCCCCGAAATCCTCGAGGGAAGAGAGAATCAAGGGGGATGCAGAGAGGTCAAGAGGGATGGGAACTGAGGAAAGGTCACCAGATGTGGCAATTAAGAGACTGTTAATAAAAGTGGAAAGAGTTTCCCTTGGAAGCGGGACTACAGAGTGAGAGAAAAGGAGGTGGAGGGGTCGCTTGTAGACGGCCTTCTCACGGAGGTTAGCTCCCAAAGGGAGGAGAGATGTGGGGTCGCTAGCTAGTGGAAATGTATGGATCAAGTGAGGGTTTTTTAAGGACTGGGGAGTGTAAAGCACTGTGCAAATATTATCTCAATTTATCCCATCAAACCTGGGAGGGAGGGGCTAGGATTATCCCCATTTTACAGATGAGGAAACTGAGGCAGAGGTAAAGTGACTTGCCTAGAATCACACAACTAGTACGTACGCGCAAGTGGAGACAGAGCTGGGGGTCGGTGCTTGGAGCAGCTGGCAGGGAAGGCCCCGCCTCCTGCGGCCTACGTCACGCACAGGCCCCGCCTCCTGCGGCCTACGTCACACGCGCAGGCCCCGCCTCCGCAGGCCCCGCCCCCACGCCCTGGGCCGGGCGGAACGCGAGCAGCCCGGCGTCGGGCCGGCGGAGCGCGATATCAGGGACACCGGGCCACCAGGCGCGTGCGCGGGGCGAGGTGCGGACCGCAGAGAGGACAGGCAGGGCGCGGAGCGGCGGCGGCGGCGGCAGGAGGAGCCGGAACCGGAACCGGAACCGGAACCGGAGCCGGAGCCGGAGCCGGAGCCGCAGCCTCGGCCATGGCCGCGCTGGGGGTCGCGGCCCGCGCGCTCGCTCGGCAGGGACGCTCCTGGGGCCCCCGTGCCTGGTGAGTCCGCCGGGCGGGGGAGGCGTCACGTGGGCCGAGGTCAGGGCAGGAGCCCCTCCCCCTCCCCGGTGACCTTGGCTCGCTCTGCCCCTCCCCCCTCGCGGGGCGTCTTGTGCGCGGGCCTCACAGCGGGAACACCTGGGTCACAGGGCCCAGCCGCCTGGGCCTCAGTTTCCCCCCCACCCCCCCGCCCAAGGAGTCCCGGGCGCCTCCAACTGTGACGCCGTTTGCGCGGGCGATGAGGCAGATCCTGGGGGGCTTCGCGGAGGAGGCGGCACCGCGCCTGGCGGGAGTGTGTGGGGTCCGGGAAGCGGGGAGATGCGCGTGCCCGCCGGGGTGCTGCCTAAGGGTGGGAGGGGACGACAGACAACCTTCCCCCCCCTTTTACACTGCCTATTACGGGACCCCTTCTTGTCCAGTCCTGTCCCACTCTCCGTGACCCCATTTGGGGTTTTCTTGGCAGAGACACTGGAGGGGTTGGCCATTTCCTTCTCCAGTTCACTTTACAGAGGAGGAAACCGAGGCAAACGGGGTGAAGTGACGTGCCCAGGGTCACACGGCTAATAAGCGGCTGAGGCTGGATTTGAACTCGGGTCTTCTTGACTCCAGGCCCTTACCTACTGTGGCGCCGCCTAGCTACCTATGGGATCCCTTAGTGCCGAGGTTCCCAAACTTCAATGGCCTGCCACCCCCTTTTTCAAGAAAAAATTACTCAGGGCACCCCGGGGAAATCTGCTTTCTTTAACCTTTTAACTTATTTTTAAAATTTGCATCGTTTCTAAAAAAATAGAAACTATTTTTAAAAAATGATACGTCTTAAATGTAAACGTTTATTGTAAATTTGTGGGTTTTTCTGCATTGAAATAGTGGTGATGCAATATTGCATCATGAAACCACATAGTGTGGTATTGTAAACAAGTCATTACATGCACATACTCCTGCTGAGACACGCCTGCCAGCCTGCCACCATCTGCTTGTTAAGACACCTTGGTGGACTTGACCACTGGTCGATTATAACTTGCGTTTTATGTGTTTATTTGGAAAATAATGTAATCACCAGGACTAACTCTGTTACGTGTACAAGTGGTTTTTCAAAATTCTCTTCTTTCCATATGCTTCCACCACCCCCTTATTTTTATTCAGACCCTCAATGGCACCCCAGGCTACTGGGTCCCCCTGGATCGTTCCAGCGCCCCTCAGGGGGCTTAGTGAGTGGCCACCGTGGCCGGCGGGCCAGGTAACATTGGAGCCAGAACTCAAAAGTTCAAACCCAGAGTTTGCCTCCCTGTTAGAAGGTGCTTGCAATAATTCAGGCCTGTCCCAGGCCAGGGAGGACCGACCAGTGATTGGAATGACTTGGGTCACTGGGATTGCATTTACTGGTTTACATGGCACTAGGGACGTGTCCTTGACTCTTGTGAAAGCCTGACCCTGCTGTTGTCTGCAGCCTCGGGCTGGGCGAGCCTGCCACGCAGGCGCGAGAGAACCACGGCTGGCACGCGTCGCTCCTGTCGCTGCGAGGCGCCCTCCCAGTGAGGTGAGACCCGGCTGCACGTGGGGTTGGGTTTGTGAACCTGGGAGTACGTGGAGACAAAAGGCTAGCCAGCTCCCTGGGCTCTCAAGGTCCGGGGTGGAAAGGGGCCAGCCGGCTGACTGTCCTTCCGATGTCTTTTGGGAGCCATGGTAGCTTTTGGGGGTGGATGGAGAGGGCCTGCACCGACAAAATTGCCAACAATGGTGCATTTTCAAGGCGAGAATTGGAAGCAAAGCTCCTCATTTAGTGGGGGGCTGGGGGCACCACGCTGTACGCCTTTTGCTGCCTGGTATTCCTCAGTTCGAAACACTCTCTTACATGAGACCAGCTCCTTCTGTGTCTTCAGGTGCTAGACTAAGGAAGATGCCCGTCCTCACTGGACTCTGGCCTGGCGTGGGTCTCAGTGGCCTCCAGCGCGTCGGCCGTGTTCTCTGCAATGTTACGGGATGTTTTGATGTTTCTTCCGAGACTCCGTCTTGGAGTATTAAGTCATTTCTTGTCTTGGCGATTTTTACAGTCTCTGGTTTAAAATTCAGGGACCCTGGCGAGCGTGTCTGTGAGAAGTGGGAGGCTGTGTCCATCACACGTTGTCAGTCTTCTTGGAAGACTTCTGCTAGTGTAGGGGACGCCTGAGCCGAGTATTGGAGGCCCTCCCCTGTGTTTATTTTTGTGTTGATCGTGGCTGTTCTCATCAGCCTGGGGCATGGCACACGATCTTGGGATTTCCCCTTAATTCACGGCTGTGATTAAATGTATGTGGTTGCATGTGGCTTTTCACAAGTCCCCTCTATGTGCTAGGCCCCGGGTGTCCCCCATGCAGCATGCCCATGACCTGGTGGGTCTCACACTCCCTTTCCCCCCTAGAGGAGAGCCTCTCAGGAAGAAGAAGAAGGTGGATCCTAAGAAAGAACAAGCCGCCAAGGACCGGCTGAAGAAGAGGATTAAGAAGCTGGAGAAGGCCACGCAGGAGCTGATCCCCATCGAAGACTTCATCCTTCCTGCGAAGTACCTGGAGGAGGAGAGGTAGGGACTCGCTCTGCACCATCCTCTCAGCCCTCTTGGCCTTGCTTAGGAGACCAGGAGAGGCAGAGGGTGGAAGGTGGGCGTAGACGTAGGTGCCCACTTTGTGCTGGGCAGTGTGCTGAGGCTACGGGGGAGAGAGAGATGGCCTCGCAGAGAGTTTGTGCTGCGGCTGCAGATGGCACAGACAGGACAGGCCCTGTCCTCAAGAAGTCTCCATTCTAGAAGGGAAGGTACCCATGAAGCAGAGAGAGAATGTGGGGGGGTAGACGTGTGCCGGGCCTGGCTTCAAGCACACTAGGTCAGAAAGCCACTCACACACCAGACCCTAGGGTGGTCCCAGGGTGAAGTCTGAGTCTCCTGTGGTGAGGGCATGATGGTGGGGGCTAGAAGGGTGAAAGGGAAGGGGCAGCATGGGGGTGGAGACTGAATCCAAACGGAAAACTCGTGGAATTAACTGATGGTGGAGAAAGCCGTGAACCTGAGACTAGGGAGATGCTCAGATAAGGTTCTAGGAGGGAGAGGCCACTTTCATACTTTCATCTTGGGGGAGGACAAGGGGCTTCCCAGGGGTCCTGCCACTTTGATAAGCAAAGGTTTTTAACTGGGCCAGGAGACGTGTATGTGGGAGGGTGGGGGGTGTGTGTGTGTGTGTGTGTGTGTGTGTGTGTGTGTGTG
>NW_020953945.1:1789293-1830641 GCF_900497805.2 Vombatus ursinus | reverse complement strand
CGGCGCCCAGCCCCCTCTTCCATAGCTGCTCTGTGTCCCCAGGCAGCGCCCGGATGTGTGTGTGTGTTGGGGGGGCGGGGCGTGTGTGTGTGTGTGTTGGGGGGGCGGTGTGCGGCGCCCAGCCCCCTCTTCCATAGCTGCTCTGTGTCCCCAGGCAGCGCCCGGATCGGCAGCTCCCCTTGGAGGACAGTGAGAGGAGGACCTTTCTCATGAAGAGGTGGGCCCTTTACAAACAGCAGGAGCACGAAACCGAGCGAGAGAAGATCGCGTCCATGCTGGAGGCCCAGCAAGAGGCCTTGCGGGAGCTGCGCCTAGAGTCTGAGCTGCTCTACGAGGCCGCTGCCCGGCGAGACGAAGGCTTGTTTCCCTTTGAAAAGGAGGGCCCGACCTACACCCCAGCCAGCCCTGGCTACCAGCCCCCCGAGGGCAAGTACAACGATATCACCAAAGTGTATGTACAGGGGGAGCACAAGAGATAGGCCAGATGCCAGGCACCCACCGGTGGGGGCTCACGGCGAGTCCCTTGTCCTGTGTATCTCTGGGAGAGCCCAGGCCACGCCCAGCAGGGAGCACAGCCTTTGTCCTGCAGCCCCATGACTTTCCTGCGGCGTCTGGGCCTCAGAGACCTCCCTTTGTGCTGGGGAGACGCAAAAAGGTCGCCTGCCTGCAGAGAGCTCCTATTCTAATGGAGGAGTCAGTCTAGACCTAAGAAGGTATATTCGAGAAGGTGGGAGGGGGCCTCGGGGCTTCCTGCAGGGCTTGGGGGGGTCACTGGGTCCTGGAGGGTGTATTTCTTTTAATAAAAGAATTGTGATTCATAAACATTATGCTTAAGTATTTGAATGAATTTTTATTGTAGAAAATAAATGGAAAGATTGCTATTAAAACCCCCCCAACCCTAGAGGTGCCTCTTCTGACCTATCCAGGGTCACACGGGGAGGGAGGATGGATCTGGGGTGAGCCCAGGCCTGCCCAGCTGCAGCTCCTCCTTCCCTGGTGATTATGACGATCGAGATGACAAACGGATGGTTGGACGGTGGCTGTGGAAATGTAGTCCGCGCTGCCTGCTGCCAGCCCGTCTACAGTGGAAAAGTACTTTGTCGAGCATTTTTCACGTCCTGTGGGCTGCCCTTGTACTCAGTGCCTCTTAGGCATCAGCCGGAAGATGGGGCTTCTGAAGGCTCTCAACGTTTGGCCTGACGCACCCTGCTTTCTTCGCCGGTGTGGGGGCTTCAGATCACAGCTTGGGATGCAGAAGTTAAGGGGATCGCCCACGGTTGGCCCAGGCGGATCATTCCTGACCCCGAGCCTGGCCTCGAACCTGAGGCCTCTCCTGCTCTGGGCCCCTGAGCGCCGCTTGCAGGGACAGCCTGGCCTTGGGCTTCATCCTCCCTGCCTAATGTCGCCAGCAGAAACACTTCTGAGGAGCCGGGGGCTGGGGCCCCTCCCCCAAGGACCACCGGCTGGCTGCGTGTGAAAGACATTTTGGGCACTGAGTGGGACGATACAAGTGCAAATACATTCAAAGTTCACTATTGTGTTGAGACCGTGGGAACTGGAGAGCCTTCCCCGGCAGTTGGATTTTTTTTTCTTTCTTTTTGGTGAGGCAGTCGGGGTTAAGTGACTTGCCCAGGGTCACACTGCCGGTAAGTGTCAAGTGTCTGAGGCTGGATTTGAACTCGGGTCCTCCTGACTCCAAGGCCAGAGCTCTATCCAGTGTACCACTCAGCTGCCCCTAGAGTTTGATTTTTTTAAAATGAGCTGCCGCCGGGTCCTTAGGACGGTGCCAAGCCCGCCTGTGCAGGTCTGGTCATTTGTTTTCCATTGTACCAGGACACCCACAAAAGCATGGAGACATTGGATGGGGATGCGTTTATTTTCAATTTTTGTTTAAAATCTGCTGTGAAAAGCCCGGCTCTTCGTGAAGGTCCTTCTCCATGAAGGTCCTTCTCTGGAGCATGAAGTGTGCACGTACCTCTTAGCAGGTGGAGGCGTCAGCGAAGCGTGGCGGTCTAGGCTTGCCTCTGCTGTGCCCGCATCTGTTGATGCCAGGGGCTTGATGGACTCCTGGTTCACCTGCTGCTGCCGCTGGTGCAGTCAGGGCCAGGACGTGGCACAGGGAGGGCAGCTCAAAGCACCCCAAGGAGCAGAGGCAGGTGCTGGGCGCCCGGGCTGGAGGGGGCAGGCAGGGCCTGGCAGTGGCCCTGAGCCTGAGCAAGCATCATGCCAGGACGGAGACAGGAGGTGCCCTAGAGGTAACGCCAGGTCACTTCACACATACAGGCGAGGTGGGGAGCATCCTGATATCCCCAGAGCACAAGACCCTGGTATTCCAGATGCCTTTTTCCCCAGGAGTGGGGCAGAGGGAACAGTCATTGTGCTGTCTGGAGAATGTGCTGACTACCAGCTGATTGGGCAGTGCCTGGCTCGTGGCTCTGGGCTCCAGATCTCTTCTCAGGGCACACAGGATGCCATGCTTAACTCTGAGGTGGCAGGGCTGGCCAGCTGGGCACGGGGAGCAGGAGAAGCCAGGGGCTGGCGTGGCCTCGGCCTCCTCGATGATGTCAGCCCGTCTCCTCCACCGTGTGCTCCCTCACTTGGATTTCTCCTCCCCGGGCAGAGGCAGGTGCCAGTCCCTGGGGGGGCTCTGCCTCATGGTCCACACTGGGGCATGCTTCTGCTTGGCCAGGATGCGGGCTTGCTCACTCTCGCAGAGGCATTGCTGTATAAACAAGAGACCAGCTCGATCCCGTGGCTGAAGGCCCCCTCAAACCTGGCTGCCCTGATGCCTGCAGCGGGGAGCCCCTCCTACGGGCCCTTGTGGACCTGGGCCTTCTGGGTGTGTCCAGAGGCACAAGGAGGATTGTCTCCAACACTGCCGGCTGGGCCACTGGGGCAATCAGCCGAGCCTCTCTAAGCCTCCTAGAAGGTAAGCCCCTGGAGGGCAGGGCCTCTATCCCCAGCAGCTGGCATACAGTAGGGATTTAATAAATGCTGAACTGAATGCAATCTGTAAAATGGGTGTACTGCTTTTACTTGTACCACCTAAAGGGCTTTGTAAACCCTAGCGTGGCCCTGGGATGGGGGCTCCTCTTACTGCTTAGCCACCCCGCAGCCCAGAAAAGAGCTGGACTGGCAGTCAGCCCACCCCGCACCACCTCTGCTTTCCCAATTCTCATTCCACAAAGCTGTGGACCCTCCCTGCCCCCCCAGCTACCCTGCCTAGCCCTGCCCCCATGCCTGGAAGCCCCCTGTAGGACGCCTGCCTCAGCCCTTCTGGACTCCAGGGGAGGTCGAGGCCTTCTGGTTCCATTGGTTTTCCCATCTCCCACCTGCACTCCCTTGGTCTACATAGGCATCCACGTCAGAGCCCAGGGCAGGAGGGTCACACTCCCCTTTTCTGTGAATCTGGGTGACTGTAAGCCCCAACCACTCAGGTGCAGAGGAGGCGCACCCTTCCCACCCTAGTTCCCACGATCCATCCTCAGTGCTCTCCCCTCCCCCCACCCCAGGTAGTAGAAGGGCACCTTCTCCTTCCCCAGCGGATCCCCCTCCCTACCTGTGCTGAAGGGAAGCCCCAGCCCCGCTCCCTGGGCTCCCTCCCGACAGCCCCTGGTGGGGGTTATCTGCCCGCCGTTGCTCTGGACCGCAGGGTCTTCCATCTTCCCCAGTGGCTGGCCCATCCCTGGACCTCACCTGCGGTCCACAGCGAAGCTGCCACCTGGGCCTCTCCTGCTCTCTGCAGGACGGGTGTTAGCCCAAAGGCAGAACCCCCACCCCAATGAGGATACCTTGGCCTCCAGACTACCACTCTCCTCCCACTGCCGGCAGTGTCTGTAATCCCTTTTCCATTGGTCACAGGCCGGGGTCTCCCCGTAGGTGTAGTAATGATGTACGAAGTTCCTCAAGGTCCGGCAGTGTTTCCACTCAGCCCAGTAATGCTCGCAGCTCCGCGGAGGCTGCAGAGGCCAAAGACAGACACATAGGGGAAGGCTGGGAAGGAGGGCCGCAGCCCAGGGGACCATGCTTGTGGAAGGAGGCGGCCCTAGGGTGTGCTGGCAGGGACCCCTCCTCCCTGCCTGTCTCAGGCCCTCAGACGTCCAGCCAGAGGAGCTGAGAGCCCTGCGGCTGAATCTCGACTATGAAACGCCAAGGAGTGTGACTTAGGGCCTCTGGGCCTTGGTGTTCTCATCTGTAAAATGGAGACAGCCTCCCAGAGCGGACAGATGATTTCATTCCTGCTTTTCTAACCCCAGCCCCCAGCAGTGCCTGGCACATAGTAGGTCTTTAACAAATGTCTGCTGAATTGAAAGTGCTTTGTAAAGAATAATGATAGCTAGCCTTTATATAGCGGTTTAAGCTGTGCAAAGTGCTTTACAAATATTATCTCATTTGATCCACACAATAACTGGGAGGTGGTGCTCCTGTGACCCCTAGTCTACAGTTGAGGCAACTGAGGCAGACAAAGGTTAAGTAACTTGCCCAGGGTTACACAGCTATTAAGAATCTGAGGCCAGAGGCAGCTAGGCAGCATAGTGGATAGAGCACCAGCCCTGGAGTCAGGAGGATCTGACTCAGACACATAACACTCACTAGCTGTGTGACCCTGGGCAAGTCACTTAACCCCAAATGCAAAAAAAACCAAAAACCAAAAAATCCAAAAAAGAATCTGTGGCCAAATTTGAATTCAGTTCGTCCTGACTCCAGGCCCAGCTGTCAAACCACTGTGCCACCTAATTTATCCATCTTTAAAATGATCTTTTGGGCAGCTAGGTGGTGCAGTAGAGAGAGTGCTGGGCTTAGAGTCAGGAAAATTCACCTGCCTCAGTTCAAATCTAGTCTTTGACACTTCCTAGCTGTGTGACCCTAGGCAAGTCATTTCACCCTGTCTGCCTCTGTTTCCTCATCCATAAAATGAATAAAATGAACTGGAGAAGGAAATGGGAAACCACTCCAGGATGTCTGCCAAGAAAACCCCAAATGGGGTCAAAGAGAGTCAGACACGACTGAAAAACCACTCAACAAATTCCCTTCCAATTTTCATATTTTTTGAGTCTCTTGGGCTTTGAAATTTACTACTTGTGTGGTCCAGCTCCCAGAACCTTGTTCTCACCCCCATCCCATTCAACTTTTTCCTCCATTAGATTGTAAGCTCCTTGAGGGCAGGGACTATCTTTTGCCTTTCTTTGTATCCCCAGTGCCTAACATATAGGAGGTGTTTAATAAATGTTTATCATATTGTATCTCTCAGCCTCAGTTTCCTCATCTGTAAAATGGGGATAGTCATCTATGTCAGAGGAAGGTTGAGAGAAAAGTGCTTTGAAGACTTTTATAAAGAGCCTATAGATTTTCAAAAGCAGTCCGGAATTATGCAAATAAAGTGACTAAAATGTCCACACCCTTTGACCCTGAGATTCCATTACCAGGCTTATCCTCAAGGAGGTAAAGGATAAGAAGAAAGTCCTCATATACACAAAAATATTTCTAGCAGCATATTCTGTGTTAGTAAAGAATTGGAAACAAAGTAGATGCCCACTGATTGAGGAACAGATAAACACGCTGGGGCACGTTACACGTTTTAAGGAACAAGAAGATGGCTTCCACAGACAAGCATGCAGAGTGAAGTAAGCAGGGACAAGAACACAACGTACACAGTGAGCAGTCCTGTAAACCCAGGAGCCACTACACAGTGATCCCAAGTGAACGCCACACAATGACAAGCAGCAGGCGTGGGGAGAGCTCCACCCGTGGGCTACACTGCATACATTTTCTTTTCTTTCTTTTTTTTCTTCAAGGCATTAATCTGCTTTGCTAATTGTTTTTTCTTTTTTTTTTTTCTTAAAAATATTTGTTATACAGAATGGCTTTCTGGGAGGAGGAGATAAAGGGATGCTGGGAGAAAATTCTGGTGATGCAAAGTACAAGATATCAATACAATTTTATTTATTTTTTATTAAAAAAGCCTCCAGGCACATGGGAGCCGCTGTTCTGTGTCTCCCCTCTGAGCCTGTTTCAAAGGGACTGAAGACACTCCCAGGGGTGCTGTTACTGTCATCACCATCATTATCACCTAGCCCCACTGGTGGGCTCAGCGCAGGCCCTCAGCACCCAGGCCCTGGCAGGCTCCCCACTTCTGTACCAAGATACTCAGGCCTCCTGCCCCTAACCCAGGCAGGCTTGGGCCTCCCACGACCCTGACTCCCACTACTCAGCTCTCCCCAGGAACCCTCAACTGTCAGTTTCCTCTTCCCCGCATCTCCAGCCTCAAGTCCAGTTCTTAGCCCCCCCCTTCAAGAAATCAACTGTCAGTTTCCCTCTTGACCCCGCCCCTAGCCTCAGCCCAGGTTCCCAGCATTGACCACGCCCACCCATCACCCTAAGTCCTGATTTGAGCTCCTTAGCCTCACAGAAAGCTCCTATCTCATACAGGTTCCGCCGGCCCCGCCCCCAGCCTTAGCCCCGCCTCTTAGGCGCTTGCTTCTGGTCTTGTGGGCTAAGGCTTTATCATCTCAACTGTCAGCCCCGCCTCCTCACGCATGGACCCGCCCTCCTCCCTACTAGCCCCGCCCACCAGAACATTGTCCCTCCCCAATCTCTCAGACTCTTACAAAGCACCAGCTAAGTCCCGCCCCTCGGCCCTTGGGCCCCGCCCCCAGCCTCATGCCCTAGGTCCGGCTCCCTCCGTCTCCAGGCCTGCTCGGCCTCGGGCCTCCCCATTGGCCCTCTTGCCCCTCGCCCTGACCCTATCCCCAGCCTGGCTCCCGATTCTTCCCGGCCCCTCAAGCCACCCCCGTGCCCCCTCACGGACCCTCCAGAAGCTCTCGGCAGCGTCAGCCATTTTGCAGCTCATGACCTGTCCCGCCTGTTTAGCATATCAGCCAATAGAAGGGGTTCAGCCTCTCGTAGGGAGATTGACATCTCTGTGAACCAATGAGCTTCCAGCTCCAATTCGACCAACCCTTTCGTCGGTGAGGCGGGGCTTGAGGGGTCACCTGCTCTGGGAAGCAGGTGGGGGTGGGGCGTGGGTTCTGTTTTCCCAGATGCCTGGGGTTTCCTCCTCGTTTCTATCTGTCTGCATCTTTGGTGTCTTTCAAGACCAGTGAACTCGGCTCCGGGGCTCGTTCGCCTCCACAATTCCTGTGTTTATTATGTGCACAAAATGCACATACGTGTCTGCCCACAGGCATCATGAAGCACATACTATGCGCCAGGCTCCGGCCACCGAGAGAGGCGCTCACAGCCTAACGCGCTGTAATGACGATCATGATTGTGAATCGTAACGTCGTAACAACGGCTGCGGCTCAGATGCCCTGCTTACACACCAGGCTGTCCCCAGCCCGCCAGCCTGGGGTCCAGGACCTTATCTCCAGGATTTGTGAAGGGCCGGGCACACAGTAGGCGCTTCGTAAACGCCCGTCCCTTCTCTCTTTCTCCTCCCTCCCCACGCCCAGGAGAGGTCCGAGCCTGGTCCTGAGCAGGTTCTCGCCCCCCAGGACTCAGGAGGGTGGTCCAGCCTGCTCACCCAGGGCTAGGCGCAGGTCTGGGGCAGGAGCAGGATGTCTGTGGTCCTTGTGCCGGCGGCTGGGGCTCCTGGCTCTGCATGCAGCTCGGGGGTCCAGAGGGCCGGGGCTGGCCCGTGCTCGGCTCTTGGACAGTGCGGTCCGGCCCTTTGTCTGGTGGTATTAATGCCACTGTTTCTGTCCCTTCACCTCACCCAAAAAGGAGGGGGCTGAAATCAGATGGCCTCCCACCTCCCGCCTCCCAGGTGACCTGAATCAGAACTGGCCAGCTGGGGAAGTCCCTTACCTGGGGTCAGCCTCAGCTTTCCCTTCTGTAAAATGGGGTTATACAGTGCCAGCTCCTGCCTCCCAGGATGCACCTTTGCAGACAACAGGGGCCAGCCCCGAGGCCTCATGGAAATGCCGGCTCCATTGATCGTCATGGAGATGGAGAAATCTGGGGCACTGGGAATGCCTGCAGACCGGGAAACGGGAAGGACAGAGCCGACAGCCTGAAGCAGCTGGGGGGGGGGGGCAGGCACTCCAGAGACCCTGGACAACCCATCCGGACCCCCGAGCAGAGCTGATGGACCCAGGGGCAGAGCGAGACAAAGATGTTATTCTGGGGAATGGCTAATAAGGGGATTTTTTTTCCTGACTGCTCACTGCTATTGGGTCTTTTCAGTTGTGTCGGCCTCTTCGTGGCCCCATTTGGGGTTTTCCTGGCAGAGATACTGGAGTGGTTTGTCATTTCCTTCTCCAGCTCATTTTACAGATGAGGAAACTGAGGCAGACAAGGTGATGTGACTTGCCCAGGGTCACACAGCTACTAAGTGTCTGAGTTCACATTTGAACTCAGGAAGATGAGTCTCCCTGACTCCTCTACCCATCATGGCGCCCTCCAATGGCCCTATCTGCCTACACATTTTTTTTTCTCTGATGAAAGGAGAGTGGGCGAAAGAGGTGTATTTTCCTAAACTGAAAATAAAAATAAAATGTTTTCAAAAAGAGGAAGCGGCGGGCGTGCTGGAGGCACCGCCAGGCCCCGGGGGAGGCGGGCTGCTGGAGAGCATGCAAACGTCCCGCAATGGGAAGCGGGCTCTGAGCAGCCAGACGTGACTTTGGTCTCATCGCTGCTACGGGAGCGAGAAGCGACCCTGCCCTCCTCCGACTCCAGGCCACGCGACGTTTGTGAGGAGCGGACCGCACGCGCGGTGGGACGGGGACCCCAGCGGCTGTCTTCTCAGCAGAAGGCGGGGACCTCGGGGCTGGAGCTGCTGACCTGGGGGGCGCTTTCCGACGGTTCTAGCTCAGATCTTGAGCAGTTCTTAACCTTTGTGCATCCTGGACCCCTTGGAAGCCTGGTGAAGCCTAGGCACCCCTTCTCAGAACAAAGTGCTTAAATGCATAAACTATACAGGGTTACAAAGGGAACCAATTACATTCAAATTTGTCGTTCAGTCCTTTTCAGTTGTGTCTGACTTTGTGACCCCATTGGGGGTTTTCTTGGCAGAGATACCGGAGTGTTTGGCCTTTCCTTTTCCAGCATTTCCTTTTCCAGCTCATTTTACAGTTGACAAAACTGCGACGAACAGTGACTTGCCCAGGGTCACACAGCTAGGAAGTGTCTGAGGCCAAATTTGAACCCAGGACTTTCTGACTCCAGGCCCCGTACTCTGTCCACCGTGCCACCTAGCTGCCCCTACATTGAACTAATCAGAAAAATGTTTTTAAGTTCATGGACTCCAAGTTAAGAGCCTCTGACTTGGTGCCAGGGGACCCCTCAGAAGCAAATTTTAAAGCACTCTAGAAACATGGGCTGCCAAGGTTTAAAGAAGCCTTTTCTTCATAACCACACTGCATACAGCTTGGGCAAGTCCTGACGAGTCCCATTTTACAGATGAGGAAAATAAAGCTGGGGATAGAAACCACAGCACTAAGTCAGAAGGGATGCTGGCCATCATCTCAGAGCCGACGAAAGCAAGGCCGACTGGTGGTGACCTCCCCAAGGTCCTCAGGCACTTAGCAGCAGAGCTGGGCCAAGGATGCCAAGGCCAGTGCCCCTTTGTCTGGCCATCGGCTGCCTCTTGCCAATGCCCCTTGCCTCAGGGCTGGGAGGAGGTGCGGTGCCCTCCCTCCTGTCTCCAGCCTTCACTAGTGACAATGGCAGAGGCCTCTGTGAGGGGAGCATGAAGCTCCCCTTGGCACACAAAGTGGCTTTTAGCGTTAAGAGGAACCAGCCTGGTGCTGCAGTAATGCCTTTTATTACCTATTTAATCACCAGGTATCAGTTAGCCAAACCTGCTGGAAAGGGCTGCTGCCCAGAAAGCCTGAGGCGTGGGAACGGGCAGGGGCCTCCGGCTCCCATGGGGGTCTCACTGCGTCCTCTCAGCTCCATCTGATTCAGAGTACAGAACCCTCCCAAGGCCCCCACACCAGGCCCCGACTACAGACGGAAGGCATCTGTCCTGGCACTAGGCTCAGGACACCAAGATGGCGTATGCTGCTGTTCCATCTAAGGAGCAGGAGACACACTGTTCCTCGTCAGAAAGACCTTCAGTGCCCTCCCTCCACGTGGGCCTGCTCAGCTGGTCCCTTCTCTTCTGGGGTTTAAGTAAAAGCACAAGAGGGGGTCACCACCCCATTTGACTGACATGGCCAAGTCTGTCTGCACAGACACTCAGGATAGGCCAGGCACCAGGGATCGAGAGCTGGAAGGGACTTTGCATGCCTGGAAGGTCCAGAAAAATCTATCTGTAATCTCTGCGGTCTCTTCTCTTGTCAGCTGGGGCCAGTGGACAGCAAAGCATGACCACGTGCTGTGTACCACCCCTCACCTGGCACACAGCAGGCGCTTACTAAGGGAGCACAGGCAGAAAGGAAACTTATGTGGCTCGGGCCCAGGACTCCCCGTTCTCCTTTGTGAATGCAGATTCTGAAAGAACTCTTCCAACAAGCCAGGCCAAATAGCCAGGTCAGGATGTTGGACACCCCACAGCTGTGCTACAGAAGAGTACGTTTAAAAAAGCAAAATCTCAGAAAAGCCTGGGAAGATTTGCATGAACTGATGCAGGGTAGGGTGAGCAGAACCAGGAGAACATCGTGCACAGAAACAGTAACATTGTATGAAGATCAGCTGTGAGTGACCGAGCTCTTCTCAGCGATACAATGAGCCAAGACATTTCTGAGGGCCTCATGATGAAAGATGCTCCGGAGAAAGAACTGGTGGGGCCCGAATGCAGATCAAGGACACTTTTTCTTCACTGTGTTTATTTTTGGTTTCGCACTTTGTTTTCTTTCACAGCATCACTTACGTGGAAATGTGTTTTGCATGACTGCACACATATAACCTATGTCAAATTGCCTTCTCAGTGAGGGAGGGTGGGAGGGAAAGAATTTGTAACTCAAAATTTGAAAAAATAGAATGTTAAAATTGTTTTTTACATGTAATTGGGGAAAAAATAAAATATTAAATTAAAAGCAAAAAAAGCCAAGACCCAAGTCCAGAAAAGGCTGTATTACATCAACAGCAGAACTGGAGAGTCTAGAATAAGGCAGTCCTCTTGTCCAACCAGCACGAATGAGACCTAGAACGTTTAAGTGAGGCCAGTAACGAAGCGACACTGATAATGCCGATGAGAACACTGGGGAAATCTCAGCAAACATCTGCTCCAATGTTTGAGTTCCTGAGACTTTACAAGCATGGAGGCAGTTGCTACAGAACATGTTTATGAAGGGAACACAATGATTTCCGCCATCAGCCTCAACGGTGAAGGATCTGCCAATTATTAGCTTCTTTCTGGGGGATTAGAAAACACCATGAACAAACCCTTTCTGGGGGTGACCCCTGCGGTAAACAGCACTGAGCTGAGCAATCAGCATTTCTGGGGGGGATAAAAAAGGAGCATGGAGAGAAAGTACTTGGACCCCCCAGGCTCGGGCCATCCTGGCCCTCTCTGACCAGGTTATTTGGAGACAAAGAACCCATGGCCCAGACCGAGCCAGTGGAGGCCCCCAGCTGTGGGGGGTGGGTGCAGAGGGCTTGCCTGCTGTCTCGGTGACTTGGAGACAGTCCAGTCCTGCTGGTCCTTTCCCAAAAAGCACAGTGCCACCAAGTCCTGACTTGTGGGCTGGGCAGAGGAGGTATTTAAGAAACGCTAAAGGAAACGAACAGCAGGTCATGAAGTATCCTCTGGGGACCATCTTCTGTCCCTGACAAATCCAGTAACTAAAGCCAAAAGATTGCAATAGATTATTTTATTTTCTAATTAGCCCAGGGCCCAAATTCACGGCTTTCTTCCCTTCTTGCGTAAAGACTGTCCTTCTCCTGAAAAGGCAATGAATCGGCCTCCAGCTTCCTCCTAGATGGGAAGAGAAAGGATCAGTGTTGGGGTAAACCCCCTTGGCTTCCTCCAACAGCCTGAGGGCCCCTCTCAGAGACCAGATTTTCCACATATACCTCGTCCAGCTCACCCCAGGCCCCAGGGACCCCCCATCAGCTCCTGGGTGAGGGGCACTAGGGCACAGACCAGCAGAGAAACCGAACTCTGTCACCAGGTTTGTTTCCATAGGGCTATACCTTCGCTGGGTGTCGATCCAGAGGAAGGGGATACAAATGTAAAAACTGTCACAGACCCGGCCCTGAAGCAGCTTACAACGTACAGGAAATGTGTACAGACACACAATAAAAGGTACGGAGGCGGGGAGGGGGGAGGGAGGAAGAGAGCCAAAGCATTCTGGGAGAATGTGAGGAAGGACAGAGACTCTGAACTGGGGATCAGGGGAGTCTTCACAGAGGGGGCTTTGAAGGGAGAGAAAGCTTATGAGAGCTGGGGGTGGGCTGGGCAGCCCAGGCTGGCACGTGGCGGGGAAAGCCTGTGTCCTGACTTGGCTGGACTGCGGCAGGCCTTCTCACTGGGCCGAAGGATCTGCAGCACATTCCTCCAGAAATCATTCGACCCAGAAGAGTGTCTGCTCCAGCAGGGCCCGAGGGAGATGACACACCGAGAAAGGGGCCATTGCCCCAGCCTCCGCTCATAAGACACAAAGGATGCATGAGTGTTCTGGTTCTGTTTCTGATTTCAGCCACTGGATGCTTCCAGGATGAGGAGCATCAGCCTCGGCTCTGAGCGTGCCAGCCGAGCTGAGCCTGCCTCTGTCCCAAGGCTACCAGACTGGCAGATCAGAGCCAGGGGCCCGGCAGACACACTTTATCACCATTTCAGCCAATGCTCCGACAAAGGCCCTCACGCCTGTCTTGTGGACAAGACGGAGAGATTCGGGCTGGATGACAAGCAGCTAGGTGATTTGGGAATGGCCGGATGGCTGAACCGAGAGCGGCCTGCGCAGAGAGAAGCATTTCTCCAACTACTTTATCAATGCCATGGATGACAGAGGCGTAGGTGCACCTTTACCACATGGGCAGCAGACCCAGAGTGAACAAGTGGGATGAAGGAATCAGGGCCCAAAGATCCTGACAGGCTGCTCTCTGGGCCTGGATCAAGATGGAATTTAATAGGTCTGAATGGAAAGCCTGACACAGGTCCAGAAAGTCACCTTCACAAGCACAAGGGGGATGAGGTGTGTCTACACAGCAGTCTGCTTGGACAACATCTGCAGGTTTGCAGGGACAACACAAAAGGAAGCCAATTTTGGCCCGTGTCATGAGAGGCACAGCTTCCAGAAATAAGGAGGCAGGGGCCTTGCTGTACTGATCCAAGCAGACTATGCATGGAGAATTTTCAATTATGGCTGCCATACTTTAAAAAATGATATTTTTTTCCCAATGAACAAAAATCTATTTTGTCTGTCCTACCTCCCCTTGAAACAAATGGAGTCAGACAAAACAAACTCATTGCACGCTCACGTCCACTAAACATGAGCCTCCATCTACCCCTGGGCGCCCCGTTTTAGGAGGACAGTGCTAAGTTCTGGAGCACCCAGAGGAGGTGACAAGGCAGTGAGAGGGACGAGCAGGTCATCCAAGAAGACCCAGGGGTGAAGAGGACCATGCAGCTGACGGGCCACCATGGAAGAGCGATCAGAGCGCTCTGCTGGGTGCCAGAGGACGGACAAGCAGCAATGGAGGGCGCCAGGTGTTCCCTGAGAGGCAGACCCAACCTTCCCACCACTGAGTGCCTGACCCCAAGTGGGAAGGGGCTGCATTGGAGTTACTGGGTTTCCCTTCATGAAAGGGCTTCCAACAAAGCCTGGGTGGGTGGGGGGAAGGGGCTCACTTGGGGAGCTTATAGAGAAGTCCTGCCCAGGCACGGACCGGCTGCAATAGACGGCCTCGGAGGGCCTTCCTGTGCCTGGAATTCTGGGGCTGTGCAACTGACAGGCTCTCTTCCCACTGGGCCACCCTGCCCTGGGATCTGGTGTCTGGGAGACCCCTGGTGCTCTCTGGGTCCCATGGCCCCATGGGCAGGAGAGGAACAGCGTACCTGACGCTTCACTCCCCAAACCTATTCCTCAATCTAAGGTGACATCATCTGTCTGGTGACGTGGGTCAGAACCAGGCAGGTCGGCTGTCTTCTGGTGACAATCTGCCATTCACGTAAAGGCAAATCCCTGAACCACCCCAAGGTAGACCATTCTCATGTTGTAATTCGAGCTTGGACTATTTCAAATGAAACTTCTTAGGCCAAGGAGGAAGGAAAAGGTACCTAAATGGAAGGGTGCAGAGGCCCAGACAGGCAGCGGTGATGCCCCATCCGCCTACTGGACTCTAGCATCTAGAGGGCGGGGATCTGTCTTAGCGAAACTTTCTGCCGCCCCCAGTAACAAACGTAACATTCTAGACACACTTTTTAAAAATACTGCAGGATATAGACTTAAACGGGATTATTCATTCTGATCATTTAACCCGCAATCTTAGTTAATTCTGTCCCCACAGCGCAGAGTCCAACCTTTCTCTCCCTAGAGGTCAGCCAGCACCGTGGCACATGGCACCCTGAACAGCTTCTTCATCAGGGAACACCTCCCAGCTCATGGAAATGTCTGGACTGTCCTTGCCTAGAGTCTAAACTGTGAATTTAGTCCTCTTCCTCCTCTTTAGTTAGCTATTTCCAAAGCCCAACAAGGCTGGCCTGCAACAATCCTGTGGGCGGTGGTAGAAGGCGATACAGCCAGGCTCCAAGCCTCAAATGTGCCCTCAGCCCATGTCCTCACGACCCAAGGGTGACAACACCAGCCAAGCCCAGCTCAGGCAGGCTCTACAAAGAGCCCCAGCAACAGACAACGGTGTCACCTGAGGACAGACCTTGCTAAGGAGAGGGGTTCATCACTGCAGGGATGATAAGCAGCCATCTGCACTAGGGGAAGGCCCTGTGCCCAGCTCATCTCAGACCTCAGAAGGGCAGGTCTAAGGGGTGCAGGGGAAGAAGCTGTTTGGTTTTCTCTTATCCCTGGCCTTGGATCAGACAACTGAGAAAAACTTGGATTCAATATAAATGTAATGAAATCGTGAAAACTCACCTCTTCAACTTTTTTGACCATTGGACGTGAATTTCGAATGAAAGTGATCTTACCAAGTTTAAAGTCATAATTAGGAATTCCTCTGAAGAAAGAAGGAGGAAGAAACATTAACTGAAGAAAAACAACCCAACAATCCCCCCTTGGAGGCCCAAAGCCAGAGCAGCCCCCACCCCTGAGGACGGGCTCCTCTGATCTACTGGCAGATGGAGGGGTGAGGCCCTTGCTCTTTGGGCGCGTAGGATCATCAGAGCCTCGGACAGAGAAGGCAGAGGTAAGATAAGTGACTTCTCTGATTCCAGACCACACTCGGAAGGGGAGTCACACCTAGATCGTCTGACCCTGGGAAATAAATTATCCGAGATCTATGGCAAGCCAGTTTGGACAGGCTGGGCTCACCATACAAAGTATGTAGGAATTTGGAGTCAGGAGACTTGGGTTTAAGTCCCAGTTCTGACACCCACTAGCTGCACCTCCTTGGCTTAGTCATTTCATCTTTCTGAGCCTCAGTTTCCTCATCTGTACAACAGGGTTTCCATACCTCCTACTTCATGGGGGCTGCTGTAATAGGATACCTGGGACGGGGCACACACGTTACAAAAAGACCCCCCACCCCCATTCAGATTGTGAACCACTGGTTCAGAAGGTCACAAGGTCAGACCTGAAACCCAATTCCTGACTCCAAACCCAAGGCCGACCTTTCAAAAGAGCCAGAGGCCCAGAGAAGGCTCGAGCCTCCCGAGTCTGCCGCAGGAGGAGTGCCCCGAGAAGTCAGGGAGGCAGGCCCACGCACAAACACTCACCTTTTAATGTCTCCAGGCTTTATCGGGGAAGGACTAGGTTCTATGCCTTTCTTCTTCCCGTCTAATCTGTTTCCAGAGCCAGAGAAGGCCTAGGAAAGCAAAGGGCTGAGAAACGCTCATAGCCAACACATCCTACATTATGAGTATTTATTAAGCATCGACCTTAGGCCAAGCCCTGGGCTTGCTGTTGGGGACATGGAGGTGGAGGGGAGGAGGGCAAGCCTTCCAGGCCTGGGGGACAGCAGGTGCAGAGACTGGAGTGGGAAGGGCAGCCTGGAGGCCTGCCTGGCCAGTCTAGAGGGGGAGAAAGGGAATCACCAAGGCTGGAATGGCAGACTGGCGCCAGAAAGGGTAGAGCTTTAAACACTAGGTGTTTGTATCTGGTCCTAAAGGGGAGAGGGAGCCACAGAAGTTTACAGAGCAGTGCAGAAACGTGTCCAGCCCCTGCAGCTGTGTGAAGGATGAGAGAAGGTGGAGCCTAGATGCTGGATGGAGCTAGCTCTAGGCTGGTGGCTATGTGAGCAGAGAGAAGAGGACAGATGGGAGAGATGTGGTGAAGGCAGAACCGACGAGGCTTGGTGGCTGATGGAGGCCAGAGCCTGGAGGTGCCTCCACAGACAGAGGCTCAGGAGGGGCCAGATTGTGAGTGCAGCGGTTGGCATCTTATCTGGCGATGCAGGTGTAACACAGGAGGACTGTGGTCATTGAGACGCCTGCGGGCGTCCAGCCTGAAATGCCCAGCAGGCAGTGGGAGGCCCTTAGGACGACACCATGTCCTGCACGTTTCCCCGTGCAAAGCCAGAGCCTGAAGGCACACCTTTCACATTAGAAGTGAGAGTGGTCTAGTCAGAGGAGGGCTGGCTGTCCTCGAGGGACAGCGAGGCAGCGCAGTGGACTGAGCCCTGGAATTCAGATCTGGCCTCTGCCCCTGGAAAAGTCACTTCTGCACTCCCAGCCTCAGTTTCCTCATCTATAAAGCGCACACAATAAGAGCACCTGCCTCTCAGGGTTGTGAGGATAATTAATATTTCTAAGTTCTTAAACCTTAAAGCATTATTTATAAGCTAATAAGTAACAACAACAATTCTGTTTAGTTTTTTTAGTTGTGTCCTACTCTTCATGACCCCATGTGGGGTTTTCTTGGCAGAAATACTGGAGGGGTTTGCCACTTCCTTCTCCAGCTCATTTTACATATGAGGAAATCGAGGCAAACAGGGTGGAGTGACTTGGCCAGGGTCACACGGCTGGTAAGTGTGCCTGAGACCAACTTTGAACTTGGGTCTCCCTGACTCCAGGCCCGCACTCTGCACTGTGGTGCCACCGAGCGCCCAAACAACAGCCCTCGAACTCACATGTCTAAGTTTTTGCTGATGGGAAACAGGCCCAGGCTAAAAGCAGCTGTGGGGAGGGCAAGGCTCTGGGGGCAGACCGAGGCCAAGACCCCAGTCTCCTTGGGGACAGGATGGGGGTGGGGCCGGTACACGAGTGGGTATCTCTCTGCACCCCCGCCTTACAAACAAGGCCAGAGACGCTGATGGAGACCCAAGGGCCCTGGGCCCTGCACCAAGGAGAAGAGGGAGCAGACGCAGCCAGGGGCACATCTCCTGCCCTGCAGGGCTGGGGAAGGGCTCGCCCCCTGTCCCACTTCCCTCAGGGCAAGCCTTGGCATGGCGCCTTCCCACTGCTGCTGGCATTTTTATTTCCCAAACTGTGACCCGACTTCGATCTTCTCCCTGGGTGCTCACGGGGGCACAGCAGCCTGCTCATTCGGGCCCCACGGCCTGCAGGGCCCTGAAGGTCACCCAGTGGGCCTCTCGCCTGCCTCACTTTCTCGGCTTCTGCTAAGGTCCTCTCAGGTCCCCCTCCCTCTGGCTCTGGCACAAGCCGCTCCCCAGCCGTGTCTCCCCCTTCTGTGCCTGGCCAGCCAACCCAGCTCCCCCACTTTGGTCTATGCCATGCCACGCCACATAAAGGAGCTGGGGCTTTTTCCACCCAAGTTTCCTGGTAATGTTTCTGCCCTCAACATGCTAGACAAATGGCTTCACTTCCCATGACCACGAGGAGCTGGGGGCTGCATGGGCGCCGGGCTGACAGTCTAAGGAACCCGGGGCTCCAAGGCCAAGGGGAAAGGCAAAGCTGCCAGAGCTGGGCCCGTGCAGCCCAGAAGGTCCCCACCAGGTGGGCCATGTGAGGTCAGGCCAGGACTGAGTCTCTGATCTACAAGGCACCTGGGGACACAGGATGGCAGGGCTGGGAGGGACTCAGAGGAGCTTGTCAGGGGCAGGTCCGTGACTCGCCCTGAGGTCTCTCGCCCGCCACATGCCCCGGCGCCTGCTTGTTCCACTGCTTTAAAGACAAGTAGGAAACAGGACTTACCCGGAACCCGAGATCTCCAACGTAGCCGCTGTGGTCAGCTTCCACGTCCTGCAAGAGCGAAGGAAAGCCAACAGCGGTTCATTCTCTTACACCTACAGCCACCCCCGCCCCCACGGTCCTCCCTCAGAAATGCTCCGAGTCTGGTCACGACAAGGTCCGCTGGCTTAGGAAGAGTCACCAGGAGCTGTCCCACACCAAGGATAATGCCCAGGAGCCAAGAGCAGCCCGCAAAAAGGCGCCACGGAGGCGCGGCCCAGCCCCAACTCACCGCCGTCTCCTCGTGCTGAGCCTGTCGCTCCGGCTCTTTGTAGCCCAGGGGGGCGTCAAAGTCGACCTGAGATCCAAAGAGGAGAAAGTCCTGAGGGGCAGGTCCCCGGGCCTCAATGTGCTCCTCACTCCCAGCCTCTTCCGACAGCACCTAGCGCCCCACGTCACAGATGACCCTGGGGACCTTGTGTGGATGGGAGGGCTTCCAGGGCCGACCCCAAGACAGATGGAAGGCAGAGCATCTCTGCCGGCTAAATTCCTACCTGATTTTTAAAGCTGCTGCCACCGGGACCGTCACCCTCCCCTCGTGGTCACTAACTCATGACAACGTCTGAGTTAGTACATGTGTGAGCTTCATACGCGGCCCCCCGCCTCCAACCCAACACCAGACAGGAGGCTCCATGAGGGAACAGGTGGACTGATGGGAGGGAGCCAGAGCCGACAGGGCCCAGGAGGGCAGGGAACAGCAGGGGTCCATGTGCACCCCTCTGGGAGGGAGGGACCCAGGCTCTCATACGCTCCCATGACCTGCCTGGGGGAAGGGAATGTGTGTGTGTTAAGTTGTGGGGGGAGCCCTTACTCCAGGCTAGAAGATTCTGATGACTTTCTCTCTCTCTCATTAAACTTATCTAGAAAGGGGTCAGTGAGCTCTCTGAACTGCTGAGGGGACCCCAATTTGGAACGTCCCTGGAAGGAGAGCCTTGTTCAGCGCCAGAACTGAACTTGAGGGACAACGAACACAAGCCCATTCCACCTAGCTGATTATAGCAATCGGTCTTAGACCTGACGTTCTGCAAGCCTTCCCTCCTGAGGCCTGACCACTGACCAGTCTGTAAGAGGTGGGCTCTGGCCCCAAACATCCCAGCAGCCTTCTCTTCCTCCAGGATGCCACCACAGAAGAAAGGGGCATCTGGGCAAAGGAGCGTTTGTACCCACACACTTGCTGGGTAGGAGCCTCACTGGTCTAGGATCTGGGGTCACACTGGGCTTCCACGTCCTTCCCAACAGCTCCGGCTTTCTGAGTCAGTGCCCAAGACGAGGCCCAGAAATGGCTCATGGGGTTCTTTTTAAGGACCCTCCTCTTGGTTCCTGATGTAAATTCCCCTTTCCCCCCATGCCCCAAAGAGGCCTCCTACCAGACCACAGGGTAGCTCCTCTGGGACACAGCACTTACGTTCATGTCACATTCTATGATAGACACGGCTTTATCTGGTTTTGTCTCCATCACACGAAGCTCATAGATCTGTGTAAGAGCAGAAACGTCACTGGCACAGTGAGGACTGAAAGCTGGCACAGAACCCAGAGACCACCGAATCTGACCTTTCCGTTTTATAAATGAGGAAACTGAGGTCCACAGAGGGGAGATGACCTTCCCAAAGTCACACAGGAAATAAGATCTGAGGCTGGGACTGGAGCCCCCATACTCCAAATCCAGGACACAATCAAAAATGAGCAATGCCAGCCTGGCAGTCCCAGTGGGGGCACGCACCCACTTTTAAAAAAAAATGGCTTTTCCCAACCATTCTGGTAAACTCATCCTCTCGAACAAGTTCTGATCAGTGCACCCACAGGTGCTGCCCACCTTTTAGGGGGCATTCCTTGATTTAAAGGGTGCTACGAGTGCCAGCTATGTTGCTATACCATAGGGGGAATCTCCCTGAAGGAGAACTGTGCCCAGAAGGTCCTCAGGCTTTCTTTCGGCATGCAGCTGTGACGCTCCACTGGGTCTGGGCACCAACAACACCCAGGCCCCAAGGTCAACTGGGAACTCCAGGCCTCGGAACGGTAGGTGTTTGGGGAGCCTCCAGGGCACAAGAGCTCTCTCTCTCTGTCACTGGTGCCAATGTTACTTTCTGCTTCTCCCAGTTACCCCAATCTCTGGGCACTGCGAGGGGCCCGAGAGGTCATGGGATTATAGGAGCTCAGAAGGAGCCTTAGGGAACGTCCAAACCAGGGCATCTGAACCCAGAATCCATGAACTTGGAGTCTGTTTTTAAGATTTATTTTTATTTACTTTTGTTACATTTTAAGTTCCAGACTGTCTCTTTCCTTCCCTCTCCACCCGGCACTAGAGGCTACCAACCTCACACACACACACACACACACACACACACACACACACACACACACACGTATGTATCTATGTGTATATATGTGTTCACACACACACATATGTAAAACCTTGCCATTCACACTTGTCTTTATCAGTTCTTTCTCTGGGGTGCACAGTATCTTCCTCCGTGAGTCTTTTGTGGTTGATCTGAATGTCCGCATTACTCAGAACAGCTAGGTTACTCGCAGTTACTCTTGGAACAATGTTGTGTTACTGGGTACAATGTCTTCCTGGTTCTGCTCATTTCACTTCGCGTCATTTCATGCAAGTCTTTCTATGTTTTTTTTTAATCAACCAGCTCATCCCTTCTTCCAGCACAGTACTATTCTATCACAATCACACAATCACAACTTGTTCAGCCATTTCCCCAATTAATGGGCATCCCCTCAGTTTCCACTTTGCCGCCACAAAGAGAGCTGACATGAATATTTTTGTACGTATGGGCTCTTTCCCCCTTTCTCTGATCTCTTTGGAGTATGCATGGTTTAATAACTTTCAGGCTGCAGAAGAGATGCATGGAGCTTTCTAAGAATGAACCTGAGGCTGCTACGTGACACAGTGGATAGAGCGTCGGCCCTGGAGTCAGGAGGACCTGAGTTCAGATCTGCCCTCAGACACATAACACTCACTAGGTGTGTGACCCTGGGCAAGTCACTTAACCCCAGCTGCCCTCACCAAAAAAAGAAGAAGAAAAAGCCGAATGAACCTGCGCACACCTGAGAAAATGATCACTCTCAGAGGCACTGAGCAGGTCTGGCTACGTCTCAGGCCAGGGTGCTGGAAGATGGCCCCAATGATGAACGGAAGGGCGCGGCCCATCCTGTAGTCTGTACGTGAGACTGAGCCTGAAGCAAACAGCTGGCTCGGCCCCGCACCCTGCTCCCATGCCCAGCGGATGCCTCGCCCACACCGGGACTCACCTTTTCATTGTAGTTGATCGCAATCACATCCCCAGTAGTCAGACAGGCAAAGTTTCTCAAAGCGTTTTCCAATCTGCGGACAAACAGTCAAGGCAACATGACAAGAAGTAGAAACAACTCCTGAAAGGGACTGGAAATCCCACGGCCCCACTCCCCGTCCAGAAAAGGGCCAAGAACGGTCGGCCTCTGCGATCACAGGAGAACCAACATGGATCTTTCTTACCTTCTCACTCCAGGCATCAAAGCAATAAACGCAACACGAGTTACTCAGTAAAACTAAATTTAAGCAGATGGTGATGATTCAACAAACTCGAGTCTCTGTCCTGAAGGAGTGAGGCCTCTGAGCAGGCCCAGGAGAAGCCCAGGCAATGCGCACCTCTGCACGGGGAGCACAGAGAGGAGACAGGCCCTGCAGGCAGAGGGCGAGGACGGGGACCATTCTAGGCATGGCAGAGGGCACAGGGAGAGGAGGGAAGTCGTCCGGTCTGCCTGAAGGGAGCAGGCCAAAGCCTCAGCTCCTCAGCTCGCGCAGTGGTGCCGTCCGTCCTCCAGGTTGATAGAGCCACAGTCAGGTCATGGACCCCTCCCACAGCCCCATTAAGTCAGCGGTTGTAGAGGTTCTATCAGCCCGCAGCCAGGCCAAGGCTAACACTGAACTCTGTATTCTGAAACAGGCCCTTCGTGCACAGCCCCCTGTGCCCGGAGGACTAATAATGAGCTCCTCCGGCGGAGTTTACGGGCTGCATGTGCTCACTTCTTACCGTTGCCCCCTCACACAGTGAACAGTCTGATTACATGGCAAATTATCCCCACGCAGGCCAGCACCGCAGCGGCGGATTTCAGTGTTACTAGAAATGGAATAGTGCTGGGGTTCAAACCCAAGCCACTGACACCCAGAGCATTTCAGATTCTCTGAGGCACTGAGGGGCGGCCCTTCCCTTTGGGCCCCGCGTCTGCGGGCCACCCGGTTTTCCTCTGGGCCGTCAAGACGAGCAGTGATTCAAAGGAGAGAATGCCAAATCCTCATAGAGCATAAGCTCTGGGTGGGGGGAGGGCCAGGGGAAGCCTCTCACCCCTCTGTGGCCCAGCAGCCCTGACGTCAGGACCCTGCACACAAGTAGCAAGTGCTTAAGAAAGGTTGGTTAGCTGGGCCCCCAAGTCTTCCAGCCTGTGCCTGGAGGGGGCAGAGCTGAGCTGACCATCCCAACCTCACCGTCACTGTGGATGTGGAGCTGTACTGAAGGAGACAGGTGGGTGATGGCCCTGGGCAAGTGAACCTGCCTAAGCCTCAGTGTGCTCTTGGGCCTAAGAAAGCGTATCAGTGCCTCCTTCAAAAGAAGGGCCTCGTTCCCCGGAGGAATCCAGCTTTTGTCGGCAAATATTACAAGCAGACGCCACGGTAAACCACGGCACAGCCGGGTCAGCTACACTCAGGATGGCCGGCTGCAAACACTGTTCCCAGTGACTGGCCCTTTCCTGCCTTCAGACAGGGACTCCTGAAGGTCACCACTTTTATTCTGTTATAAGGGAAAGCTCAGTGGGTAGGCCAGAGGGAGGGAAGGTGAAGGGAAAACAAGTCAGCAATACAATGGAGCGCCAAAAACAAATATACACACACAGCACAGAGCCCCCTGCCCCGCCAGGCCCCAAAAGGATACACAGCCTTTGGGTTGGTGATGTCCAGGAAATCTGGACTCTGGGGCTGGAATTTGGAATAAGTCGCCACTTGCAGGTTGACACTCTCCACTTGCACCAGGCCCCCTTCTTCCAAAAGCAGATTCTGCATCATCTACAAAAAGAAGTAGAGGCAGCAATGGTCCCCAGGCCCCTGCAGCCATCGCCACACCAGGACCATCTCTCCTGACTCGTGATGATCCACCTTCCACCCACGTTTCCAGGACTGTTCCAGCTGACAGGCCGCAGGCACAGAGAGCCAACCTTAAAACGTGCAAAGCCTGGGGGAAAGCCCTGCCTCTGACCTCATCAGCTGAGTGACCCAGGGCAAAGCTCATCCCTCCTTCTCTGAGCCTGAAAGGCACTGACCTTCATTGGGAGAGGTCAGTCCCTAGCCCTACACAGTTGAAGCCAGGCAAGAGAACATCAGGGAAAGGGCCCTGGATATGGAGTCAAAAGATTGGGGGTGGGTCTGATCCAGGCTGTGCTCCTTGCCCCCCATGTGAGCCTGGACACGTCTCCCACCAGAGCCTCTGAGCATTCTTGGGCTGGATTAGGGCTGGGTGAGCCCAAAGGTCGCGTTCAGCTGGCTGTCAAGCTTAGGATTTTAGGAAGGAGCTAGGACAGACGTAGTACCCATCTTACAGATGAGAAAACCGAGGCTTTGTTAGTGAGGTTAAGTTGACTTAAGTCACCCTTGGATGATGAGAAAGAACTGACGGAGTTTGAATGCGGACAGAAGCAGACTTTTTTTACTTTTTTTTTTTTTAAATCCTGTATTTTCTTTTGCAACATAGCTAATACGGAAATGTTTTGCCTAAATGCACATGGAAAGAAAGGGAGAGGGGAGACAGGGAGACAACATGGAACTCAAAATTTAAAAAAAAAAAAAGAATGTAAAAAATTTTTGCTTACATGTAATTGAGAAAAAATAAAACAAAAATTAAATGTAAGGAAAAAAAGCCACCCTTGGTAAATGGAGGAGATAGAAGCCACTCGGATCTCCTGGCCCCAAGTTTGGTGTTCTTTTTCATTAAATGATTGAGATCTCTGGTCCTACTCCACATTTGAAGGACTCAGAAGATGCTGGGATCTGTAGTCCTGACAGAAGAACTTTATAGTCTTAGCATTTGGGATTGACTGAAATATCACGTGCAGATTTTGCTTCCCCTCACGTCCTGGCCAGAACCCCACACCTCCAATCTGCACAGACATCAACGCTCTGCCACCTGTGCCAGAGGAAGGGGCCGCAGAGCAAGGGCAGACGGGAAGTGGCCTTGGCACCGTCCCCCTGGGCCAGGCTGCCGAGGGCATGACAGCAAGGGACAGCTGTGGGCACCTCGGCCCCGGAGCCGAGCTAGGTGGGGAATGGCCCAATCTGGACAGAACGGGCTGAGGTGGGGAGGGCCAGTGGGCTGAAGGCAGAGGAGTCCGGTGGGTCTGGGACTGATCCTTCTTCCTTCTGGCTGCCACGGCAATCATGGTAGGGCAAGGCCTTAGCTCAAGCCTCCCCAAGGCCAAACAGCCTACATACTGCAAACAGACAAAGAGATGACACGATGTCCGTGGATGCTACCCGACCTCTGACTGGACTGACCGCTTCCTGATTCCCACCCAAGGGAGGGGCCCTTACCAACAGGGACTGGACACAAAACACTTAGTGGAAGATGAGATGGTAGCTGGAGGCAGGGGTGGGGGTGGGGGAAGAGGGACTGGCACAGCATTTTTGACCAGAGATAACCAATCAGAAGTCACCAGGCATTTCAAACCAGGGATGAATGCTGCGTAAATAAAACATGTTTTGGGGCATTCCATCCAAGGAGTCTGGCTGGGAGTGGAGGCCCAGCTCAGGGTCAGCAGCCCTGTTTTCATGGCTCATTTCTGGTGCTGAGGCCCTGTTCTCTCATTGAACAGAAATAAAGCCCCAGAGGATGAGCGTTATTTCAGTTTTGTCCTTACATTCCTGGTGCTTAGAATCATCCAGTCAGTCGATAAACATTTAATAAGCTCCTACTATGTGCCAGGCACTGTGCTAAGTGCGGGGGATACAAAGTAAGGCAGGAGACAATCTGTGGCCTCAAGGAGCTGCCATTCTCTGGAGGACATGACGCAGACACAAGTGTAGAACGTGGAACCTGAGGGAGGAGGTGGCACCTGGGCTGGAGGGCAGACAAGGATTCTGAGCTGTGAAAATGAGGACGTATACCCCAGACACAAGAATCGGGTTGTGCAAATGCAGGCGTGAGAGCACGTGCCACGTCCAGGGGGTGCTGAGGAGGTATGGGGACAGGCGGCTATGGGAAATAAGGATGGAGAAGCACATAGGAGCCTGTGGGAAGAGGGCATCCATTTCACAGTGAGGCATTGGTGTTTTAACCTGGAAGTACTGGGGAGCCACAGAGAGTTATAAGCAGGAGAGGACCACAGTCAGCTGCTTGCCTTGAAGTGGACACCTGAGCTGTGTGAGTGGACGAGATCTTTAAAGGAACACGAGGAGAAGGGAGACAGAGGGGCCCAGGACAGAGTCTTGGGGAACACCCACTGTAAGGGAACCATCTAATGGAGGAGGAGACAGGGAAAGGGAGAACCAAAAAAAGGGGAGGTCAGTATCAAGGAGTGGGGTGGTCACCAGTATTAAAAATAATAAGAATGATAATAACACTTCATTCTGTCCTCACAACAGCCCTGAGGTTCAGGTGCTGTTATTATCTCCATTTTATAGATGAGCAAACTGAGGCAGAAAGCAATCAGAAGATTTGCTCAGGGTCATAGAGCTAGTGTCTGTGGCAGGATTTGAACTCAGTTACACCCAACTCCAGGTCCAATACTCTGTTCATTCTACCACCAAACTGCCTATTGAAAGCCAGAAAGAGGTAACAGAAGAAGGCCTGAGACAAGGAGTCCGGAGACAGCAGTGTCAGGCTATTCAGGAGGCCAGAAGCCAGAGCGCAATTAGAGAGTGAGAAACAGAGGCAGCAGATGGTGTGCAACCTTCCTGGGAGCCCGGCAGTCAGGAGAAGACAGAAGATGCCCGCCTGAGAGAATGATCTGGGCCAGCAGAGAGGGAGCAGGAGCCAGGCAGAGACTCAAGAGGGCGAAGGATGGATCGCGGGCCCAGGGGCTGGCCTCAACCTCTGCCTCGGAGACAGAGGTCAAGGAAAAATGACCGGTGAGGGCTGAGGGCTTAGACCAGCAGGGAGTCAGAGCTCCGGGGCAGGGGGCCAAACCCCGGGCCCAGAGGGACAGCCGCTGGAGGCGCCTCCTGCTGGGCCTGGGATGCACGGCCAACATCTTGGTCACAAACTGAGGCTGACTCCCGCTGCTTGGTTCCACCTCCAGCCTTAGTGCCCACCTGGCTGTTCTAAGTGCATCATTAATGCCCGAAGGACGCTAACGTTTCCAAAGCCCTTCCTCAGCACAGGCTAAGAGCAGAGACCTGGGAGTCAGAAGACCTGGGTTCAAGTCCTGGCTCTGATCCTTACTAGCCATGTGACCTCATGTGCTCAGCTCCTCCAACTGTAGCTTCCCACGGCCACTTGTTAGAAATGGTCAAAGGGTTTCTGGAGCCAGGGCTGGTGAGCAGGAAGCTCAAAGATTGTGGGTTCTGGGGCCAGTGGGGACGAGGCAGCCCCAACACCTGCCCAGCATCAGCCGGCCGTCCCACCCCCACGAGAGGCAAGCGCATGTCAGGAACTTGCAGGGGAAAGGAGAGCAGGCCCTGCTCGGGACGCAGCCCAGGGGTTCCTGGGCCCATTTTAGAGATGGAGAAACTGGCTTCAGAGAAGCCTTTGGGTTTGGAACCTGGGTCTCTGGACTGAAGGCCGAGGCTCTGCCCCACCCCGCCCCAGACACATGGCCTGGCAGCTGTCTTCATTTTGAATACGGCCCATGGGCCAAGACACGGCCCCAGGCTGAGCCAGATAATCTGACCTCAGGGATTTCCTTAAGCAAATGCATTCTACTCTGAGACTGCCCAAGCTTGAAGAGATCTCAAAGGTCATTTGGTCCAAACCTTCACTTGACAGAAAAGGAAACCGAGGCTTAGGGAGGTGTGGGTTTTGTGGTACATGCAGGCGATAAGCAGGGAGCCCTCAGGGAGATCCTGGTCTCCTGGTGGAGGACACAGACGGGATCCACTGGAGATAATTAGTACGGGGCAAGTCGGAGCACTGAGAGCAACCAGGAAAGGCTGCTTGAAGAAGGTGGGATGTGGGCTGGGGCCTGAAGGGGCAGAGCATTCTAGGCAGGAGGGACAGGCAGGATAAATGCCTGGAGGCTGGTCCCCTTAAATGACACGATTTCTGGCTGATCACTCTACCTCTGCCGTCCTCAGTTTCCTCATCTGTCAAATAAAGATAACACCACCAACTTCCCAGGGCTGTTGTGAGGATCAAATGAGGTTAGGTGTGCAAAGCGCTTAGCACAGTGCCAGGCACATGGGAGGTGCCATCTAAATGTTCACTGTTACTATTATCATTACCTAACCTGTATTTTTTTTCTTTTTGGTAAGGCAATCAGGGTTAAGTGACTTGTCCAGGGTCACACAGCTAGTAAGTCTGAGGCCACATTTGAACTCAGGTCCTCCTGCCTCCAAGGCCAGAGCTCTATCCACTGTGCCACCTAGCTGCCCCCTTCCCTGTATTTTCAACCAGCTTTCTGGAGTTACTGCAGGGAGATGGGCCAAGTATTGATGAGGGTCTTAAACTACGTGGTATAAACGGACCAAGACGGACTTGTTTGAAAACCTCCTGGGTATGTGTGATCTCATCGGTAGAGGTGCTCCCTCTGCTGGTACAAAATGCTGCCCTTACAGGTAACTGGGGAAAAATAAAGTACTAAATAAATTAAAAAACAACAACAACAAAAAAAAAACAAAAACCTAAATAAACAAACTGTTGCCCTTGCAGGCCTCTGGGAATGAATCTGGGACGTGCTACAATGTCCCCCACACTAGCCAGGCTGGTCCAAGACGCGGCTGGGAGGGCCCAGATGGGGCCACAAATCCACCTCACGTTCAGCCAACCTCTGCCTGGAGATTTCCAGTGAGGAGCGGCCCCCTCTTGCCTGCAGAAGCCCCCAGTCTAAGGGACAGGTCTGGATAACGGGAATGACTATTCGCCTGTCTACACTGCTCCTGGCTCTGTTCTCAGAGGCCAAGTAGAACAAAGCTCACCCAGTTAGAGACAGCCGCCACGTATATATTTCTGCAAAGGCTTCTCATCTGCCCACTCACCAGCCCCAGTTCCTTCAAATGATGCTCCGATGCCCATCCTCAAGGCCCTGGATCCCCCGGCTGTCTGCCTTTGGCTGCTCTCCAGATGGGGCCTGACCAGGCCCAGGGAGCCTCTCCATGCATCCTGCCACAGTCCCATGACTGATGATTCATGCTGAGTTGCAGCTCACAACTGCCCTGCCCCCCTTGGCCTCCCCAGGGATTTTTTAGGCCAGTGACTTCCCAGAGATTCTCTTCCTATTAGTGAAGTAGATTCCACCTCAAGAGATCTCTTTGTATTCGACTGGAAATCCCTCTGGCCCAGGAATTCTTTTCACTGGTAACTCCTCCAAGGTGAATCCCACTTCTGAGCTTTACCTAGATCTTTAAGAATTCTGGCTGCCCTCTCTTAGCTCTGGGCCATCTGCAAATGGGAAAGGATTTCACCCTCAGCTTTATCCAAGTCTCCAATTAAGTTGGGGAATAGCAGCAGACCATAGCTGACCGATAGGTCATCCCTCCATGACTGTGCCCACAGGGTCACCAGCCCACGGCACAGACTCTGCCTGTGGAAACCCCGGGGTCACTGTTACGGTCACATCTGCTGACATTGTGGGTCACTTTGGGCAGGGCAGGGAATGCTCAGGGAATGACTTCAGCCTTGAATCACTCACCCAGTGGGGAAGATAACAAATACCCTCGTCTGCCACAAACTCCAACACGCCACAGTGGGTCATCCTGTCGGAGTTTTTATTGGTCAGTTTGAACAACATGGGATAGGTGATATTAAGTCGACCTAGAAGAAAAGAAGGCTGTGTAAGATACAGATCCTGTGGGGGCTGGAGGAGCTGGTGTCTGTTAAGTAGGAGAGCCAAGTTCATCATGATACTCTCCCACGGGAAATACCCTCGGTCAGTCCTCTCACCTCACCTCTGCTCATTTTAATTTCTATTTCCATGTGTCGAGAGACAGAAGACAAACAGGCCCTTCCTAAGACAGGTCACTTCACCCTCACTCCTGGCCACTAACGCCTCTGGGGCCAACAAACATGGAGTGACTCCCAGGAGAGGCCAGTTATGAGGCTGAGCCTGTTGTGTGAGGCTGGCCCATCGACCGAACAGTCCGTCACTGGGGACGACTTTTTAGCCGTAGCAATTCTCTACTCTCACAGACCACCTACTGCAGCAGGGAAGGGCAGAAACCTGCATGAGGGGAGCGAACAGCCAGCCGACAACAGCCCTGCTCCTCCAAGGATCTCCAAGTCCCGCTTCCTGGGGGATCGTGTACAAAGACAGTTGGCAGCCCCCCGCCCTCTGGCCGTCTCTTTCACAGCTTTGCCCATCTCGGCTTTCCTCGCCAGCCGCCTTCATCGTTCTGGAAGCGGGGTCCCCTGCTCTACTCAGCACAGCGGTGTTCTTGGACTGCTCCTGGAGGTGGGGTGCCAATCTGCTGTCCTATGGTCCCACTCCCCACCCCACACCCAGAGTGCCCCTTCACCAGCCACCACTCCTCTGTGTCTAGAGACGCAGACTCTGCTGTGGGCAGGGGCTGTGTTTACTCACTCACTCATTCATTCCTGCTGGAGGCGAGGATTCAGTCCGAGTCAGTTCTGTAATTTTGATCTAGAGTCCATCAGTGACATACCTGGTTCACTGAGGGCAGCACATGCCAGAAGCTTCTCTAATTTATACCACATCTTTCAACCGGTTTCTTTTGCAATTACACGTATGTAATTATGTATTACATGTACGTGCCTCCTAAAATGGAGGTCAGCACAGCCACTGACACACAGGATTCCCCGGTGTCAAAAAGAAACACCAAAAAAATCACTGCTTTGGGGAAGGGAGAAGACAGAGCTCCGGCTACTGCTAAGGTGCGCGCCCTCTCCTGCCTCTGCTTCAGCTGCACCCCCCCACCCTGTCCCAAACAAGGGGCCTCCCCTCCCCCAGGCCTCCGTTCAGTTCCAGCACTCCGACCCCTTCAGTAACTGGTGGAGATGCCATCATCTCTCCCTTCTCTGAATTCATGAAGCAGGGATGCCACCACCTGGCACTGGCTACCGCTCTGTTTCAGGAGCTTCTCTCCTGTTTTCCCAACAAGACTGAGGTCAAGGCGGGGCAGCTAGGTGGCCCAGTGGATACAGCACCGGCCCTAAAGTCAGGAGGACCTGAGTTCAAATCCGGCCTCAGACCAAACACTCGATACTTACAAGCTGAATGACCCTGGGCAAGTCACTTAATCCCAACTGCCTTTAAAAAAAAAAAAAAAAAAAAAAGACCGAGGTCAAGGAATGGCTATGAAAGCCCAAGCTTCCCTGGGGCCTTGAGATGGGAAAAGGCAAGGTCGAAGGGCCAAGACCCAGCCTCCATGTCTTCACGGGGCAAGGAGAGAAGAGGGCGTTCCCGAAAGGCTCCACAGGAGGCTAAAGCTTTCTTTCTTTCTTTTTTTTAGGCAACTGGGGTTAAGGGACTAGTAAATGTCAAGTGTTTGGTCTGAGGCGGGATTTGAACTCAGGTCCTCCTGACTCCAGCGCCGGTGCTCTATCCACTGCGCCACCTTGCTGCCCTGAAGCTTTCTTTAGAAAAAGCTGAATTAACACAGCCAGAGCCTGACCCTGCCTGAATCCTGCTCCCCATCAGGGAAGGCCTCTCCGAGGCTGAATCTCAGCTCCACAGCCAGACTGCTGCTTCTGTCTCCGGCCTGATTTGGGCCTTACGCAGAAACCCTGATGCTAACCCAGCCGAGTGTTCTAGGTAGACCTGCTCGGATCCCGAACCCTAGATCAAAGACTTACAAGCTAGAAAGGATCTCAGGGAACAGCTAGTCCAATCAGCTGATTTTCGAGAAGGTGAAGGTCTAGAGAGGTTAAGTATTTCCTGGTCCACGGGTGCGCAGGTAGAAAACAGCAGAGGCTGGTTTTGAACACTCGACCCCAAATCCTGTGCACATGCTACAAGTCACGTCCCAGCCCTTCCGTGGGCAAGGCAGGATGGGGTGATCCTGGGGCATGCTTCAGTTACACAGACTGAGCTGGCTCCTGGCACGTGCCCAAAGACTTTCTCATCTTGGGAGGCAGCAGCGGCACATCAGAACACGGACTCTGCCACTCGCGGGCTACGATGACGCTTCGGGCCAATCTCTTGGCCCTCTGAACCTCGGACTTCGCATCATCAGAATGGGAATAACACCCACCCTACATACAGTCCAGGGCTGTTGTGCCCAGCGACGGTCAACGTGCGCTGGAAAGCATCCTGGAGATGCCGGTGACCATCATCCTGACTACTGCTGCCTATCTTCCTTACTTTCAGCCACCATACAGAAAGAGGGAGTACAATTCATGTATTCAGTAAGCCAACCCCTCTGCCCACGAGGGCTCTACACGGGCTGTGAAGGCTACAAAGAGAAGACCTGGATGCTTCTATATGACCTAGCACCCCGAGAAAGGGCTCCCCAACGACACGGCCGCGGACCACGCGCTGAAGGAGCAGCCCCGTGGCAGCTGTCTGGGAGATGGGAAGGAGACCCCGGCTTCACTTCCAGCACTGTCCCGAGGGGTCCTGGGAACCATCCTTCTTTCCTTTGAACCTCAGTTTCCTTGAGAAAGGTGCTAGACTAGATGAGCTTGAAGGCCCTTCTACCTGTCTGCTTTCAAGAGGCCTAGAAGCTAAAATGCACAGACATGCAGGTTGCTCCCACCCTCCTTCCCGGGTTCTGGTTCTAGAAGTCTTCTGCTGGCTCCGAGTTCTAAGCTCTTCGTGGGCACTCTGGCAGCTGGATCCCTCATATAGTGGCAACACCCAAGCTGGGACCGCTTACTGATAGCTGCCTCGTCCACCTGACCATCCTGACAAGAGGCAGTGCGGTTCAGTGGAGAGAGAGTGAGCTGGGGAGCCACACGAGCTGGGTCTGAACCCTTGGGACAGATGAGTATTTCTCTCTTACATTTAATAAGTAATTATTGTATTAGGACCAAGGTTTTCCCCCTTTTCTTCTTTCTCATCCAGAAACCAACCAGTGTGGGAAATCCCTCTTAAAGATTTCCCCAGGCCAAGATCTAATCAGACAGTGAAAGAAATTCAAGTTTGGGCTGATGGGTGTTCTCCTGCTCGCTGGGTTTGCTCAGACAGGTCTAGAAAGTACTGGCTCTCCCTTTCTTTCAAGACAGGTGACATGGAAATGGCTAAGTCTCCGTGACCAAGATTTGAGTGGTCCAAGACCCTCACTATAATACAGCCCATCCCCCATTGTGTTATCCAATCAGAGTTAACTGCCACATTCAGGAACACCTACTCTGTGAAGGGCATATGAACCCACCGCCACGATTGTCTTTGGTCTAAGAGAGACGGCCAAATGACTATCCTTTTATTAATAATGTGCTGGCCTTATTAATAAAACAATTAAATTACCCAGAAACTATGTCTCAGAATTTTTTAATTACCACACCGTGTGAAGTCCCCCGTAATCTGTGTGATCAGTCATCTAACACCATCTCCCCGAGCCTCAGTTTTACTGTAGACAGAATGGGCATTATCCCCATTCTACCACCCCAAAGCTGCTGGTAAACCCTCAAATACTAGACAAAGGGAGCTGCTGGGATGGTTAGGGTCACAGATTTGTGCTGGAAGGCCAGGGAGGCCATCTCGTCTGAGCCTCTCATGTTACAGGCCGGGGGAAGGGAACGAGGTTGTGATCTGCCCTGATGACAATAAAGGCCAGAGCTGGGATGTGAAGCCAAGGTCTCTGACTCCAAACCCAGGCTTCCAGCGTGTCAGCACGCTGCAGGGCAGGTGACGTTTATTACTCAATGACCAGATAATTTAGAAAATACTTACTAAGCTGATCCAGGGCCGAGGGTGGCATAATTACTGCAGAGAGAACATGAGAAAGAATTTTTTAAAAGGATAACATAAAAACAAAGGCACTCTCTATTTGTTATATTAAACTTCATTTAAAAAACAATTTGTGATGGCAGACAACTTCTGCCTCAAGGGTTGTTACTGTACGCATTGTGCTCTGGCGAGGTGCTTAGTCTACTGGCCAGAATGAGAAGGTCAAGCCTCTGGTCTGGTCAGAAATTTATGATTGCATTTTTCATAAACTGAGGCAACAAATACTTTTCATTGTAACTCATGGTCCAGGTATCCAGATGTACAATAGGTATTTTTGGAGGTTACTAAAAATATTGATTTTATGGGCCAGAAAAAGTTATTAGTCAAAATAAAAACAAGCACATACTCTTCCCTCCTTTCTCCACATCTGACCTGTCATTAGGTCCCGCAAGCATGGACACGGAGAAGCACCGATACTGGGTGGAGAAGCGGTTCTGGAAAACGCGGGGGATGGGATGATCAAACATATTGAAAGAGAACTGGAGGAAAAAAGAGAGACACATGCATGTAAGATACACTTAACATACATTTCAAGTCAATGCTCTACTTAATCAGGGTTGGTAGGATTCACAACATGAGCTAAAAATCAAAAAGGGGCGAACAATTGTGAAAACCATGTGAACTTGATTACTCAGGGTTTGAGCTAAATGTGTTTTCTGGGTGACTGAGGGTGATTCCAGAACTCCTTTGTATTCCACCCCATGTTGCTGACAGGCACTTGTCCCGACCCAGCTAAAGCAGCCTTCTGGGATGTGGGAGGGGCCTAGGCCTATGAGGCCCGCCTGGCTCCCAAGCCCCCTGTGTGCTCAGGGCCCCACCTGGCCTCCATGGCCCACACAGGGGCCCCACCTGGTCCCCAAGTCCCCTGTGCACTCAAGGGCCCACATATGGCTTCCATGGGCCCCTCCTGGCCCCCATAGGGACCCTACCTGGTCTCCCAGCCCACTGTGCACTCAGAGCCCCACCTGGCCTCCCAGTCCCCTCTGCACTCAGGGCCCCACCTGGCCTCCATGGCTCACACAGGGGGCCCTGCCTGGCCCCCAAGCCCCCTGTGCACTCAGGGGACCACATATGGCTTCCATTGGCCCTGGCCTCCAGGGCCCATGTGCACATAGGGCCATCTGGGATGAAGTTTGTTTTTGGGGGCATTCCTAGTAACCTGTACTCTTCAGAGTCAAGTGCAGAAGGCCTCACGGGAAGGGACAGACCCTACAGAGAGAGAGTCACAAGTCTCATCTCCAAGCCAAGCCTTTATGGCTTTCTATCTCAGGCAGTAAGTGAAATCATTCACCTGTCTGAGCTTCAGTACTCTGCCCCCCTCCCAAAAGGAGGGCGCACCTGGCCTGACCTCCCAGAGTCAGTGTGACACCCAATGAGATCACTGCGCTCACGGGAAGTACTTGATGACAAGCTGCTAGCAGCAGGGAGGAGTGCGTGGACAGCCCCTCAAGGATAGCTAGAGCTATTCCCATTGGTACCTGACTCTTCATGGTGCTCCTCAAGTGACCGCCCAGAGGGAGAAGAATCAAGGCTGCACTATGTCAAACCTTCAACGAATGCTTCTACCAACAGATATCCGCTGCCTTAGAAAGCCCTGTGGGTACCCAGCCTCTACAAGGCTTCCCCAGCACGTAGTCACCGGCCCCTGCCCACATCCTTGTCTTCACCCAATCCTTCTACCCCAATGAATATCTACAGGTGGCAGTCTACCATCTATGCCTACTTTTCTCCTCATGGTGCTTAGCCCAGAACTAGGCACACAGTAAGAGCCTATTAAATGTCTACTGACTGATTGAATTAGGACTTGAAGGATTGCCCAAATTAAAAGCACAAGCTACAGAGAGAGGAAGGCCACTTTTCTTCGAAACTGATGGTGTAAAACTGGCAAGTCGCCATATTGTTACAGAAAGCCAGTTGGGAACTAGAGTTCATCTAGGCCAGGGTTTTTTAACCCAGGGTCCAGAGAAAGACTGGGGAGAAGGGGGTATCTGTGATCTTGGATGGGGGAAAAAACCCTGTGTCTTTATTTTTCCTAATGGCTAGCTCAAATGTAGCATTTCCTTACATTATTCTGAGGAGTCCAGAGGCTTCACCAGGTAGCCAGAAGGGTCCTTGACACACACAAAAAAATGGTTGAGAGCCCTGAGCTAATGCAAGGCCCTCATTTTACTGAGGAGGAAATGGAAGCCCAGAGACTCAGGGTCCTGTGGAGGTCACCCAGCCAGTGGGCAGTGGGGCTGACCCTCTATGAGAAGTCTCCATTAGCTGAAGAGCCAATTTCCACAATCTCTCCACTGGACTGTCCGCCTCATTCTAAATAATGAGCCAGCTCAGCCCCACCCTCGGTCTTGGCAACTTCTTCACCAGCTGACCTTTTCCTAAGGAGGCACACAGCCAAGAGATTCAGGGAAAACATTCCTCATCTTGTGATATATAGAAAGTTCAAGAGACATAGTTTCTGGGTAATTAATTATGCTACTCTGTAATTAATAAAAGAGGTCAGTGACACTCTGGAATGCTGAAGACCCCTCATAGAACCCACTCAACACCTACATATCCCTGGAAGACAGGGTGTTCATGAGGGGGCAATCAACTCTGATTGGTCAACAAGTCATGAGAGAGAATGAATATTATAATAGGGCTGGGGGACCTTGATCAAGTCATTTACTTCCAAATCACCCCCAGCCTTGGACAACCTAGATGAAGGCTCTCCCCCCCCCCCCCCAAACCTGTGCGAGTGGACCAGAATTCACCTTGGATTAAATTGTTTGTAAGATTTTCTAGTTGTCTGGGGCAACAACCCCACCGAGATAAGAGAGTCTGGGGCAGTCAACTTTGGGGAAAAGTCAGGGATCTCCCCAACAATTTGTTACTTAATAACCATTTCTCTCAATCTCAGGGTGAGCACTGTGCACCGTGGCCAGGGACACGGCCCCAGAGTGACCTCCCACCAGCATTTTACCTTGGTCGTTACTGGGCAATGATAACATATCACATTTATAGCGCCGGAACGCTTTCAAAGCTCTGTCCTCACAACCACCTGAGGTAAAAGGTCTGTGTATTACTACCCCCATCTTATAGATGGAGAAACTGAGGCTTGTGAAGGGCCACAAAGTAAGTCCTGGAACCCAATGACCTCGGGCCTTCCCCGCGCCCAAGACTCATTCACAGTCTCACGGTGGACAGTGAGCTGCCCAGCTCAAGCCTTGCCTTGGGCCATAGGACCCAGGGCAAGTCACCAGTGGAAAAGGCACTACTTGGCACAGGTGGGGGCACTCCCCCTGTCCCAAAGAGGCCGGGGCCAGGCTCCATCCCTCTCCTGTCTGTCTCTGAGCACTGGCCACTTCAAGAACGAGGGCCTTCTCATCAAAGCCCCATTCCTGGGCTGGCCAGTCCCTCCACCTCGCCAGTCTCCACACCCAGGCCTCAGTTCTCTCACCTCTGGCAGCATGGTCCCACTCTGAGCTCCTGGCTCTTCACTTTATGTTTTCTACCTGGGTGACCCCCCGTGAGTTCCTTCCCTTCCCTTGGTGTCCCTGGCTGATCCGGAGGTTTCCAGGGTCCCTCCCTGCTCGGAATCCTTGACCCTTTGGCCTCACATTTCAGGTCTTCACTCCACCAGCAGCAGAGGTCAGCCGGCCCAGCATTTTTGGTTTCCTCTCAATCCAGCCACTACATCTGAGCACAGCACGCATCCACCTCTACTGTACACTTCAGGCTCCAGTGGTTTCCTATGCTTGGAATGCCTTCCCTTCCCAGTGTTAAATTCCAACCTAACCTTTATGGGCAGCTAGGTGGCACAGTGGATAGTACACCGGACTTAAGAGTCAGGAAGACCCAAGTTCAAATCTGGCCTCAGACATCTATTAGCCGTGTGACCCTGGGCAAGTCACTTCACCCTATTTGCCTCAGTTTCCTCAACTACAAAATGTGCTGGGGAAGAAAATGGCAAACCACTCCAGTATCTTTGCCAAGAAAACTCCAAATGGGATCACAAAGAGTCAGACACAACTGAACAATGACAAATCCTTTAAAACCCAAGCCAACGGTCACCTCTTCAAAGAAGCAGTGAAAAAAATTTACCCCTATAGTACTGTTGTCCACAGCTGTCTGAATGTAGTCCCCCATTACGGCACAAGCTCCGTGAGAGTAGGGATTGTCTTTTGCCCCTTTTTGTATCCCCAGAGCCTGGCATACAGGAGGTGCTTAATAAATGCTTACTGCCTGCCACATGCAGATAACTCTAATTCTGTTTTGTTTTTTTTTGTTTTGGGTTAGGCAATGGGGTTAAATGACTTGCCCAGGGTCACACAGCTAGGGTTATGTGTCTAAGGCCAGATTTGAACTCAGGTCCTCCTGAATCCAGGGCTGGTGCTCTATCCACTTCGCCACCCAGCTGACCCGGTAACTCTAATTCTGGATGGGTCTTAACGCCCCTACTCAACTGCAAGCTTCACAAAGTCCAAGCTCGTCTTACCCACAATTCCCACGTCCCCAAGCATGGCCTCCCTGGCCACAACTAAGCTTAATGACCGCTGTGCAGACCTAAACAAATACAGTTAGGCAGAAGGGCTGCTCCTCACGGGTACAATATGGGCCAAAGGGAGGAGAGAGGAGTCTGAGTCTGAGGGGAAAAGTGGTCTGGGACACAGCGTGTCCTCCAAGAACTGTCTGAGAAGCCCCGAGAGCTGGGACAAGCTGGGACAAGGACAGCGTAACGTGCTGCAGAGTCCTCTCAGCTGGAAGAAGAGGAACAGCTTCCACTAAGACGTGTCAACCACCACGTCCTCTCAGCAGCAGTGACAGAGGGATCACAGCAGCCTGGGGAGGTGCTTTTATCTCTATCTTGGCGCCTGGCACACAGGAGGCCTAATAAATGCCTGTCACGACCAGCCCCATTTTACAGAGGCAGAAACTGAGGCTCAGAGAAGCACACAGCAGTGGAAGCTCTGCTCACCAGGGCAGATCTATCCCTGGTCACAAAGCAGGGAAAGTGCTAGAAACAAGACACGAGCCCAAGTTTGTGGTGCCGCCACGCCCTCTTCACAGCCCCACCACAATGTGCCAAATAAGCCTCCAGGTTGTGGGCAGGAGAGGCTGGAAAGGGTCAGAGCCAGGAGTCCCCACCACAGCCAGCTCCCTCCAGCAGACAGGGTCCTGAACACCAGGAGGGGCAGTGTGGGGTCATGGAAAGAGCCTGGCTACAAGCTGGGCCTCACACCTCCCCTGCTTGAAGCTGTGTGACCTCTGGGAGTCCCCTGCCTTCTCTGTAAAGTGATTCTCAGAGGGCCCAATGGGGTCTGCTGGCTATGAGATTCAGTGACTGTACAAATTGGGAAGAAATAAATGAGTGATCAAAAAATATGCCTTGAAGGAGGAGACAGAAGGACCCGGATTTAATTCTCCTACAACCTTGTCAGCTCCCGGGCTCTCTCTGGGTCTCGAGTTTCACCCAGGAGAGGACAAACCTGAGTGGTCTACGGTCACCTCTATCAGTCAATCAATCAATCAATACTCTTAGGTACTCTGATCCTCTGAATTCAAGTCAACTGGGTGCTGGGCACCCAAAGACTAAGAGACCGGACTTTCAAGAAGCAGGACGTCTACGGCAGGTTTAGAGCCAAAAGGGCACCCCCTCCTTCCCCCAACTAGGTGTAGGCGCCATAGTTACCACTCATTAAGGTTTGCAAAGTGCTTTACTGTTCGATCTCAGCCGTGGGAGGCATTAATCAACCAATCAATCAAGCATTTATTAAGCACCTCCTACTGTGCCAGGCACTGTGGATACAAAAAGAGGCAAAAGATAGTCCCTGCCCTCAGGAAACTCCCTAATTAACTCCATTTTACAGATAAGGAAAGAGTACAAGAGGGTCATAAAACCAGGGTCTGAAGCAGAATTCAAAATCGGCTCTTTTCCAGACCCTGAATCCAGTGCTAGGGGTGGGGGAGGTGGCACGGCGGGAATGTCACGACATTTGGAGCCAAAGGCTGAGGGTTCAAATTCTGCTTCAAGCACTTACTAGCTGTGTGACCCTGGGCAAAGCCACAGCATTCCTCTCCTTCTTTATCTATAAAACGGGGATGAAGACAGCCCTGGCCCGGGGAGGGTATCTACATATATGTGGATGCACACATGCAGTCCATGTACCCGGTACATCCGTGTGGTCACATGTACAGCACGGGCGTCTACACACGCCCTATGCCTGTCCCTATTCCTACGCAGATCTCTCAGAAGGCGGCCAAACTTTCAGCCGCTTCGGGCTTCGGGTCACGCTATTAACAGCTCACACTGATGTGGCGCCTGCTGTATGCCCTGGGCTAAGCTAACAAAAACGACCTCATGTGACTCTCACAACCCTGGGAGGGAGGAGCTACTCCCACCCCCGTTTTACAGAAAAGGAAACTGAGGCCAACTCGAGGACGACGTCATTGTTCCCACAACGTGCATCCTCCATGGAACAGCGCCGAGCGGCGAGTGCTGCTCTCGTCCCCATTTTACAGAGGAGTAAACTGAGGCAAGCAGAAGGAAAGTGACTTGTCCAGGGTCACGCGGCCAAGACAATCTGCGCTCCACGTTTCTGGACCCCAGGCCCTCCCTGGCTCCCCCCACAACACCCCACGGCAGCTTCGGGGGGGTGGGGCCCAAAGGCGCTTCAAAAGGGCTCGCCCACCACCTGATCTGACCGGCCGAGGAAACTGAGGCGGGGGAGGGGGAGCAAAAGGGCCGCCGCCCCTCCTCCACCAAGGACTGCGGGCCCCGGGGGCGGGGCGCGCGGCGGCCTCCCGAGGTCTGGAAGGCCGAGCCCAGCCCCCGGGCACACCGGCCCGGCGGCCTGGGGCCCCGGTCGAGCCTCCCGGGCTCGGGAGCCGGGGAGCAGGGCCTGGCGGCGGCGCGCTTACCATCGCTGGAGACGGTGCGGGGGCCTGCGGCTCCTGAAGAGAAAAGCCCAGCCGGGAGCGCGAGCGACCTGCCCGAAGAGCCTCGGCCCGAGCCGCGCCTGCGCAGCGCCCGCCGGAAGTGGCTCATCCGCGCCGGGGGGGGGGGACCGGAAGGGGGACCCGGGAATGAGGAGGGCAGATCCAGCCAAGCCCATCCCCGATCCCTTTGGCTCCTAAATAAATAGTGCGTCCTTCACCAGACATCCACTAAAGAATCGCATTTTTGTTTATATCGAAGATTTGGATTCCCATTGAACAACATTTCCCCCACGAAGGATGCTGTGGTAGTTCCCATTCTCCCGCTGAAGACTACACTACCCAGGATGCTAAGCGAGCAGAGCCGTCCTATTTCGTCTTCACTGCGAACTTCGGCGGAAGTGAAGGGTGGCTGCTTTCAAAAACAATCCGCAGGTGACAGAGAAGACGAAGTAGGAAAAAATTTTGACTGGACACGACTGCAGTGGCTCACATGATTTTTACTGAATGGAGCACTGTTCCAAGTACTACTGAGGAAGAGAAATCAGATTGTTTGCCCAGAACAAAGATGGCGTCTGAACTTCCGGAACCACAGTGAACTTCCGGCACGAGAGTCCACACAACAAAACAAGGGCATTGAAGATGAATTGTCTCCTGCAGGGGCGTGATCGCCCAGAACGTGAGGGAGGAGGTTCTAAATGGCTATTGGCTGGACGATAAGGCCCGCCCCCTCACGCTTTTCCAATCACAGTTAAGGAAGCTCGGCGTTCCAGCGGCGATTGGTGAGCGCCCTGCAGCCAATGGGAAGAGGTCGATTTTGGCGCGAGTGTTGAGGGACTTCCGGGCTCCGCGCCTCTGCTCCAGCCTGGGTCCGGACCGAGTCCGAGTCTGAGTCTGAATCCGCCTCTGGGTTCCCCGTCCGCGCCATGTTCGTGACCGACTTTCGCCGGGATTTCTACGACGTGATTCAGACGGAGGTGAGTGCATGGAAGGGACGGGCAGAAAAGAGGGCGCCTGGGCACCTAGAACAGGGAATGTCGGTGGCGGGTAGGGGGAGGGTCAAGGAATGTCAGCGCTGGGAGGGGCCTTAGGACTGGGGATGTCACGGCTGGGAGGGGCCTTAGAATAGAGAATATCAGGGCTGGGGGAAAGGCCTTAGAACAGGGGATGTCAGAGAGGCGAGGGGACTTAGAACAGGGGATGTCAG
>NW_020953945.1:1769124-1789283 GCF_900497805.2 Vombatus ursinus | reverse complement strand
GCTGGGAAGGGCCTTAGAACAGGGAATGTCCCAGCTTGGGGGGAGGGGCCCTCAAGCTGGGAATGTCTGGGCAGGAGGCATCCTGAGCTCTCCTTCAGTGGTGGGCTGGATTGCTGGACATTGGGGGAGGATGAGCGTGGGTTGTGGTGCTGGAGCTGCACCTTGAGGGAAGCTAAGGGATCTAAGAGGAGGCAGGGGTGTGTTCTAGAGTGGGGGACAGTTGTCGTGTGAAGAACATCCAGGGGGTGGGTTGGGCCGGAGCACAGAGTCTATGAAGGGGAGTCATGTGCAGTGAGTCCTGGAACAAAGAGGTTGTTTGGGACTCCCAGTGAGGACACTCCATCCCCAGTGCAGACCAGTACCTCGTTGGTATCTAGAGTCTTAGAGGCTTGTGTGGGGCCGGGAGATGTTAGTTAACCTTCTCAGTACTTTATGTGTGTAACATGGGGAGAATTTGAACCCAAGTCGTTGAGGTTCCCAGGCCGGCCTGCCCTTTGTCGCTTCTCAAAGAAATACAACTTGTGTTCATAGTCCGGATCTTCTGCTCTAGAAGAGCAAAGGCTTCTCACGGCACCCCTGTCCTTTCACAATAATGTCTATATTTCTTAGGGAGGGGACTTTGCTTGGTCACAGGAGACCCCAGCTCATCAGCCCAGAGCTTCCTAGGAGGGAAGAGGCTCCCCTCCCCCCACCCCTCTGCTCTTTGTCTGAATGGGCAGAAGAAAGATGGTGGAGCAGCCCCCGGGGGCCACTCTGAGCCTCTCCTCTTTCACTTCAAAATGTCTGATTGGTGCTCGCCTAGTGCCACCCATGATTGGACCCCTCCCCCATAACAAACAGAGCCTGTCTTCTGGACCCTTGGACACCGCCTCTTCTGCCAAGAAGCTGAGGCTTGTTTCACCCTTAGCCTTTGGGAATTGTGGTTTTATCGCCTTTTAAAGCCTGGTTTAAGTGCTCTGCCCACTAGGGAGCCTTCCCCTGCCCTGGAGTAACAATCATCATGGCATTTCTGTTTGGGGCTTTCAGGTTTGCAAAATGCTTTACAAAGATCCCGTTTTCTCCTCCAAACAGCCTTGGAAAGGGTGGTCCTTTTATCATCCCCATTTTACCACTGAGGAAACTGAGGCAGACAGAGAGGTTCAATGACTTTCCTAGGGTCCCACACTTAGGAAGTATCTGAGGCTGGATTTGAACTCCGGTCTTCCTGAGTCCAGGCACAGTGCTCTCCCCACTGTGACCCCCTTGCTGCCTAATCATTTCTCTAGGCCTGTTCCTCCCAGGGCACATTTTTTCTTTTGTGGCTTGTATGTGGCACTCTGCCAATTCGGGCATCAACTGTGAACTTAGAGAGAGCAGACCCCCGGGTCTCTCCGTGGTGCTGAACGCTGCCTGCTCCCCTTTGAGATGGGAGAGGCCTCTCCGGCTGGTGGAGAAGGGTTTTTCTTTCAGAAATTCAATGCAATTAAGCAACTCATTATCATCTGCTCTATGTTAGACCTCTCCTTCACATGGGGGATACAGAGGTAGAATGACAGCCCCTGCCCCCAAGGAGATTACATTCTGTTTGTACACACAGAGGTCTCAGGGCTAGACCCTTGATTTTTCTGATATAGGGAAGTTCCCAGTGAGGAAACTCCTTCCACCAGCTAGAAGCAGATAAGTGTTTTGGTGGTTGGGGCACTGGGCCTGGACTCAGGAAGTCCTGAGGTCAAATGTGGCCTCATACACTGGGCAGGTCACTTAACCGCTCCATGACTCAGTTTCCTTATCTGTAAAAATGGGGATAATAATAGCACCCCAGTCCTAGAGTTGTGAGGATAAAATAGTATCTGTAAGTGCTTTTCAGACCTAAAAGTGCCATGTCCATGCTAGTCATAATAATAATACTAGAAAAAATAATCACAACAGTGACAAGAATGCTGCTGGCTAGAGCAGTCACGGGTGAAGGGGACCACAGCTAGTGTGTATCAGAGGCAGGGCGTGAACATGCATGTTTGTGGTCCTGGGGCCAAGTCTCTCTGGAGGGAAGGAATGAAGAGCCCGAGCGCTGGGTTAAGGTGAGCCCAATGCTCCCCATTCTTTTTTGTACATATGAGCAAACAAGAAGCAGCCACCACGTCCTCTTAGCCCAGTGACAACCCCCAATGGGCTCGGGAGAGGCAGCTCCTGTCAGACGTTTCCTGAAGGTCTGCTGTGTGCTCCGGCTTTGGGGGGATAAGATATGCTGTCCCTGCCTGTGGAGTTCCTCCTCCCTCAGGGGACAGGAGACGAGACCTTGATGTACAACTACAGTGATGCCCGGGGGAGCACAATGAGGGCTCCGAGGAGCTCTGAGGAGGGGAGAGCCCAGGAAGTCTGAGTGGCGAATACTTCCTGCAGAGGTGGCCTGTCTGAGTGCCTACAGGGCTGGGTTTTGGAGTCAGCGAGGACCTGGGATTCCAGCCCTGAATTAACCCCTCTTCATTGCCTTCGCCCCTACACCCGTGCTCCCGGGTGGAGCTGGAGACTTATCACACAGCTGTTCTGATCGGATCCACTACGCATTGGTTACCCAGCCTCACCTGGGTCCTCACTGCTGCTCCACAATCCTCATCAACCCTTTCACCTTCCACAGCAGCTCTTCCAAACCTCCTCATCCTTCCTCAAACCTCCCATGGCTCCCCCTCCTCCCGCTCTCTCAGCTGAGAACTTGCCTCATATTATACAGAAGAAATGGAGGCCATTCAGCGTGCGCTCCCTCTCCTCCTGTCAGCTGCCTGCCGACTCTCTCTCCTCTTCCACCCCGTCTCTATGAAGAGGTGGCCTTACTCCCTGCCACAGCTAACCCCAACCTCATCACTCAGCTGGAATGTCTCTCTTCAAAGTTACTTGAATCTTAGACGCTAAATCCAGTGGTCTTTTCTCCGTCCTCATCCTCTGGGACCTTTCTGCAGCCTCAGATGCTGCCGATGCTTCTCTTCTCCTTGGTTCTCTCTTCTCTCCGGGTTTTTGGGACGTGGCTCTCTCCTGGTTCTCCTCTCTCAGCTGCCTTCTCAGCCTCCTTTGCCGGTTCTTCATCCAGGTCACGTCTGCTCACTGGGGTACCCCACAAGACTCGCCCTGGGCCCTCTTTTCTTCTCCCCCTGTAGCACTTCACTCGGTGATTCAGTGACCATCTCTGGACAAATGATTCTCTGGTCTACTTGTCCAGCCCTAGCCTTCCTGCCAACCTCGGGTCTCACATCTCCAACTGTGTAGTAGACCCCTCAACCCGGATGTTCCTTAGACATCTTAAACTCAACATATCTAAAATGGAATTAATTTTCTTTCCCCTCCCCTCTTCCTAAATGCCATATGACACCGCCATCCTTTCAGTCGCTCAGGCTTGTGACCAGAGTGTCCCCCACTCCTCGTTTTCTCTTATGCCCTCTTTCTAGTCTGTTGATCCTCCCTTCGTGATGTGGCTTCTGTAGGCCCCCTCCCCTTCTTTTCTCTGATACCGCTCCCTCCCTGGCACAGGCCCTCATCACATTCCCAGTCTCTCTCGCCTCCCCGACTCTTGCCTTCATACTTGGGAATCGCAGTAACAACGTCAAACTGCTTTTTAGCTTCCTGTGCTGCCAAAACTTGAAACAAGATGGGAATCTCTATTCCCACAAAAATTGGGAGCAGGTTTTCTGAGCTCAAACTACCATTCCAGCAGCAGCTTTTGGACCTTGATGAATGTGCACAAGAAATGTCTCTGTTTTAGAATCCATTTAACTGTGCATTTGAGGAGCTTCTACCTAACCTTCAATTGGAAGCGATTAATCAAGAGGAGAATCTAGTAGAATTCTATGAATGCTTTCCAAGTGATAAATATGCTCAATTAAAATCCCATGCTTGTGGATTGGTGTCAGTATTTGGCAGTGCCTATCTGTATGAAAAGACATTTTCAAAGATAAAATACATAAAATCTAATTACAGGGCAGCATTAACAGATAAACATTTGCAATCGATTTTGATGATAGGAATCACTAACTTTGAACTCTGGTTAAGCAAAATGTTATCACCCCAAAAAAAATGACGTCTTAGTGGTAGACCTATATTACCAAAAAAGCTACTCAATGATTGTTATGTTTCGAATTTTATCAATAAAATATTTGTGGAATTTTCTTTTCTCTTGTTATGTAAATATATAATATCCTCAATTTTGCCTCTTTGCAAAGCCCAAAATATTTACTATCAGACCCTTTACAGAGAAACGTTTGCTGAGCCCTGGGCTCCTTTATAAGAATGCAGATTCTTTGAGGGGAGGCACAGCTGAGATGGCAGAGTGATAGGAAGCAATACTGTGAGCTCCCCTCTGCAAACTTCTCTAAATGTCTAGAAAATTCATGGGACTGAATCCTGGTGGAGAAATCCAGAAAAAGTCACAGCGACTCCTTTGTCCAGTGCAGCTTGGCATAGCAAGACAGACAGGGAGGTGTGAGGACACTGAGGACTGAGCTTGGCTAGATGCTAACCCCAGGGCCCAAGGAAGGGCTGTATATTAGGGCAGGAAGATCTCAGACCCATACCAGGCCATTCACAGACTCAGGCCAGGGCATTCGTACAGGGACAGGTCACCCACTACTGAGGCCCAGGTTGTAAATCCATGGCAGAATGCAAAGGGGACCTGCCCGTGGCATGGCAGTGGCTTACCAGAGTAGGGTGGCCCTGGGGGGTATACGGAGAAAGGAGGAAGCTCAGAAGCCAGCAACAGCAGTGATGTGGGTCAGACCCCAGGCCCAGAACAGAGTCTGACTCCCAAGTCTAGCCCAGCCTACAGAGAAGGCTGGAATCCCAGACCCAAGGGGAACATACAGTTCTGACCACAGAGCTTTCCATCTGGCTCATGGGGCAGAGTCCAGCATCAGTCTACTTTTGTAGAGCTCCCACCAGGGGGCAGCAAACAGGCTTTGCCTTGGATCAGACAGCCTGGGAAGACTATGAGCTTTCAGGTCCCCAGCCTGTCCCTGAGGTCCTGGAATAAAACAACCCCAATACCCCAAGAAAGTGGCAGCAGAACCAGACCAGACCTTTTCTCCAGAAGTATCACAGAACGTTGGTCTGAAGTCAGTAAGCACACTGGAAAAGTGCCCCCTGCCATCCCAAAAAAAGCACCATAATGAGCTATCCTGGTGGCAGGATGCTTAAGACACAAACCCAGAAGATAATGACTCCTGACTTCTACAAGCAAAGCCTCAGAGAAAAACACAGCTTGGGCACAGTCTCAACTAGTTTGGAAGTGAAGAAGCAAGAGTTAAAAATTTTTTTTAATGTTTTTATAAATGGAATGAAAGTGCTTGAGGGCAAAAATAGAAAAGAAATGAGAGCTACAGAAGAAAGCACTGAGGAGAGATGATGCTGCTTGGCACAAGGTACAAAGCTTGCCCAAGTGAGAGACTCCCTGAAAATTTGAATGGACCAGCTAGAACCAATGACTCCATGAGACAAGAAAAAATAGTAAAGCAAAGTCTAAGGACTGAAAAAAATAGAAGAAAATTTAAGAAATCTCATAACAAGAACAGCTGACCTGGAAAACAGATCAAGGAGAAACAAATTTTAAGATCATTGCTCTGAACTCCATACCCCCAAAAGATCCCAGACATATTTCAAGAAATCTTGAAAGAAAACTGCCTACGTTTCTTAGAATCAGAGGATGAAGTGGAAAAAAAAAATTCACTGGTGGCACTTCCTGAAAGAAACACCAAAGAAAACTTCTAGGAACATTATAGCCAAAATCCAGAGTTTCTAGGTTCCCCCCAAAAATACTTAAAGCAGTCATGGAGAAAGAATTTATGTACTAAGGTGCCATGGTCAGGATCATACATGATTTAGTAGCCACTACTGTGAAGGAGCAGCGAGCTTGGAATATAATATTCCAGAAGCCAAACGGTATATAGCCAAGAATAACTTAACAAGCAAAGCCAAGTCTAATGCTACAGGTGGAGAAATGGACCTTTAATGAAATAGAGGACTTCCAAACATTCCTAATGAAAAGACTAGAGCTATGGAGAAACTTTGAATTACAAACATAGGAGTGAAGAGGAACAAAAAGGTAAACATGAATGAACCATGGTAAAGTACTACATATGGATAAACCGCTTACATTCAAATACGGGGAAACAGTATATGTGTCCCCTCTGAACACTGTCATGACCAGAGTTCATAGAGGGAGTCCAATTAGATGAGGCCTAGGCATGGTTCTCTTATATCTTGATGATCTTAGGGAAAGAATGGGAAGAGAAAAGGAAGAGGAAAAGGGGGGAGGGGAAGGAGAAGAAACTTAGGGGAAATTGTCTCACCTAATGAGGGTGCCCAAATATCTCTCTGTCTGTCTGTCTGTATGTATGTACATATATATGTGTATGTATATATATGTATGTATGCTTGTATATATGTGTGTGTATGTATGTGTATATATGTGTGTGTATATACATATATGCTACCAGACACCTGTATAAACAAGGAAGGTATAGGAGGAGCTGCTTACACTTTAACTTCACTTTTCTCTGAACTGGTCAAAAGAAAGAATACACAGACACGGACACACACACACACACGTATGAGCATACACATATACCCGCACGCGCATACTCTAAACACACATACATGCATGCGTGCACTCACATGGACAGGTGAGCACAGAAATACATTTCATTCAATGAAGTAGGAGGAAGAGGAGAGAAGAGGGAAGGGGAAATTAGAGGAAGGATAGATTAAGGGAGAGATTAGTCATAAGCAAAACAAATTCTAAGGATGCAGAAAAATATTCAGCTCTTTTTGATATGGCAAAGAATGGGAATCTGAGGGAGCGCTCATAAACTGGGGAATGACTGGACAAGTTATGGTATGCGAATATCATGGAACACTACTGTGCTAAATTCTTATCGGCACAATGATCAACCAGGATTCCAGGAGGAAATACGAGGAAATATTCTGTTCCCACCCTGATAGAGAGGTGAAGGATTCAAAATGCAGGATGAGACATAGGACTTGACCAATGTGGATATTTGTTTTGATTGACTCTGTATGGTGTGTATAATGAGTTTTGTTTTCCTTGTGTCCTCAAAAGGGGAAGTTGTTAGGGTGGCAAGGTGAGAAGCCAGATGTTGGCTAATTTTAAAAAAATTTATATAAGTATATATAAAAGCACAATATTAAAACATATACACACGTTCATATGTGTGTATATATGTACACAGATATATGTTATGTGTATGCACACACACACACACATACACACACACAACTTGGGAACTCATGCTCACAATAACCAACCATTTGAAGACTCATGATGAAACATACCGCCCACCTCCTAATAGAGAGGAAAAGGTCTCAGAGGGCAGGTTGAGACATATATCTTTTCAGATGTAGCCAATAAGAAATTTTGTTTTGTTTGACTATACATACTTGTAACAGGAGTTTTGTTTTTCTTGCTTTCTTGATGGGCTGGGGGGAGAAGTGGGAGAAAGAAGGCTGAGCTTTGAAAATTAAATTTAATGTAAAAAATAAACCCTTTGGAGGCAGAAACTTTCTTTGCTTTTGTATTTGAAACCTCAAAGCTTAACAGATAGTAAACACTTTGTCGTTCATTCTCCTCTAAGACCGGGCATCATCATTCTCTATTTTTCTTTCATTCTTCCCATTACAGCGAGTTCTTCTCTTTGTTGCTTCTGATGTTGATGCGTTATGTGCCTGCAAAATTCTTCAGGTAAGCTGATCCATTTTTCCTTCTTGCAATGGGAATATAGAGAAAGAAAAAGAATATTGGCTTGGGGGGGTGGGATTGGTTGGAACTAATCAAAAAGACAAGAAAATTTGTAGGTCATCCCATGTAAAAGATTCAAAGCATTTGAAATCTAATGCCTTTTACTGTGATCCTCAGTTACAAGACTTGGTGACTTTGTGGTTATTCGCATTATAGGTGGAAATATTTGGGGTTTAGCCTTAGAGCCCAAAGCTGGCCTGCCCTGCCAAACTGGAAAGACTTCCAGCCCAGGCCTGGCCGCAGTCTGCTTGCCTGGACCAGTGAAGTCTGGGAAGGCTGGTCACTGAGTGGTGATGGGGTTTTGGACCACCTTCACTCGGACAACGGTCCGCTAAGGCGAGGAAGTGTTCTGCTCGCTGTTGTCAAGGGTTTGGATATAGAAGGATATAGAAACTGATTTGGTTTGGCTCCAGATGGTAGAAGCAGGAACAGCAGCGAAAGCAGATGTCAGCTTGTTGTCAGGGTGAAGTGGGTTGGGCGGCCTCAGGGTGGGGCCCCAGCTGGAGGTCTTCAGGTAGAGGCTGCATGCCTGCTTGGGTGGGGTGGTGACGGAAGGACTTGCACTGATTGGCTGCTGAGGTCCCTTTTAGCCCTGCCCTTTAGATGGGGGCAGAGCTCCCAGGATGGAAGGATTACCCAGACCAGTGAAATGAGTGATCTTTCCAAGTAGGGCAAAAGAAGGACTTTGGTATTAAATAGGTGATGGCGGGGGCAGGCAAGGACGCTGTGGCCCCCCTCTTGCTGCTGCCCGGGCCTCCCTCCCCACCTGTGGGCAGTGTCCACTGTCCAGGGCAGGCGAATCCGTGGGAATAATCGTAGCTGGCTGTTGACCACACCCACCCTTCTCTGCCCAGGCCTTGTTCCAGTGTGACCACGTCCAATACACTTTGGTTCCCGTTTCTGGGTGGCAGGAACTTGAAACCTCGTTTCTGGAACACAAAGACCAGGTATGGATGCTTTATATTAAGATGACATTTATAGAAAAATCATTAAGAACCATCACCTGTAATTTCCAAGGGCTTGGGCTCCTTCCGAGGGCTAGTTTATGTCAGCCTGTTCATCACATCATGGCTGTGGCCCCTCAGCCTCAAACCAGGAGAGGCCCAGCGGCAAATCCCTGGGACCCTGGGCGAATTGTGTCTCCCCTTCATTCTCCTCGCGTGCCCAGTGGAGAAGACCATACCCGCAGTGCCTACCACCCAGGTGGTCATGAGGCTCAGATGAGATCAGGTGGCTAATGCCACACAGAAATGCCAATTATTCTGACAGTATACATGCCAGTCACTGAGATGTTGGGCACATTCACAGGAGTTAGGAGTGAAATTGAAGGGTTGAATAACCTAGTGTGATTCAGGCAGGATTTGGTTTAAATCCTCAAGCGTCTGTACATTGCACCCAGCTGTTCAAAAACTGGGTTCCCTTCCCCTTGGTAACTTACTTCTCCTGAAACTCAACATGTAGATAACATACTTTTTCCTTCACAATTTTCATTTTTAGGCCTTGGCTTGAAGGTCCGGGGGGCAGGGAAGAATGTTAGGTATTCAAGGGATTCATGATGATGTGAATGAAATCACTCAGGACTCAGGCCACAAATATGAGGGTGACTTCCTGGTCAGCTCACACCTGGAGGCCCTTGGGCATTGGAGAAGAGCATTGGCAGCCAGGGAGCACCCTGAGGAGGACAGCCGGGGTGGGATCTTGAGATCATGCCCTGTGAGGATTGGTGGGAAGACTGGAGAGGTCGAGCCCGAAAAAGAGACGTGTGGCCTGTCTTCCAGAATCTGCAGGGCTGGCCTGGGCTGAGGGGCCGCGCTTGTTTGGTGCGTCCTCCAAGGGCAGAAGCAGTCAGGGGAGGGTGGCAATCAGGAAATGCCTCCGAACAAGTAGAGTTGGTCCCAGGAAGAGGGGGCTGCCTCGGGAGGTTGTGCGCTCCCCACCAGCTGACCCTAGAGGACTGCTTGTTGGGGCTGCTCTAGGTGGGGCTTGGAGCACATGTCCTCCAAGAGCTCTTGCGCGCTCTGAAGTGGCAGTGATCCTGAGGCCTGTTTCTCAGACCTCACGGCTCACAGCACTTTCTTTTCCCTTCCAGTTCCGCTATTTTCTTCTCATAAACTGTGGGGCCAATGTCGACCTCTTGGATATCCTCCAGCCTGAAGAGGATAGGATTTTCTTCATTTGTGATACCCACCGGCCTGTCAATGTTGTGAACGTTTACAATGACACCCAGGTGAGTGAATCCTCTGGGAGAGAATCAACAGGCTGGTGGGTCTAGGACTGGGAGAAGCTTCAGAGACCACCTCGTCCAACCTCATTTTACACAGAAGGGGATGGAGGCCTGAAAAGATGAAATGACTTACCCAAACCCAGCCAGGAGGGTTTGGGCCTCACCCATCTTGAAGAGCCTGTAGGAGTCCCATATAAGATACCCATTGCGGTGGCTTGCTGACGACTGGCATAATGCCAGGCTTTCTTTGATTCAGTTTCTCCCCCGCCATCCTCGTTGTAGCACAGGTGTGAGTCTGGGCTCCTGAAGGCAGGGGAGTGCCAGGTCTGGCAGGTTCTCCTGAACTGGGAGAGTTCTAGTCCTGGGTTCTGGGTCTGCTTTCAAAGCATCAGCCTGGCTGAGGGGGCTCGTCACCAGGGGCCCGGCCATCCACCTGGAGACGATGCTCGATGCCATCACCCTGGTAGGTCACTGAGCACTCTGACCCACAGGGGTGGAGGGGTGGACCCAATCACACGTGTGGGAAATGATCAGAGTCCTAGCTTTGCCCTGGAACGTGAGCTCTCTCCAGGGCACCAATGTTTTTTTTTCTTAACTTGACTATATTCTTAATTAACTTTGTTGCTTGTTATCAGTAATAAATTATGTCCCATAACTTTGTGCTCCCTGACACAATTTTCTCAAAATTGACACGCAATACATTTTTCTTAGCCTCAGGCAGATATTTTCAGCGTTTTTTTCCCCACTATACACATACGTGATTCCTATAGGCAAAAGCACAATGATATTTTCACTAAATGGAACGTGAAGCTGGTAGCTAACTTTTGAAAATGCCCCCTTTAAGAAACTTTTTATTGAGGTCCCCTTTGCTGTGGCCGCCACTGCCCAGTGGCACGTTCCTGCCCCAATAGAGCCCTCCCTTGTTACAAAGGACGGTCAAGCGAACGGTAAGCGGTTGCTTCGGCCTTGTGTGAAAAGACGCGGCTTGGATGGCTTGATGTGGGGCGGAAGCCCACTTTACGACGACGTCTGCCAGGTGACAAATGACCTTTGACTCGATCAGAATTCCCAGGTTTGTCAGGGTTGTTCACCATCACATTATGAGAGCCTCCGTGTCATTATTCTCCTCCATCTACGTCAGCTCTTGGAAGTGTTCCCGAGCTTGTGTGAATTCTTCCTCTTTATCCTTGCGTATGGCACAGTTATATCCCATTTCTTGTTCTGCTGGCTCGTTCGTCCATTCCACAGTCAATAAACACCCACTTTCTTTCCGATTCCTTGTGACTCCCCAGAAAGATGCTGGCATAAATATTGTTGTTACTCTTTTTTCTCCTTTCCAATTAGCAAGCCTTTATTTTCTCTCTCTCCCACCTCCTTCACCCACTGGGAGGAAGATACCATCCCTTGTGACAGATATTCAAAGTCAAGCAGAGCAGATGCCGTATTGGCCCATTCGGAAATGTAGGTCTCACTCTGCGTGTTTAGTCCATCGCCTCTCCTTCGGGCTGTGGGTGGTGTCTGTCATCATCTGTCCTCTGGCTGTGTTTGTCATCTCTAGTCTTTCAAAGCTGTTTTTCTTCCTAATGGTGTTGTTACTGTTGAGATTGTTCTCCAGATTCTGCTCGCTTTACTCTGCATCGGATGATACTGGGTTTCTCTGAAATGAGCCCTTCACCATTTCTTATGACTCAGTAATAGTGCGTCATCTCCACGTGCTGTGATATGTTTAGCCATTCTGCAATAGACAGACACCCTTTAGTTCCCAGTTCTTTTTTGTTAGAAAAGGAGCTACTCTACTTTTCTACTTATGTGTCCTCTTTCCTCTTTGATGTCTTTGGAGCTTAGGATTACTGGGTCAAAAGGAATGAACAATGTAGTGACTTTGGGGGCATAGAGCTAACTCCTTTTCCAGAGTGGCTGGACCAAGGCATGGCTCTACCACAGTGCATTAGTATGCCTCTTCAATCATTGCCATTTTCATTTTTAAAATTAACTATGTAGGCCTCATTTCTCAAATATATAGAGAATTGAGTCAAATTTATAAGAATGCAAGTCATTCCTCGATTGATAAATGGACAAAGGATATGAACAGGCAGTTGTCAGATGAAGAAATCAAAGTTATCTATAGTCATATGAAAAAATGCTCTAATCAGTGCTTCTTCAAGTATGGGTCACAACCCCATATTAAAAAGCTGAAGAAGCGCTGAAGGGCGTGCATGAAAAAAGCATAAGAGGCCCTGCTCTAAATCACTATTGCTTAGAGAAATGCAAGTTAAAATAACTCTGAGGTACTACCTCCCACCTATCAGATTGGCTAATATGACAGAAAAGGAAAGTGACAAATGTTGGAAGGGATATGGGAATATTGGAGCACTAGTGCATTATCGGTGGAGTTGTGAACTGATCCAACCATTTTGGAGAGCAATTTGGAACTAAGCCCAAAGGGCTGTAAAAGGATGCGTACCCTTTGACCCAGCAATGGCACTTCTAGGGCTGTATCCCAAAGAGATCATAAAAGTGGGAAAAGGACTCACATGCACAAAAATATTTATAGCAGCTCCTTTTGTGGTGGCAAAGAATTGGAAATTGAAGGGATGCCCATCAATTGGGGAATGGCTGAACAGGTTGTAGCATATGAATGTAATGGAATGTTGAGCAAGTGGATTTCAGAAAAACCTGGAAAGACTGACATGAACTGATACAAAGTGAAATGTGCAGAGAATGTTGTGCACAGTAACAGCGACATTGATCAGCTATGAATGGCTTAGCTTTTCTCGCAATGCAGTGATCCATATCCGGAGAAAGAACTGATGGCGTCTGAATGCAGATCAAAGCCTGCTATTTTCACTTTATTTTTTTCATGTTTTTTTTTCTTTTGTTCTCTGTCTTCTTTGACAACATAACTAATATGGAATTATGTTTTACCTGATTGGACGTATATAACCTATATCAAATTGCTTACCTTCTTAAGGGGAGAGAGGGAGAGAGAAAATTTGGAACTCAAAATTTTATTATCTTTTTTTGGAACTCAACATTTTATTTTAAAAACGCATGCTAAAAATTGTCTTTACATGTAATTAGAAAAAATAAAATTCTATTAAAAACTAACTTTGTTAATTTGACACTGTGCCTGGCACAGTGCCCAGCACATAGTAGGTGCTTAATAAATGCTCCTAGAAGATGACATGGCTTCTGTCTTTTCCTGAGCTGAAATGTGGACCTACTAGGTCAATGAAAAGAGCCATGGATTCAGTCAGAGGACCTGGGCTCAAATCTCAGCTTTGCTCCTTAAGAAGAGGAAAAATAAGAATAGATAACATTTTCAGAGTGCCTACTATGTGCTTTGCAATTATTATCTCATCTGATTCTCACAATAACCCTGTGAAGTGGATGCTGTTATGATCCCCATTTTATAGATGAGAAAACTGAGGCCAACAGTGGTTAAGTGACATGTGCTAGGGTCACACAGCTAGGAAGTGACTGAGACTGGATTTGAACTCGGGGCTTCCTGACTGCAGGCCTAGCTCTCTATGACACTGCCCTCCCTCTGCTTCCTTCTCCCTCACATGAGGGGCTTGGGTTAGATTGTGTCTGAGGCGCCCTCAAGCTCTGGACCTAGGAGCCTATAGCAGGGATAGCCAGAAGGTTCCCTTCACCTGTTGGGACACTTGTGGCCAGATGGGGGCTCTTGTTCTGTGTCCCTAAAGGTGGCAAAGAAGCCGGCAGGGGACTCCTCGCTTCTGTAGGGAAAACGGGCCACGAGGGGCCGGCCTGCTCTGCCTACCCTCACTGCCTGCCTTTTTCACTAGATAAAGCTGCTCATCAAACAAGACGATGACCTGGAAGTCCCTGCCTACGACGACATTTTCAGAGACGATGAGGACGATGAGGATGAAGATGAGGACGAGGAAGAAAAGTCGGGCCATGAGAGCGACGGGTCAGAGCCTTCTGGAAAGCGCACTCGGTTTGAAGAGGTATGTTCGTAGCAGCCCTCTGTGGTTCTGGGGGTCTGCCCGACCCCGGTGAGGAGGGGTCTGACCAGTTGTGTCCCAGGCTCTGCTGTGACCGGGCTGCCCTCAGACCAAAGGAGTGTCCTGAGAAGCTGTGTGTGTCTGCATGTACGTGTCTGTGTGTGTGTCTGCATGTGTGCACGTGTGTATGTGTGCATGCATGTGTGTCTCTGTGTGTGTGTAGGTGCATGCGTGCATGTGTGTGTGTGTCTGCATTGCATGTGTGTGTGTCTGTGTGTGTGCGTGTGCGTATGTGTATGTCTGTCTGTCTGTGTCTTGGGGTGGCGGTCTGTATTTGTACTTGGCCCCCACCCCGACTACATCACAGGGCCCAGAAACATTGGAGAGTTTCCCACAGACAGCCTCTAATTTCCCAGAGTCACAACGGAAATCCCATTTCTTAGCAGACTTCTGCAGGGGCATCAGTGTTGGCAGAGTGGGCCCAGAGGGGGCTGCTGCCAGGGGAGGAGCAGTGGTAAGAAGCCACTTTACCCATGAGGGGGCTGGACCTCAGAGAGGTCCAGTGCAGGGGGTGGATTTGAACCCAGGTCATCCTGACTCTCAGTCCCAGCCCTTGAAGGTCCAGGAGTCTGCCTTTGAGAGTTCAGTCCCCCTGGAAGTTCTGGGGAGCCCTGTTTAGTCATTGACACGCTCAGGGAAGGTCTGGCTTGACTCTGGCTTCCCCCGTTCACCCAAGAGCGAGAGAATATCCCGTTCACTTGGGGAGGAGTGTTTGAAGCCCAGGGGCTGCAGGGGCGTGAAGCGTCAAAACACTCATGTGCAGCTAGAACCCCGTGAGACCTGGAACCCACCTCGTGGACTGTCCTTGGGGTCGGCATCTCGGGGATGTCCCCTCGCTCAGTAAGACGTCGCAGGCGTGTGAGATGCCCCTGGGCCCTGGGGCTGTGCCCTGCAGGTCAATCCGGTCCAGCTACCACGTGCTGAGCACCTGCTGTGTGCCCGGGCCTGCACTGGGAGCCTGGGGCACAGACAAACCACAGAAGATCACCTGCCCTCCGGGAGCTTCCATTCACCCTCGGGCCCCTGACGGGGGGGTCACTTGTCTGAGGAGAAGGCCTGTCACTCATCACGGTCAGGAGGTCTGGGTGAAGACCCTCCCCAGTGCAGAGCAGCAGCTTCTCTGCCAGCTCAGGCCGAGAGCAGCCTGGGCACCGCGAGGGGAAGGGTCACGCGGCCAGCATGAGAACCGTGGGGCCAGACCTCTATCCACCAGGCCACCCCCTAGGCCTCTCGTGCCTTTGCATGGGCCGCCCTTTGCCTGGAAGCGGGCATCAGCGCAGGCCTCCTCCTCCTCCCCCTCCGCCTTCAGGTGGGCAGTGGCACAGGGTACAGACCCCAAGCTTGAGGTCAGGAAGGACTGGATTCAAATCCAACCTCAGATACTTACCAGGTGTGTGACCTTGGGCAAGTCACTTAACCTTTGCCTGCCTCCGTTTCCTCATGTGTAAAATGTTTGGTTTTTGGTGAGGCAGTTGGGGTTCAGTGACTTGTCCGGGGTCACATGGCTGGTGAGTGTTATGTCTGAGGCTGGATTTGAGCTCAGGTCCTCCTGACCCCAGGGCTGGTGTTCTCTCCACTGCTCTGGCCCCCCTCATCTGTGAGATGAAGGCTTGGACTGGAGGCCTCTAATGTGCCTTCCTTCTCGAGGTCTGTGATTTCATTTCATCGAGCCTTCGTTTCTCCGGCCTCCTAAAATGAGAGCCTTGTGCTAGATGACCTTTAAGGTCCCCACCAGCTGCAAATATCTGATCCTATGACTGAGCAGTGGGCCCAGAGCCAGGAGGGCTGGGTTCAAATCCTGCCTCCTACCCTTGATGACTCGGTGACCCTGGGCAATCCCTCCTCTTCTCTACACCTCAGTTTCTTCATCTGTAAAATGGGGCTAATGCCTAACAGGGTTGTCAGGAGCCTCAAATGAGAGTGCTAGACCAGAGCGTTTCTCCACGTTTAAAGGACTCTGCACACGTCTGCTCGACTTCTTCTTGCTCACGTCCTCTCTGCCCAGAGCTGGCCTGCCCTGCTGGAGAAACGGGCCCAGAAGGAGGAGCCCCTCCTCCCGAGGGCCCTGGCTGGTCTTTCTGACCACCATCTTTTCCCTTTGTCCCAATGGTTAGGACGTGATCGAGCAGACGATGAAGAGGAGGCAGCGAAGAGAGTGGGAGGCCCGCAGGTAGGAGGCACGCGCTGTCCCCAGCATCTTGATGGCCTGTTAGGGAGTGAGGCCCGGCCGCGAGGGTCTGAGCTCCCCCTTCTCTCCGAGCTCCCTCTCGTCGCCGGCTTCTTCTGGATACAGTGTCCAGAGAGGCCCGGCTGCAGGCCTCCCTCACCCAGCCGCTGACCTCTGCACGGTGTCGGTGACCTCCTTCAAGGCTCGCCAGGCCCTGTGGATAGAAGGGGCTGGGGTGGGGTCGTCTTAGGCCCTCACGGGTCCCTGGGCTTCGTCCTGCCTCCTGAGGCCTTGACATTCTGCCCTCGTGTCTTCCCAGGAAAGAAATCCTCTTTGACTACGAGCAGTATGAATACCACGGGACCTCAGTAAGTGAGCTGGTGGGGGCCTTGTGGGGGCCCCTCTCGGGCCTGAAGGCCCAGCTTTTGTCCTTGGGGGTCCCCACTGCTCTTCCCTTTGTATTCACGCCCTTTTTATTTTTACAACGGTCTCCTCATAGAGAGCTTCCTGCCCCCTGCCTCCAGCATGACCTGGTGGGAGGCCACTTGGCTTTTCTGGGTCTCAGTTTCCTCGTCTGGAGGAGGTGACCTCTGCAGTCCCTCTAGCTCTCTGTCCTTCCCTTGAAGCAGAGTGGAGAAGGCGGCGCTGCCTGGAGTATGCACCTCTGCTCCCCTGTGGTCCCCCGCCTCTCTGTAGAGAGGACTGGGCATGGCGGTCAATTGGTGTTTTGGTTGTGGCCGGAGTCATCCTGTAGTCCATTCTCTTGGCCCTGGATCAGTTCATAAATGTCTCCCGGGCTTCTCCGCCTTCCTCACACTCCTCTTTCATTGCAGTGTTGACATGGGCCTTTGGGTTCCCCTGCTGCCTTTTCTCTTGGCGTTTCCCAGTGGGGGGGCAGCCACCTCGTTTCCCCTCTCTGCCTTCACAGAGGATGCTGCCATCTGTGGTTATTAAGGCACCAGGGTTTCCTCTTTGACGTCAGACGGTGTGGGGGGCGGCCCCCACGTTATTGATCAGGCAGGAGCCGGAAGCTCTCAGCTGTGGCCTTGTGGCTTAGATGTGGTCAGACTCCCCCCACCCTGGGGCTCTGGGATTTCACAGACGTGGGCCTTCCCTCCTGTAGGGCCCAGCCCAGCCTGCTGTGGTCAGCTCTCGCCCCTGTGACCTCCCCTTCCACATGCATCGTGGCACCAGAGAGCCTCTCTCTGGAGTGTCTGCCCCTGAGGAGGCAGCAGAGGGCACCTGACCCCCAGCCCCTTCCCCACCACCATGGGCAGCCCAGACCAGGAGGCTCTGTGTGCAGCCTTGAGCTGGTCCTGACCCAGAATCCCTGTTCCCTCCTCTTTTGTAGTCAGCCATGGTGATGTTTGACCTGGCCTGGGTCATGTCCAAGGATCTCAATGACATGCTGTGGTACGTAAGCAGGGCCCCTGCGGGGGCTTCCTTCCCTGTCCCTGGTGCTGCCCGTCCTCTGCCCTGGGAACAGAGTGTGCCTGACGAAGGGGGTGGGGCAGGATGCTGCCGGGCTGGAGGACGTGCTCGCGGGCACCTCAGCCCTCTTGGCTCCCCAGGCTCCTCAGGAAGGAGCTCTGTGGTCAGGCTCAGTGGGAGGCCTCTGGCCTCCCGCCTCCAGGCACCACTGGAGGTCAGGCTTCAAGGTTCCGATCCTGACTCTTTTGCTTTACTCCCCAGGTGACCTTAAGCAAGTCACCTCCCGTCTCTGGGACTCAGTTTCCTCATCTGGCCTAGATGACCCCCCATGTCCCTTTCAGCCTTAAATCTGGAAGGTTCTTCCCCAGCTGTGTGGAAGAGGCTTTTCTGGGCTGGACTGGCCTAGACTGGTCTCTGGACCCCTTCGCCCTCTTAAAAAGGAGCTTCCTTCCCGCCCCTCACCCCTCGTGCTCTTTGTCCTTCTAGGTGGGCCATTGTTGGGCTGACCGACCAGTGGATACAAGACAAGATCACTCAGTAAGACTGTCCTCCCTGCTGGGCTCTGGGGGTGCTGGTCACGGCAGATGTTGTGGCCTGAGGCCCGAGGGGCGTGGGCCAGATGATTCTGAGTGACCCGCAGAGCCCGGTCCCTGGCTGGGAGGTGCTGGGACGGGTGGGGGGACCACTGGTGGGGTCTTAGCTTTCCCGTCCCAGGCTCCGGGAACAGGATCTGTCTAATAACACGCACACATTAAGCTACTGCTGTGTGCACGGCCCTGGGGATATGAAGGTGAAACAAACCCCATTGCACTCCGGGGCCTTCCTTTCTGCCTTGGTGGGCAGGAGGGATATTACACGCACACTAAGTATGTACCTGATGACTGGGGCCATTGGAGGTGGCCCCTGAGCAAGCCCTAAGGAAGTCGTGGATTCTGAGAACTGGCGGAAAGAGGAAGTGCATTCCTGGTCAGGAGCACAGCCGGAGCAAACAGAGAAGTGGAGTATAAGTCTGGGGAACGGCACGTAGGCCGCTGTGCCAGAGGGGGAGCACGAAAGGGCTTTGGACCCCGGATTGGGCTGTGTGGATTGTCATCCTGGTTCTGCCTCTGACTCAGTGACCATGGTGAAGTTGTCTTTATCTCCATGGACCTTAGTTTCTCACTCCGTCAAATGGGTTGGATAACCTCCCCTCCACGTATCTCCTAAGAGCAGGCTCTTGCGAAAGAAGCTTGAAAATGAACAAATGTGTTCTGAATGACTGGCACTGTGCCCGTGGCCAGCGTCATTCACACCCTCCATCCTCGCCCCCGACATGGCAGCAGCCGGTGACACAGGGTGCAGGGCTTTGCAGTGGCATCTTCTGTCCAAGCCAGGCCAAGGCCCTGGAGTCTGGGTTACTTCCATGCTTCTTACCGCCAGATCTTTATCCAGGCTGTTCCCTGTGCCTAGAACACCCTCCCTCTCTGCTTCTGCACATTTTTCCTTCAGGGCTGAGCTCCGGCACCATCCTGACTCCCTCCTGGATTTCCCTTCTCCCTCCCTCCTGTGCTTACTTACCTGGGGTCTACTCATCTCTGCTCGTGGTAGTGAATAGAAGCCCCTTGACGGCAGGGAGGGCTTCAGTTTCATCTTTGTATCCTCAGGGCCTAGCCTAGTTCCAGGTACACAGTGATGCATAATAAATGTTGCATCTTCAGCCTCCATGGCTATGGTGGATGATGCAGATGAATCCTCAGCTCTCAGAGCAGGGGTTCTGGGCCTGACATCCGTGGACCCTTAGGAATTCTGCCTGAGGGTAGATTTCAGGCCATCTGTGAATGTGGATGAGGAAAAACATCCCACCTTATTTTCCCATCTCTGGGACCAGCGACCAGCATGTTTTATTCTCTGCACTTAGGAGAAGGGTCCACAGGCTTCACCAGACTGTCAGAGGGGCCCAGGACCCCAGAAAGGTGAAGAGCCCTGTTGGTGACTTGGTTCCAATCCCTGCCCTGTGATCCTAGGCAAGCTAAGTTCTGCCTCAGTTTCCTAATCTGGATGTTGTGACAGTTGAAGCCAGAAAGGACAGGGCCCCTATGGACCAAGCCAGGGCTTCCCTCTGCAGGGCAGGGCCAAGGAAACTTGGGATCCATTGTGGCTTGGGGGGCTGGGATTTGAATTTGTAGCACCTTCTGACGGGATGGACCCGGGGCCACATTGAGAAACATAGAGTTTTGGGAAATGGCCAGTGCTACTTCCCAGCTCTTACCTTCCTTGTTCTAAGACCCCTCTCAGCCCTGACATCCCCTGTTCTAAGCCCCCCTCCCAGCCCTGACATCCTCTGTTCTAAGCCTCCTCCCAACTGTGATATCCCCTGTTCTAAAGGCCCTCCCAGCTCTGACATCCCCTGTTCTAAGGCCTTTCCCAGCCCTGACATCCCCTGTTTTAAGCCCCCTCCCAGCTCTGACATCCCCTGTTTTAAGGCCCCTCCTAGCTCTGACCTTCCCTGTTCTAAAGCCCTTCCTAGCCCTGACATCCCCTGTTCTAAAGGCC
>NW_020953945.1:1768980-1769114 GCF_900497805.2 Vombatus ursinus | reverse complement strand
CTGTTCTAAGCCCCCTCCCAGCTCTGACATCCCCTGTTCTAAGGCCCCTCCTAGCTCTGACCTTCCCTGTTCTGAAGCCCTTCCTAGCCCCTGTTCTAAAGGCCCTCCCAGCTCTGACATCCCCTGTTCTAAGC
>NW_020953945.1:1751801-1768880 GCF_900497805.2 Vombatus ursinus | reverse complement strand
TGACATCCCCTGTTCTAAGCCCCCTCCCAGCTCTGACATCCCCTGTTTTAAGGCCCCTCCTAGCTCTGACCTTCCCTGTTCTAAAGCCCTTCCTAGCCCTGACATCCCCTGTTCTAAAGGCCCTCCCAGCTCTGACATCCCCTGTTCTAAGCCCCCTCCCAGCTCTGACATCCCCTGTTCTAAGGCCCTTCCTAGCTCTGACCTTCTCTGTTCTAAAGCCCTTCCTAGCCCTGACATCCCCTGTTCTAAAGGCCCTCCCAGCCCTGACATCCTCTGTTCTAAGGCCCCTCCCGGCCCCTGACATCCTCTGTTCTAAGCCCCCTCCCAGTTCTGACATCCCCTGTTCTAAGGCCCCTCCTAGCTCTGACCTTCCCTGTTCTGAAGCCCTTCCTAGCCCTGACATCCCCTGTTCTAAAGGCCCTCCCAGCCCTGACATCCTCTGTTCTAAGGCCCCTCCCGGCCCCTGACATCCTCTGTTCTAAGCCCCTTCCCAACTCTGACATCCCCTGTTCTAAAGGCCCTCCCAGCTCTGACATCCCCTCTTCTAAGGCCCCTTCCACCCCCTAACATCCTCTGTTCTAAGGCCCTTCCCAGCCTCGCACACAAGGATTTCCTCTGAGATCATGTCTTCTGACACGACTGCTCTACATGGCAGAGCCCCTGTCTGGAGTATTCCTCTCCACCCTCTGCCTCCTCCAGTCCCTTCCTTCTCCAGACGAGGGATGTCGATGTGGGTTTCTGCTTTTCCTGCAGTCACTCAGGTGGTTCATGGCCAAGTTGGGCCCGGGATCTCGGCGTCTGGGCCCCAGCTGTCAGCCCCTGTGCCAAGAGCATGAAGGACACACAAAGTCCTCCTGAGGACTGACTCCGGGAGGGGAGCAGCCGGGCCTTCTCTTGAGCACTGTGCCCCTGCCCGTGCCCATTCTCTCTCCTCTGCCCCACAGTGATGGTGCCTGCCTGGAGGCGGGGCAGCGACACCTCCTGGGATGTCTGAGCCTGGTGGGAAGGACCAGGAGAAGGCATGAGCTGTACGCAGGCATGGGCAGCTGCCATTGTGAGAAGAGGAGATCCCCGATGGCCTGTGCCGTTTTTGTTTCAGAATGAAGTACGTGACCGATATTGGGATTCTGCAGCGTCATGTGTCCCGCCATAACCACCGTAATGAAGATGATGAGAACTCCCTCTCTATCGACTGCATGCGCATAGCCTTTGAATACGAGTATCCTTGTAGGGGGGATGGGGCGAGCGGGGCTGAGCTGCTCCCACCCATCCACCTTCCTTGTGCCCTGGGAGCTGGGGATTCAGGGAATCTGCCCCCACCCATTCCCTCCTTGCCTCCTCCCAAAGCCCTCCCACGAACTCTGTCCCTGTACAGAGCCCCGAGCTCGGCACTGAGGGAGACATGGGACACGTGAGCCTTAGGATCCTCACTCGGGCAGCAAAGGGCCTCACTGACCTTCATTTTCTAGAGTACAGACCCGGGGCTCACGGGCTTATGTGACTTGTCCAAGGTGACTCAGGCCATAAGAACCGGAAGCCAGAGCTGTGCTGGGCAGCCTGGGGTCCTGCACAGTATGGGGTGGGCCCCTTGTCAGGAAGGAGCTCTGGAGGAGGGTTGAGGAGGGGGGGAGTGTCTGGGGCCTGAAGGGGTGGGAGAGGGGAAGTCGACGCAGCCCCACTGCTGGGTGAGAGCAGAGGGCATCCCCAGGCAGCGGCTCCCAGCCACAGCTGACCCTGTTGGGAGGGGGACCCCAAGACCGCTGGACGTGGCCTGACGTTGTCCTTAATGCCCGTGGTGTTCTAGCCTGCGCCTGGCCCTGTACCAGCACTGGTCTCTCTATGACAGCCTCTGTAACACGTGCTACACGTCAGCTAGGCTCAGGCTTTGGTCCGTCCAGGGCCAGAAGCGGCTTCAGGAGCTTCTGGCCGACATGGGGTAGGTTGGCTGCAAAGTTACAGCGGGGCTGATAATGATGATCTCGGCCCTGCCGTGAGATGAGGGGTGCGGTGATCAGCCTCACTTTACAGAGGGAGGCTGGGGCTCAGACAGATGCAGGGCCTGGCCCGTGGTCACACAGCTGAGTTCAGGCTGGGTCCTCCCAAGGCTGAGACCAGAACCAGCACTGCACCATGCGCTCCCACCCCCAACATTTGAGCTCTGGGGTAATGACTTCATGGGCAGTTTCTGGTTTCATATCACAGTGAATACAGTCCTCCCCGTCCCTTCCCCAGAGAGCCCCCCCAGCTACAGAGATTATGAAAGGAAGAGCTTGGCATGGTGGCAGATGACCCCTAGCTCCCGCTACTGGGGAGACAGAGGCAAGTGGATGGCTTGGGTCTGTGGGATCTGAGCTGCAGAGGGGCAAACGCCCATGGGGTGTCCCCGCCAAGTCTGAACCCCATGTGGTGGGTGAGCGCTAAGGAGGGAGAGGGAGGGGTCCCAGGCTGCCTAAGGAGGGGAGAGGTGGCAGTGTCAGGCACAGAGCAGAGTCTGAGGTTCTGTGCTGATGAGAGACAGACAGACAGACAAGGGCAGGAAGAGAGAAAGAGAGACAGGAGAGGGAGGGAGTGATGGAGGGAAGAGAGAGAGGAAGGTAAAGAGGGAGGAAGGAGACAGAAGGGGAGAGGGAAGGAGGGAGGGAAGAGAGAGATGAAGAAAAAGATGAGGACAGAGGTAGAGAGGAGGAGGGAGGAAGAGAGGGATGGAGGGAGAGAGGAGAGACAGGACAGACGGAGAGAAGGAGGGAGGGAAGAGAGACACAGAAAGGGAGAGAGAGAGATTTTTAAAGAAAAAGAAAAACCAACAAAAGCATTTCCTCCAAACTAACCGCTGCATGCGCGGGGCTGGGTGTGCATGCGGCGTTTCTCACCCGTAGCCCCTGCCTCGCTAAGGAAGGAGGGTGCTCTGTTACTTTTGGTGTCAGGCCTTTCTGACATATATGTGGCAGACAAGTCCCTCTCCGCGCTCAGAGCAGGCGTGTGTAGGAATGGCTTCTTATGGAGGCTTGGGGCTGCCTTTTTGGTCTGGGTCTCAGATTTGATCAATATGGGGCTCCTCCCAGTGTGGAAAGCCCCCCCCCACCCCAGCAGACCAGTAATCTGTTTATTACTCAGAGACTGGGCCACCTGGGCCACTCAGAGGCTGTGACTTGTCTGTGGTCATTGGCCAGGATGCGTGGGAAGAAACGGTGGAGGAGCATTAATTCAGCCCCTTCCCTGGGGGCACTGTAGGAATGAAGCGATCTTGCCCTTCAGGGCTTCTGTTCCGGGGGAGCCAAGACATGCCCAGACCTCCCAGTACACGGTCGGGGAGGCACTAACAGCTGGGGGTCTAAGAAAGGCCTCATGGAGGAAAGGGGGGGATGCATGCAGAGCCTTGAAGGAATTCGGGGATTCTTCAAGATGGAGTGAAAGACAGAGGGCATTCCAGGCATTGGGACTGCCTATGCAAAGGCCCAGTGATGGAACATGGAGCATTAGGCACACAGAAGCCAGAAGGCCAGTTTGGCTGTGTTCTAGAGCCCATGAAAGAAGTGGGCAGTGGGCCTGGAAAGGTAGATTGGAGCCGTCTGTGAGGGCTTTCAGTGCCAAACGGGAGGTTTTGTTTGATCCTGGAGGCAATGGGGAGCCAGTGCTGAATGTTGAGCAGGGGCGGGATCTTCACTGTCACGTGTGGAGGACGGACTGCAGAGGGGTGGCCCATTCAGAGCCAATGCATGCAGTGGTCCAGGCAAGAGGTGATGAGGGCCGCGGGGGCCGTCAGAAGCGGTCGCTGGGATGGGGGCTTCTGGGCTGCATGTCTGAGTCGACAGAAATAGTCAAATGGGGAAGAGAGGAGGGGCTTGGGGGCTAGGCTAATGAACAGCCATGTTGAGTTTAGAAATGTTGAGTCTGAGATGCCTGTGGGCGTGGAGGCGGAAGTGTCCAGTAGGCATTTGGTGATGGGGAATTCAGGACTGAGGGTCCTTGGGATGGAGATGATAACTGAGCCTGTGGGAGCTGGTGAGGTCCCTGTGGGAGGGAGAAGAGAAGGGGGGCAAGGACAGATCCTTGGGGGACGCCCCTGCGTCGGGGGCAGGACATGGGTGGGGACCCAGCCGAGGAGACTGAGGACCGCAGGATTCGAACCTGGGTTTTCCTGACCTCAAGTGTGGCCCTCTCTCTGCGGTGCCCCCTGTCCCCCTTAGAGATGATGAAGCCCGGCAGACCTCCGTCCGTCTGTCCATCCCTCCATCATTGTCCTCGCGGGGTTCCTGGCGTCCCGTTATAGGGCGAAGGCTCTTCCTTTCAGCCGCGGTCACGGATGTCACCAATTCTCGATGTCTTTGCAGGCTCCCGCTAAAGCAGGTTAAGCAGAAGTTTCAGGCCATGGACGTCTCCTTGAAAGAGAATCTGCAGGAAATCCTTGAAGAATCTGCAAACAAATTTGGGTAAGAGCGGCTTGTGTGGGTGACTATTGGGCACAGCGTGGCTCCCCTGGGCCGGGGCTTCTTTCATCAGAAGGGTTGTCTCCTGCCCTCCCTTCCTGTCTAAAAAGCTTGGACCGATGGCAAGAAAACTGTTTAATCGATGCTGTTTGTTCTTACGTCACAGTAATTTCCCCACTGACCCCTCCCTGGTAACAAAAAGAAAGTTCACAGGGTTCCTGGTTTGGAGCTGGAAGGGACCTTCGAGGCTGTGAAGTCTGACTGACCCACTTTTCAGATGAGGAAACTGAGGCAGGTGGAGGGTGCAGTGACATGCTCAGAGTCACATGGCTGGTCAGCATCTGAGGTGGGCCATGCCGCCTGGTCATCAGAGGTTTACTAGGCACTTTCTATGGGCCAGGCACTGGAGGTTCAAGTGGGCAAAAGACAGGCAGGCCCTGCCCTCAGGGAGCTCCCAGTCTAGTGGGGGATGGGCAAACCAGTCAGAGGGAGGCCCCAGCATCACCAGGCTTCAGAACAGGCATCCTGCAGATGGTGGGATCAGAGCCGGGACTGGAATGAAGCCAGGGAGGTCAATGGTCCAGGCCTGGGGGCAGCCAAAGAAGGCCCGGAGCCCGGGGTGGAGGGCCTTGTGCTTGGCAAGTGCAGCCCAATGAGAGCTTTATTCTGTCCCTCCTCCTAGGAGGTCAGCGTCACTAGATGGGGGACCGTGTGTCAGGGAGGGAAGTGTGAGAACACTGGAAAGGAGGAGGAGACTGGGCCATGGAGGGCTTTGAACGCCAAGCATCCAGCAGGCCATAGGGAGCCACATAGTTTATGGAGTAGGGGTGGCGTGGTCTCACTTTGGTTTTAGGAAAATCCCTTTAGTAGCTGATGGATGATGGTCCAGAGTGGGGAGAGACTGGAGGCAGGCAGACCCCTCACCCCCAGCAGCTGTTGCAATAGTCCAGGCGTGAGGGCATGGGGGCCTGCGCCATGTCGGGGGCGGATCGGTAGTACATTGACAGGCAAGAGATCTGACAGGCAGTTGGAAAAGCGAGACAGGAGGTCTGTGAGTTAGGGTTGGATAAGTGTTATCTGAGAATCCCCTGCTAATACCTGAATCTGTGGGAGCCAATGTGATCACCAAGTGATATAGTGTAGAGAAAGGAGAGGGTACAGGACAGAGCCTGGGGACCCTCCTGCCGCTAACAGGAACAACCTGGATGAGGATCTCGGAGGGAGAAGTCAGGCAGACACTAAGATGACCACCAGCTGGCGGTGTATGCCACATTCTGCACCTGTAGTCCCCCACCTCTCCCACAAGGAGGGTGGTATTTTTAGCCAAGGACACAAGACCCAGGAAGGCCCCGTCTCCTCCTCTTGGGTGGCGCCTTGGAAGCTGGTCATTGCCCGAGCAAAGCACGTCCTCCAGCTCCAGCTTCCAGGTGTGCGCCCAAAGATCTTCCTTCCCCTGTGGCAAAGACAGATGGGGCCTTTAAGGAACTTCTGGCTTGGAAAACAATTTTGAATCTAAATTTAGGCTTCTGAGGCTCCATGTAATTGTTTGGTGAAATGATTGTGTCTGTTCCTGCCGTAAGCAAACAGGAGCCTGTTTACATTTAGGAGAGACTGTTTCCTGGAGCCTGTCCTGGTTTTTAGGCCACCCTTTGAACAGATGTGGATTTTAAGTTCCAAAGATGGGGGTGGCGTGATGTAGACAGAAGGGCCCTCTGCCCGGATGGAAGCTTTGGAGACCTGGTCTCTGTTCCTGGCTCCCAGAATCCCTCAAGTGTGAGATTACAGAGTCAGAAGGGCCCCTAGTGGCCATGTAGTCCAGCCTATGGCCCACCACACTAGCCTCTGTTCAAAGACCTCTAGTGACGGGGAACTCACTGCTTCTCGGGTAGCCCATGCACTCCAGGGCAGCTCTGGTGGGAAAGAATATTTCCCTTGGATCAAGCCTAAAGCTGCCTCTGTAGCTTCCACCTTCAGGGGGGGTCACTTGGACACATCCCTCCCCTCCTGGAGATCCGACATGGCCAACTGTAGGCTGCCAGTGGCCGGCCAGACTCCCAGCCTGGTGGAACCAGATTGAAGTGGAATAAGGAAATGAATGTCCAGTACAACATAGATGATAGTGTTAATACTCGGTTTTCTAAGACAACATGCGGCCTGCAGAGGTGGCTTCTGTTTGAGTTTGATGTATCCCAGCCCCTCCTCTCTCCAGTGAAGGCATTGATGGAATCCAAGAGCTGACATTTCCATGGTACTTTCTGTGTGTCTGTTCTTTTCTGAGGTTCCCTCCGGTTCTACCATTCTAGTGGCTAGAGTAGGCTTGGGTTCTAGGTTGCCTTGGATGCAGTTGGTTGTGTGACCCCAGGCAGGCCCACCAGCCCCCCCACCCCAGCTGCCTCCTCGTGGTAGGTCGGTGACCTCAGACCTCTGGCAGGGAAGTGGATTTTCCAGGACCAGAGAATTTCAAGGCCAGAGTAATTTCATTTTCTCCTTCTTTGTGGGAATCTCTCTGAATTGTACCACATACTCTCCCCAGCTGCTTCATCAGATGATTCATACTTTCACTGAGTGTGTCTTTGTTACCTCTGGGGATCCTTAGGAAGTGACATGCCCAGCTCTGCTCTCATGCTGGTCTACCCTTTAAGAGCTAAAACCTGGAATGTCAGAGCTGGGAGAATTAAGATCATAGAATGTCAGAGCCAGAGGGTCCTTAGAACAGGAGATGTCAGAACTAGGAGGGGCCTTAGAATAGGGAATGTCAAGAGCTGGGAGGGGCCCTAGAACAGGGAATGTCAGGGCTGGGAGGGGCCTTAGAACAGGAGGTGTCAGAACTAGGAGGGGCCTTAGAACAGGGGATGTCAGAACTGGGGGGGGGCTGGTGCTTAGAACAGGGGATGTCAGGGCTGGGAGGGGCCTTAGAACAGGAGATGTCAGAACTAGGAGGGGCCTTAGAATAGGGAATGTCAGAACTGGGGGGGTGGTGGCGCTTAGAACAGGGGATGTCAGGGCTGGGAGGGGCCTTAGAACAGAGGGTGTCAGGGCTGGGAGGGACCTTAGAACAGGAGATATTGGAGCTGGGAGCCTGTCAAAGCTGAAGAGGCCTTAGAACAGAGAACCTCTCTCACCTCAACTGGAAAACAAAGAAAAATAAAGGCCTTCTAACTAATAATGTAGAGTCAAGCAAAACAAATTGCTGCCCTGGTCATTTCCCCAAACCCTGCATTTCTCAGTGTGCCCCCAAGCCGGTTCCCCTGTCAGGAGGTGGGTAACATGCTTTATCACTAGCCTCTGGGATCCTGGGTGGTCGGTCACTGCTCAAGGTTCCGGAGTCTTTCAGAGTGTTTACCTTTACGGGGTTGTTGTCACTGTATACGTGGTCCTTCTGGTTCTGCTCAGTTCCCTCTGCATCAGTCCCTACAAGCCTTGGGCTTCTCAGAGCCCTCCCGCCATTTCTTACAGCTCAGTTCTGGCCCCCTGCACATTTAGACGCCATGACCCGTCCCACATTCCCCGGCTGATGGGCAGCAGGGGGCCCGCTCTGGAGCCGAGGCATCCCCCTATCGGATGTCCTGTTTCCTCCAGCTTGATCCCAAAGGACTCAGCCTCTTTTCCTTCTCTCTTACAGGATGAAGGACATGCGGGTGCAGACTTTCAGCATCCACTTTGGGTTCAAAAACAAGTTCCTGGCCAGCGACGTGGTCTTCGCAACTACGTCCTTGCTGGAGAACATCGAGAAGGACGCCTCCGGGACGGATAACTTCATCAGGGCCTTGGACAGTCTCTCCAGGTGCTGGGCCAAGGGGCCCCTCCTCTCCTTTCTCCTCGCCTTCCTCTCACCATCGTGGGCACAGACCCGAATTCTCTGTGATCAGTTGTTGCCGCATCCACAGTGGGGCAGCACGGGGAGGCCCCAGCATCGTCAGAGGCCATCGGTCCAACCAAAACTGAGGCTGAGAGAGATGAAGGGGGTGGCCGTGGTCACCGAGGCAGCACTTGGACTCTGGCTCCCCGCCTCCCAATCCAGTGCTGTGTCCACAAGCGAACGCTGATTAATTTATGAAATGGGGCAGGCACACCTGGTTCTTTGGGTGTGCACCAGGAAAGATCACAACTGGCAGCGGGAAATGAGGCGGCAGTCACCCTTTAATAAGGCACAGAGGGTGTGGGGGCAGACAGCAGAAAGCACAGAGGCAGATGGCACAGGGGTGGGCGAGGGGATGGCGGAGGAAGGCAGGAAGTGGGAGGAGGAGGCTGGGCTGGCGAGTCACTCTTTCTCCCTGTTTTCTTCATTACTGAGGGATGGCTCTCTGGGCAGGGAGGAGAGGATGGAGATAGAGAAATGAAGGTGCAAAGTCTCTACCCTTTCTGTCTTAAGTGGACAACTCTCAAAGGCCCAAGGTCCTTCTTAAGATTTGGAGCCAAGGGGGAGCTAGGTGGCACAGTGGGTAGAGCACCGGCCCTGGATTTAGGAGGACCCGAGTTCAAATCCGGCCTCAGACACTTGACACTTACTAACTGTGTGACCCTGGGCAAGTCACTTAACCCCATTGCCTAGCCAAAAAAAAAGAAGAGGGAGGAGGACACGAGCCCAGGAAGGCACAAGACCGTTCCAGGGTCACCCAGCTAGTGAGTGATGGAACCCTGGACCTCTGGGTCTGGGACATGGTTCTTTCCACCCTAGCACACTGGCTCCCTTAGGCCTTGAGCAATGGGCCATGTGGCCTCTCGGGACCAGCCTAATAATCATAGTAACAATAGCGAGCGTTTCTGTAACACCATCAGGTTTGCTGAGCGCTTTATAAACATTAGCCGATATTATCCTCACAATGGCCTTGGGATGTAGGTACTGGTGTCATCCCCATTTTACAGGTGAGGAAACTGAGGCAGGCAGTGGCTTAGGGACTTGACCAGGGTCAGACCATGAGGGGTTGGAGGCAGGCCTTAGCCTCGCTGCGTGCACAGAGAATGGCCCCAAAGATGCATTTCACAGCAGCTCACGCGGAGAATCTGCCGAGGCCTGGAGGGGCTGGGACCCATTGCTCACGCTGACTTAGCGCTTGGGGTCTGCAGAGGCCTTGACCGGCATTTTGTTATTTGATCCTCACGATGTCGGATAAGGAAATGTTGGCCCAGAGGAGGCAGGGTCCTCGTGGTTAGCTGGAGTCAGGTCTTTGTGATTTCCAGCACATTGAGAAGACAGATGGCAGGGCAGTTAGATGGTACAGTGGATAAAGCTCCAGCCTTGAAGTCAGGAGGACCTGAGTTCAAATCCAGCCTCAGACACTTGACACTTTCTAGCTGTGTGACTCTGGACGAGCCACTTAACCCCAATTGCCTCACCAACAACAACAAAACAAAAAAAGAGAGCAAAGACAGACAGCACCCCCTACTCCCCAATCCAGAGGCCAGGCTGTACCTCCATCCCAGCACAAATTCTGGCAGGGCTCCCCCTCGGGAGGGACTTCAGGTGGAGGCCCCAAGACTGACCATACTGTGGGGCATCTGAGCACCAGCCTGGCCTGGCCTGGGGAGACTTGGTCTCACAAGGTTGGTGGCAACCTGGGGAGGCTTGGCCACTCGTGGCTGGCAGCAGCCTGGCTGCTGGGGGAGGACTTTTGTGTGGCCAAAGCAGCTCATTGGAGAAGGGTTGCAATCCTGATGGAGGGACAGGGTGAGCCCACGTCTGTCTGTTTGCTCTGCCTTGCAGGAGTAACCTGGCGCAGCTCTACCAGGGCCTGGAGCTGGCCAAGAAGCAGCTTCGGGCCATCCACCAGACTGTGGCCAGCTGCATCTGCACCAACCTCGTCATCTCCCAGGGGCCTTTCCTCTACTGCTACCTCATGGAGGTACTTCAGCCTCTTTCCTCTCCTCTCCTGGCTGGGGACGTTCGCTCACTTATGTTTCTAGCTCCAGGCCCCCTCACAACTCCTCTCTTCTCCCTCCTCAGGGCACGCCGGATGTCAAGCTGTTCTCCAAGCCGGCATCTCTGGGCCTGCTCAGCAAATATCTGCTGCAGTCCTTCATTTGTTCGGTAAGTGCTGGTGGCGAGGTGAGCCAGGACCAGGCAGGCACTGGGCCCCAAAGAAAGGCCAGGCTGGCCCCACCTGTCTAACAGGATGGCAAATAATGAGGTGCCCACGCAGTCATTGTAAAGTGGGGGAATGGCTGGGGGCACCAGGAAGGACCTCCTGCAGAAGGCAGGATGGGAGCTGAGGCTTGAAGGAAGCCAGGAGCAGAGGTGAAGGGGAAGAAGGTGAAGGCACACGGCCCAGGAAAACGCCTGGAGGTGGGAGATGGCTCCTTGTGTCTGAGGAACTCCAAGGAGGCCAGTGTCACTGGGTCACAGAGTATGTGGAGGGGAGGGGAGTGTTTGGAGCAGTTTTAAACGTCCATTAGTGGCCTTCATGTTTGATCCTGACTGTAAGAGGGAGCAGGAAGAAACATGGCCAGCTTGAACCGTAAGAATGTGCCTCAGGCAGCGGAGGGGAGGATGGATCCAAGCAAGGAGAGACTGGAGGCCAGGGGACCGATCGGTCAGTTGTAAAGTGAATTAGAGGGGGCGCATTGTGAGTGGAGAGAAAGGGGCGCGTGGGGGAGATAGTGTAAGAGAGTTAACAGGGAGACGTGGCCGTTGATTGGATGTGTGGCCTGGGGAAGAGAGGAGTACAGTCTGACCCTGACCGAGGTGGAGAGCCTTGGTGACTGGGGGGCAAGGTATCTCACGTTTCCAAGCACTTTCTCTGTGCTGGGCACTGTGCTAAGCCCTTTTACAAATGTTATTTCATCCCCTCAACAACCCTGGGAGGTGGGCGCTATTTGTATCCTTATTTTACAGATAAGGAAACTGAAGCAGGCAGGTGAAGTGACTTGCCCAGGGTCATCCAACTAGCAGGTGTCTGAGCAGTGGGTTTTATAGCCAAGCCACCCATATCCAGAAGCTGCTCTGAACGTGTTTGTAAATGAGGGCAGCGGTAAGGGTTGGGCCTGCCACGGTCTCATGGCTCCCATTGACGGGCTTGCACAGAATGGACGGCGTGTGCACACGCTGCTCCTATTCCATTTCCGAAGGCCGAGGTCATGCTGTCAGGAAGATGACAGAGCAGAGAAATCACAAGATGTCCCCAAACCTCAGCAGAACAACTGAGACACAATCGCCAGAGGCCAGGAGAACCTCCACCAACAAGAAGAATGTGGGTAGGAGGTGAGGAAATGAGATTCCGCGGAGAACAAAAGCTCGAGACAGCCGGTGGTCCGTCCACGCTCCCCGCCGAGGAGAGCAGGCCCTCCAGAAGAATTTCAACAAACAAGCAGCTCGCCAGGGCTAAATTAAGATCCCATCAAAGGTGAGCTCGTGCGTGGGAAGCCAAACAGAGGCCTTCAGGATGGACCCCTCGGCTTGAGGCATTTGGGGATTTTTGTTAGAACTTAGAGAGCATTTTTTTAGAAGAGAGACAGAAAAAAAATTTAAAGGTGCTCTCTAGATACAAGTGAAGGGGTTTTTTTCCCCTTTAAAATGTTAAATGGAAAAATTAACCAAGAATTGGTAGTGGTGGTTAAGTGGCTCAGAGACGTGGCCAGCTGGATGCCTTGGGAGGAGAAGCACAGTCCAGCCCCATGTGAGAGTGTGGAAGAGATCCCAGCCACCTGCCAGACGGTGGAGCTCATTCCAGGACGTGCACCATGTTTTTCTAGTTACAACCTGACCACATCATTGCCCCTGATTAGCCTCCGAGGATGGAGTCTGGGTTTAACTTCCTCAAAAGCCCTCCTTGGAAGCTTCCCCACATGTTTCGGAGCCTGCCCCCCACCCAGGCCCTACCCAGCTGGGTAGGCCTTGGCACTGGCCTGGTGAGTCCCTCTCTGTCTGGGGACCAGCCTCCTCAGGTATAGTTTGGCCTCAGTGATCTCTGAGATGCTGTGAGATTCAGACATTAATCAAAGACTTGGCCACCAAATGAATTTTACCAACCTATGATGCCGACAGAGATATGCAATGTCCATTGGCTCTTTACGTCATCCTTCTGTGGGGACGGTGTCTATGTGGTGATGATCAGGCAGAGGCCGTAAGGATCCCATCTCTTAGACCGTGTGTTGTCCTTAACATAACTGTTGATGCACTTGATGTAGCCTTTTTCCACTAACCAATGAGAGGAAACAGCTAGAAGAATATAATCACTTACAGACTGACCCACGCAGGGAAACGTGGCCAGAAGAATGGAACCCTCCAAGCTGACCCACGCAGGGAAACGTGGCTGGAAGAGTGGAACCCTCCAAGCTGACCCACGAGGGGAAAGTTGGCCGGAAGAATGGAACCCTCCAAGCTGACCCACGAGGGGAAACATGGCCGGAAGAATGGAACCCTCCAAACTGATCCACGTGGGGAAATGTGGCCGGAAGAATGGAACCCTCCCAGCTAACCCACGAGGGGAAACATGGCCGGAAGAATGGAACCCTCCAAACTGACCAATGAGTAGGAACATGGTTAGAAGAGTGGAATCCTCCAAACTGACCAGTGAGAGGAAACATGATTAAAAGAATGTGATCACTTACAGACTGACCCACGCAGGGAAACATGGCGGTACCACCTCCAAAGTCGTGTTCTCACCAAGGAAACCAGAAAAGTTAAATAAATGAATTGTAGTTAGAGGAGAGCATGGCCCACAGCCTCCCCGTGGGGATGCAAATACAGGAGTTGGTGGCATTGATTTCATCATCGACATAAAGGAAAGAAGATCTGGGTGTGTTTCACGGGGAACTCGGTCTTGTTCCCTTGTGTTGTTCCCAGACCCTGTAAGGGCAAAAACCAACAGGAAGTTAATCCCACCTTCTGCATTAGCAGAAACACTGTACAAAACGTGGAAGGGCCTCCACTCAGCCCACATCTTTCTTAATAGCTTCTGGTCAAAGGATTTAGGGTGGAAGGCCCCTCAAAACTCCTTTAGTGCACTGTCTGTACTTGAGGAAAGGGAGGCCCGAGAGGTTCCAGGACCTGCCCCTGCTCCCACAGAGCAGGGATTCAGGTCTGTCCTTCCTACACTGGATGGAAGTGGACCTAAGAGGAGGACCATGAAAATTATGTTGGAAAATTTGGCCCAGCATCAAGAAATCCAAGCGGTCCAGCACTTGTGCAGCTACAGATGCTTCCCTGGAGAAGGGAGTTGGGGGCGCTGGCCGTGGTGACAGCGACTTCAGGCTCACCTCATCCGAGCCGTAAGTCCCTCACCAGGGATTCCCTCTGCGACATCAGTGACCAGGCGTATGGTATGGCCATCAGAGTGAGCTTTGCTGGAGCAAGAGGGACAGAGTGCTGGATGAGTCCACAAGAGGGTGAGCTCACTTCTGGCTGGGGAGATGGTGGAGGAAGAGAAAGCGGCGTCGGAGGCGGTCCTGCGAAGAGAGGCAGGGATCTCCAGTCCTGCTGGTGAAAGGTCGTTAAGCGCCACCGCCACGCCATCCCCTGCCATGTGCCTCCAACCACCTCTGCCGCTCTGCTCCTGCTAACCCCCGTGCCCTCCATGCCCTGAACGCCTTCCCTCTCTTCTTGAAGACTAATCAGGACGTGGGACCTGCAGCTTTTTCCACTGGTGGATGCTTCCGATGATGTCATGACACTCATGCCTTTAGGGGACCTCATTAGCGCCTACCCTGTGCCACATTTAAATGACTCCCAGTCCCTGCCCTCTCTGGGCTTGATGCTCTAATAAGAAGGGCGGCTTGGAAAGGGCAGCTTAGAAATCCTGCCTCTGCCATTTTGTTACTTCCTCATCCGTGAAAGGAAGGGGTTGCACACGGCAGCCTTGGGGGTCCCTCCCTGCTCCCCAGCTCTCTAATGGCTCTGCCTTTTGTGCAGATCCGTCCAGAGCCTGGTAGGCAGCCCAGGAGGGTGCTAGGTGCAACCACAGCTCTGGGTGAGGCCTGAGGGGCAGATCTGGGGGAGCCCGATGAGGTTCCTGGAGCAGGATGGGGGGAGTCATCGGGAACGGTAACCTTGCTGTTGTCAGCCGGGGGTCAATCACCGCGTGATCTCTGTGCCTCACAGACAAAGAACAAGCGCTGTAAGCTGCTGCCTTTGGTGATGGCGGCCCCGATGAGCGTGGAGCACGGCACTGTGATCGTGGTGGGGATCCCCCCTGAGACGGAGAGCTCCGACAAGAAGAAGTGAGTGTCTCCTTTGTCCTCCCTCTCGGGGCTGGCCGGGCAGACGATCCTGGGAGGGCCTTCGAGGCTCCCGGAGGAGCCCTGAGGCCAGGCGCTGAACCTGGGCAGGGCTTCATAAAGCCTGCTCCTCTCATGGAAGAGCAAACTGCCTCAGACCGAGCACATCCTGGGGTTTAAAGCGAGATGAAACCGAAGACATCATCTTGGGCCAGTTGCCCCATTTTGTAGATGCACAAGCCAAGTCCCCAGGAGGGGCAGGGGCTTACCCGATGTCACCTGGCTCATAGTAGCAGAGTCTCCTTTGCCACTGGTCTCTCTTTTTTGGGAGGGGGAGGGGGGACAGGGCTCAGGTGTGCCTGCTTCCTACGTTCTGGTCCTGGGTCGGGGGGAGGATAGGCACAAGCACTGTGGCCCCGCTACCGCTGACCCCGGAGGATACCAAGGGCCCTGAGCTCCCTGGAGGCCCTGGCAGACTCCTGGGCAGGAGAGGGTGGGCCGTGGCACCCACGTCTGAAGAAGCCCCCCGCCGGGGCTGCTCCTTGTCTTGTAGCTTTTTTGGGAGAGCATTTGAGAAGGCCGCCGAGAGCACGAGCTCCAGAACCTTGCACAATCATTTTGACATGTCTGGTAAGAGCCTTTCCCTCTTCAGTGACCCAGGGGGTGAGGGGGGATGTTTGGCTAGTCAAGGGACTGTCCCGACTCCCCCCAAACCTCGAGGATGCAGCCTAAGCTTCCACCCCATGAAACAGGCCCTGAGAGAGACGGGAGCAGGACAGGTAAGAAGAGCTGTCCTGAGCTTTCCCGGGCATCGAGGATTGAGAGCTGGGAGGGGCTGAAACGTCAGGAGTTGAAAGCCCACTGAGTCCTTCTCTGTCCCCTGCTGGTTCCCCACTTCCCACATGTTTCTGACACCCATCAAAGCATGGGTACACATGCTCTGCCTTATGAGGGTCCTCTAAGCTTTTCTTAGCCTCAGTTTCCTCATCCTTAAAATGGGAGCAGTCATACATAAACTACCTGCCTTACTGTGTTGTCGTGAGGACAGCTTTGTCGGTCACAAAGCACCATAGTAATGGAAGTGGTTCTTTTCCATCCTGACCTGGGAGAAAGTGCCAAGGAGGGGAAGGAGATGGTCCTGGCTCCCAGGTTGGCTTACCTGCTCCTTGCCTGTGTGACCTTGGGCAGGTCACTGACCTTCCTAGACCTCAGTTTTCTCATCTGCAAAATGAGGGCGACTAGAGAGATATAATCCCCAAGGCCCCTCCGAGCTCTGACATCCCCTGTTCTAAGCCCCTCCTAGCTCTGACATGCCCTGTTCTAAGGCCTGACACTCTGTGTTCTAGGCTCCCTCCAAGCCCTGACATTCCCTGTTTTAACACCTCTCCCAACTCTGAGGTTCCCTGCTCTAGGCCGCCTCCCAACTCTGACATCCCCTGTTCTAAGGTCCCTCCTAGCTCTGACATTCCTTGTTCTAGGCTCCCTCCCAGCTCTGACATCCCCTGTTCTAAGCCCCTCCCAGCTCTGACATCCCCTGTTCTAAGGTCCCTCCCAACCCTGACATTCATGACATTCCCTGTTCTCGGCCCTCTCCAAGTTCTGACATCCCCCATTCTCAGGCCTCTCGGGCCCCTCCCAGATCTGACATTCCAAGTTCTAAGGGCCCTCTCAGCTCTGACATTCCCAGTTATAAGGTCCCTCTCAGCTCTGACATCCCATGTTCTAAGGTACCTTCCAGACCTGACATTTCCTGTGCTAGGCTCCCTCCCAGCTCTCATATTCCCTCTTCTAAGGTCCCTCTCAGGCTTGACATTTCCTGTTCTAGGCCCTCTCCCAGTTCTGACATTCCCTGTTCCAGGCTCTCTTCTAGCTCTGACATCCCCTGTTCTCAGGCCTCTCAGGCCCCTCCCAGATCTGACGTTCTCTGCTGTCACAGCCCTCTCAGTCTCAAGCCCATGGTTCTGTGCCCCGTACTTAGCCTTTGAGGAGTGTGTACTGTGGGTACCCAGACCATGAGGGGGTGGCATACTCTTTTTTTTTTTTTTTTAAGAAAAGCCACTCCAAGAACCAGCCTTCTGCTGGGTCTGGCAGCTGTGAGTTCCTCACTGGCCTCCTGCCCCCGGCTGTGCCTCCAGAGCATTCCCTGTGCCTGCTGGCACAGAGCCTGGCAGGGGGCCCAGCAGCCTGCTATATTGGGGGGAGCTTGCCGCTGCTTGGGCCCTGGCTGCCCCCTTCCAGGCCTCCCATGCGTAGCCTGGCCGGCAGGCTCTGATTGGCTTTATACACGTTTCCCTGGACCTGCTCATGGCCCGCGGCAGATACAGGGGCTGCCCCCTGGGAGAGACGCCCAGGGGACCAGAGGCCACATCCTGACCCACAGTGGTTACATGAATGGCCGCCGACCGGGTGGGACCCGTGGGGCAGCGGCTGCCCTCTATCATTAAGGTCATGGGGGGCTCTGGCTGCCAGGTCTCCCACCCCCACCCTCATCATCCTCAGG
>NW_020953945.1:1740104-1751401 GCF_900497805.2 Vombatus ursinus | reverse complement strand
GGGAGACCTGGCAGCCAGAGCCCTCTATGACCCTAGTGATGTGGAGGTCATTGGGGGAGGCAGGAGACCTGGCAGCCAGAGCCCCCAGACCTTGGGGATCTGGGGGGGTAACAGAGATGCCACCTGACTTCTGAGCATGGCTTTTGGGGGGGATGGGGGTTCCCCTTTAGTCTTTTCTCTCCCTCACACGCGTTTCCTCCATTCATTCAGTCATTGAGCTCAAGGTGGAAGACCGAGGCAAGTTCCTGGACGCACTGATTTCTCTGCTGTCATGAGGGTGAGTATTGGGGGGCAGCGGGAGCGTCCCTTGGCTGGCCCTTGAGAGCAGGCCTTTCTGTGGTGTGAGGGGCCTAGATTTGGAGCTGGAACAGGGATAATTCCTGATGATGATAACGGTCAGCGTGTTTATAACGCACTTCATGTACATTGTATCTTCCCCAGGGACACAGGGCCATTATTGCCCCCATTTTAGAGATGAGGAAACTGAGTCTAAAGGAAGCCAAGTCAGTCGCTTGGGGTGCCACTGGTAGTAAGGGTGTGAGACAGGATTTGAACTCAGATCTTCTAGACTGAGTCCACAAGGGGAGACGGGCCAAGGCGGGTCTAAGGGATTTGCCCGAGGTTACCCAGCTGGCGGAGGGCAGGCCTGTCTGTGGTTCAGCCCCTGAGCAAACCATCCCTCGGCCTCGGGAATGAATCTGCCGACCCAGGCTTATGTCCGACAGGGGCCAGATGGGCAGCCTGAGAATGAGCCCCCCGGGCTCCCCAGGATGCAGCGGTGGGGGGTCGGAGCCTGGTGACGTCAGGACCTGGACCTCCCTGGCCTCTGAAGCCTTTGGATTTTGAAAGGTCCGAAGCTTGTGTCCAGGGGCTCTTCCCAAAGAAGGCCCGAGCCAGAGAGAAGCCGGAGGGGGCTGTGTGGAGCAGTGGGCTGCGCTCGCTCCCAAGTCAGAAGGGACCCCCCCATCCGACGGCCCCTGAACCACAAGCCCTTGGTCAGCATCTCCCCCGAGGCTCATCCACACTTCCCTGGGCGGACCCCCAGTGAGGGAGAGCCCGCCCCGTGTCCTGGTGGCCCTTCAGGGCCAGGATGGCTCCATGCCGAGACCCAAGATCTAATCCTGCCTCAGATGCTTCCTGGCTGCGTGACCTGGGTCATGCCGCATCACTGCTGTCTGCCTCAGCTTCCTCATCTGTAAAATGGGGATCCTAAGAGCATGTCCTTCTCTGGGGGTTGTGAAGATCAGAGGAGATCATGTGTGTAAAGGGCTCTGCCAGCCTTACGCGCCGCAGAGAAGCTGGCTCTGATTATCCAGCTCAGGGACGCCTGGTTAGGCTCCATCCTGCCCTCTGAGGCCAAGCAGAGCTAGTCTGACCTCCCTCCTGGAGGACTGCAGACGCCCCCTCCTGCCTTCTCTTCAAGCTAAGAATCTCCAGGGAAACCCTCCCACACACACCCCCAGGCCCCCATCTTCCCTTCGCACCATTGGGCACATCTGGGGAGCTCTCAGGCCTCAGACTTCTCTTCTGTAGGGGGCACTGGCTAAAACCCAAGGCCTGGAGATGGGGAGAAGCGAGCGATCGGTGGGGTCTGGTCCTGCCGTGTGCCAGGCACCCAAGGGCAGGAGTGAGATGTTCCTCCTGACGGGGCAGGAGGCGGGATGAGGGGGAGGGGCTGAGGCTGCACAGGGGCCCATTCTGACTCAGCGAGGCGGCTGGTTTGATTTGTAGGGAGTTCTCTGTCCCTGGAGGTGTGCGAGTGGAAGCTGGAGGATCGGGGATCTGCCAGATACTTGCCGGAGGGGATTCCTGCTCAGGCCCCCCCTTGGACTGGATGAACCTGAGATCTCTTCTCAAGGATGCTTAGATTCTTAGATCACCCTTCTGGGCCTCAGTTTCCCCCTCTGTGAAGTGGTTTCTGAGACCCTCCTTCCTCTCTCCACCAGTGCTGCCTGACTGCCTGGAGCAGGGGCAGGACTCGAACCCAGGGCTTCCTTACTCCAAGGCCAGCCCTTTCTGTGCTCTGTCTCCCTGCCTTGCTCCCATTCATCAAGGGCTTCCCACCACCTCCAACAATCCACTCCATCAATCAGCAAGCATTTATTAAGCACCAGCTGTGTGCCAGGCACTCTATACTGAGTCTGATGAATAAAACCCTCCTGTTTCAAAGGGGCTCCCCCCTCGGCCACCCGGCCCAGGCTGTGGGGGAGTCGCCTCGCTCTTCAGATGCTCAGTTTTCCGCTCAGTGAAATGGGTGCACTGCAACTTTCCTCTCCCTTGGCTCTGAGCTCAGGGCCCACCTCGCCTTTTCTTTTTCTCCCTTCAGCTCCTGGAATCCTTCTGATGAATTGGTCTGGATTGTAAATACTGGCTGCACGTTTGTGATGCTTTTATAGACTGGGTATAAATTATTAACAAGATTTTAGCTCTAGGGAAAGGTGATTATATCCTTTGAACACAATAAAGCGCCCTTCTTTGGGGCTTGGATCCCTTGTTTTAATTCCTTGCCTAGGCCTGGTTCCCACAGACCCCAGAGCCTCCTTGGTTCTCATCTGGTGGAGATGGGGCCTGGCCTGGGCCGTTCGCCAGGAGCCAGGCAGAGGAGTCATCTGCCCAGGGCCGAGGAGGGGAGCCCCTTGGGTCAGAGACGAGTCCTTTCAGTCTCTGACCCCGGTGTGTTTAGGTTCCTTTTGGTGCAGCTGTCTCCTGGCCCAGTGGCTTCCACTCGAGGGATTTGACGAGTCAGAGACCTCGACCTCCAGCAGGGACAGCCGGTCTGGCCTGGCTCTGGACGGAGTTGTAGGAGAAGTGAGGTCTTTGGGGCCTAGCCAGGGCCCTCACCGACCCTTCTGCACCCTTGGAAGAACCCACGAGCCTCAGCTGCTTTTCTTCGGCCCTGTTGTCTGCTAGCTCACCTGACAGCCAGGTGGTAGGGGTGCATTCGTGGGTGAAGGCTTGCTCCCCTCCCTCCGTCCCTCCCACGATGGCCTGTGGTGGGTCATTATCAGCTGCGTGACCTTGGCTGAGACCTGGGATCCCAGGAACCAGAGCTGGCCGGGTCCTTAGAGATGCTCTCATCCTACAATGGGGATCATGAGGCTTGTTGGGGGCAGCCCAGCGGAGGGGGCCTTGGGGGAGTCACGTCCCCTTCACGGACCTCCACGCCTCAGACCCAGCCTGTCTGACCCCGCAGCTGGCCAGCAGTGGGCGCAAGTCAGCCTCAGGGTCAGAAAACTGCCGTTACATCCCTCCTTCTGACCGTGAGGGATGGGGGCGTTTGCTGGGGACAGGATGGGCGGCCCAGCCAAGGTGTTTTGTTCCCCAAAGGGTTGAGTTTTAGGGATCTGTCCAGCCAGTGAATGTGTTTTGGAAAAGTACAGGGCCATTGACCTGTAGAGATTCTCAGGGGGAAACCCAAGAGTTTGGTGATTTAGGGCTGAATTATGGCCTTGCATTTGACTGGCTTTCCAAGGTTGGAAAAGGGCCTCCCTCCTGCCTCTACCCCCTTCCCTGAGCGTGCAGGGAGACAGATAACATTGTTCTGTGCTCGGATGACCGCATGGGATCAGCCACTGATGAGAAGGGCATCAGCCGCTCACAAATGTCACCATGTGGGCAGAGACCTCCACTTAAGGCAGCCTCAGGCCTGCGGGCCCATCACTCACTTGCCTTGGCCTCCACTTACCTCTTGACTTCCTCTCTGCAGCCTCTCAGAGGCCGGATATGGTATTGTGAGGGCCCCAGTGATAACATGCTCAGGCCAGCAGGGGGGCTGCCTTTGCACGGGGATCTGGGAGCTGGCTTGACCCCTCCCTCCTCCATCCATCTTTCTACCTCCTCCCTCTCCTTTCCTTCAGCCCTCCTTCGTCTTCCAAATTCTGTCCCTTCTCAGCCAGGTGGTGCAGTGGACAGAGCGCTGGACCTGGGGGTCAGGAAGATGTGAGCTCACATCCTGCCTTAGATGCTTACCTCAGCAAGTCATTTTAATCGCTATCTGCCTCAGTTTCCTCATCTGTAAAATGGGGATCTTAATAGCACCTGCCTCCCAGGGTTCTTGTGAAGCTCAAATGAAATAATATTTGTAAAGCACTTTGTAGATCTTAAAACACTGCATTAGTACCAGCTATCAATAATAACAATCATCATTATTATTATTTCCTTCTGTCTTCTCAGCTGATCTCCTTTTTTCTACAGTCTCCAGAAGGCCAGAGGGATAAGAGATGGCCAGGGGAGTAGGGAGGGCCCAGGGACCAGCCTTCGCTTCTCACGAGTGGATAAACAGCAGCCACCGGAGGTGCCAGGGCAAGGTTTGGGGGAGGCATCCACACCAGCCAGTAGCAATGACCTGGTAGTGTCTCACCTGTGGCCACACTGGAGGAGACCGATCGCATTTCCTGTAAGAGCCAAGTGACCCTTTGAGATTCACTCTGTGGGCCCCCAGCCGGGGTTTCAAAGGGCTTAGAGTCAGAATTTGCCGAAGGAAAGGGACTTAGCCACGGCCACACAATCAGCTGAACCAGGACTCACAAACCAGGCCTCTGTCGCCTCGGCTGGATCGCTGCCCTGGCCAGGCTCTGTGGCCTCCACCCATCTCCTGCCGCCCAAAGTCCCTAAAAGGAGAAGCCGATGTGTAATAATAAGAGAGGGCTCTACTGAGGTAATGTGTTGGCACTGGGGCCTACCAGATGGTGCTGCTGCCCTTCTGACCCCCTGGGAGCTAACGGTGATTGTCAGCCCCCTGCTGTGCTGGCCACTGGCCTACGCCCCTGGGTCACTGTGAGACAGTGAGAGTGGAGCAACCTGGCTTCCAGGGAGCTCCCGCACCCTGTGGCTGCCTTGCTCTCGGCTGTCTCTGCTCCTTTCTGTCTTGGACTCCAGGCTTCCTGCTTGCCCCCTTCTTATCTTGTCCTCCCTTCTCTTCCCATTCCCCTTCCCTTTCCCTGCTTCTGTCTGCCCACCCCCTTTTCCCCTTATTGCCTTACTCCTTGAAGCCCTCCCCTCGATTATCTCCTCCTTTCTCCCAAACCCGAACTTTTCCACGGCCCCTCCTGGTTCCCTTGGCCCTCTCCTCTCTCCCCAGCCCCTCCTGTACCTTTCCTACTGTTCCGTTCTCTCCCCTCCCTCCCTTTCTTCCTCTCCCCTCCCCCCTCCCCTTCTCTCTCTCCCCTCCCCTCTCTCCCTTTCCTCCTCCCTCCCCTTCTCCCTCTCTCCTTCTCTCTCTCCTTTTCCTCCCGTCTCATCTCCCCTTTCTCCTCTCTCTACACGTGCCAGAGAAGCCCAGGGCTCTGCTCTGGACCCTGGGAGCAAGGAGGTGCCTGCTTGGGGCAGGGTGGGGTAGAGTGGGCAAGGCAGCATTTCCCCTCCATCTGGTTCCTATTGTTGTGGGCACTGGGCTGGTACACGGTGTTCTCACCCTGTGGAATAGGGAGGGGGCCAGGGAAGGGCCCCAGGGACTGGAGGTGTATGTGTTAGGGAGGGGGCTGGGGAAGGAGACAGCTCGATTCACCTTTTCCCTCCCGATGCAGCAGCAGCAGCAGCCCAATGTGGGTTGTGCTAGGCGCATCCTTGGTGGAAGGGGACTTATAGTCTCTCCCTGGCTCCCCCTCCCCACTGCCAGATGGGCTCTGCCTCTGGGGAATGTGCTGAGCCGTCTTTCTGAAGCTCCTGTGTGTCCAAGCACATTCCTGTGGCTCCCTCCTCCAGTCTCCAACCTGGGCCCTCTCCCTCCCCTGCAACTGTCTGGGGAAAGGACACCAGGGCACTGGGAGGGAGGCACCAGATGGCAGAGGGGGTGCACAGGGAGGGCCAAGTACCTGCAGATACCTCCAGAATCCTGCATCTTCCTTTCATCCTGTTACTGGGGTCTCTGCAGTACAAAACACACTCTGGAGGTCGAGGCAGGGGATCTGGCTGAGAATCCCAACACCAGTCCCTTCTGACTGTGTGATCTTGGGCAGGTCACATCCCTTCCGAGCCTCAGTTTCCTCAACTATAAAATGGGTGTGATGAAATGTGCAGTTACCACCTCATAGAGTGGTTGTGAGGTAAGCCAGAAACATCACAGCAATATATTCACAGGGGCTGGAGTGTGGGGGGGGGGAGGGGGAATCTGGCACTTGGATGTTTTGGTCCTAGGACTTAGAAACCAAATAGCTCTACCTTGTTTTACAGATGAGGAAACTGAGCCCCAGTTTGAGCGGCAGTGAATTATTGATCACCTACAGCCTCTGACTCCAAGTCCAGGGCTTATCTAGGCAGGGCCTCCCTGGGGCTGGCAATAGACAATTCTGGGAGGAATGGGGAACTTGTCGCCTAAGTGGAAAGGGTCCATCCTCATACCCCAGCAGCCCCTGCCCTCTAGCTCAGCACGATGGAGCCTTGGGATGTGGCCCCAGGCACCTAGAGTGATGCAGACATAAGCACCCAAGCAGAGGGGTGGACACACACACCCCATACAGCTTTGCACTGCTCACTCAGGAATTCTGGAACCCTCCCCACTCCCCAAGTGATTCTGGATCTGAGGAATATGCCCTTCCCTAGACCTGCATTCAGAAGCCTTTGGGCCCCTTCTTCTGATCAGCTGGCTCCTCGCAGATCCCTGAGAAGGAAAGTGCCCAGGCTGCCATATTCCCGTTCCTCTCTGGGCTCCACTCCTGACTCTCTGGACTTTGCCTGCTGCGAGCCACCCTACTCCCCCCATATTCCTTTTTTATGTTATCTTCTCCCACCAGAATATAAGCTTTCAGAGCAGGGCCTGGCTTTCTGCTTGGATTGGTATTCCCAGTGCTTTGCAGAGAATCTGGTACACATAAACACTTAATAAATGCATATGGACTTGTTAGCCTAGGTTACTGGCTCTGCCAACAACTAACTGTGGGATTTTTGTGGGGGACTTACTTTCTCAGGGATGCATCTGCAGAATTGGGTGAGTGGTCTTCTCCAGCTTGCACACTATGTTCGTTTTCTCCCCACTGTACCTTGTTATCCAGGTTAGGTCACAGGAGCAGGCTCAGGATCCCTCTGAAGCCTGAAGGGCATGAGGACTTGGGGATATGTGACCACTACTCAGTGTCCAGGCCATGAAGAGGCTCAGAGATTGACCTCCGCCACCCCTGGAACCTGGGGGGGTGGTCTGCACCCTAGGAACAGAAAATTGCCCAGGGGCCGTGCTGCAGGGCAACAACACCAAGCTGCCCAGAAGACAAGACCAGGAGCTTAAATCATAAAATTGAAGAGGAGGGATTTTTTTTTTGGAGGAAAGGAAGAACCATTTTTTTTTTTTACAGATGACATTAATTATTTTAAATAAATAGTACAAATTTATGTTCATGAAGAATATTTTAATAGAATTTTATTTTTTCCAATTACATGTAAAGATAGTTTTCAGCATTCACTTTTTACAAGATTTTGAGCTCCAAATTTTTCTCCCTCCCTCCCTTCCCCCATCCCCAAGATGGCAAGCAATCTGATATAGGTTATACAGGTACAATCAGAACAATGTTTTTTTAATCCAACTAAAAAACTCCTAAAGCTACTTTCCACAGTAACCTCCAATCTGATATTTTATAGGGAAGGATGAAAAAAAAAGTCCCAAACTTCCCCAAGGCAAAAGTTTTTCAAGTAAGCTTGGGCTAAATGACATCCCTCCAATCCTGATATTTTTGGACTTATCGACCAGTTAGTTTAATATCTCACCCCGCCCCCACTCCTGTTGTTTTTTGATAATGTAGAAATACCGGCAGGTCACACAAATTTCTCCATTGGCCATTTGTGTCCAAAAAGCTGCCCCACTCTGTGCTCTGAGTCCACCTTTCCTTTATGGGTACATCTCCACTCAGTCATGGTTGGCCATCCTGTCCAACCCCCTCATTTTACTGGGGAGGAAGAAGACCCAGAGAGGAGAAAGCAGTGCTCTGAGACTGAGAAGAGGCAGGGGTGAAGCGCTCTTTGGGGAGAGTGGGTCAGCCTTCTGCTGAGCCAGGTTTACCACCGCCTGCTGGATTCGAGGCTTTTCCCTCGATCGACCTTTCCCTCCCCACTCAGTGACCTGACTCAAAGTCTGTGCCCCCAGTCAGACCAGGCACAGCTCCTTCTTCCATTCCCACGCCGCCCTTCCGTGGGCTGCTTAACCCAGGAAGTGACCGGGAAGGAAGTGGCAGGTTCCCTGTCTTTCCAGCAATCCTGGGAAGCCTCACTCACACAGAATCCCAGACTGTCAAAGGTGGAAGGAACTTTACAGCTGAATGTTAGAATAGGGAGGGACTTTAGAACAGAGACTGTCTGAGCTGAAGGGAACTTAGAACCTAGAACACAGACTGAGCTGGAGGAGGCCTTGGAACAGAGAATGCTAGAACTGGGAGAGGTTTCAGAACAGAGAATATCAAGGCTGGGCCTTAAAAGTTGTCTAGGGCAAACAACATTTTATATAGGAGGAAACTGAGGTCCGATGGGGAGGGGGGTTAGATCTAGGAAGGAAGCTAGGTCCCAGGTGGGAAGTGTGTGTATGAAAGAGAGGGAGGGATGAACAGACGAAATCCAGAGGGACCCGACCCCCCCCCCCCCCCATTCTACACCTAGGCCAGTATGACGCATTAGTAAGGAAACAGGACAGGGGCATAGTGAATCTTTTTACTGAGCAGATTACGTAACATTCAGTGCTGGGTGGACTTGAGAAGCACCTAGCCTTGCTTCACTCCATCCCACAGCAACCACGACCAGGCAGGCACAGGGCCTCACCAGCAGCCTCCTCCCACTCTGAGACAAGTCAAGAAGGCTGGAAAGGGGTGTCTCTTGCTGCCTGAAGCCCCCTTTCCCTATGAAGGAAGAGGGCAGCTGTCCTCCCCGGCAAGGGAGGGAGGGGGCGCTGGTCATAGCTCAGCCAGAGAGCGAGGGCTAGTCTCTTGCAAAACCTAGGCAACCGAGCTCCTCTAACCCACCAGGGTCCTGCGCCCGAGGTTGGCGGAAGGCAGTCAGTCTCTCAATGTCAACACTGATTCATTGGAATTAGAACATTTCTTCAGCATCTCTGAAAATACGAAATCCTTGGCAGGAGGGGCTGTTTCCAAATCCTCCCAGAGTGGAAGGGTTGGGCTAGGAGATTGTTTTCCTCCTCCCTTGGGGGGAAGGGAGGCAGGGAAGGAAGGAAGAAGGGCTGTGGGCTTTGAGCTGAAATCTGTAGCCCCGGAATAGGCTAGCGGCAGGTGCCGAGGCAGCCCCCAAAGGACAGATCCCGAAAAGCTGCCGGCTGGTGAGCCAAGTTTAAGGGTCAGCTCTCCCACAGGAGAGCTCCTCCGGACTGAGGACACAGTCTCCCGAAGGGCGCCGCCCCCTCCGGGGGTGGGGTGGGGAGCAGAGCCGTTGCCACCCGGGCTTCAGCCCTTGGCCTCTACTGCCCCAAGAAGTCGGGTTTAGAGGGTCCCGAAAGCAACGCCCTCGATTTCCTTCGTGGATCCCAAAGCGCAAATGGGTCGTGGTAAAGAAGCAGGGGGACAGGAAGAAGTCCATGGCTTGGGGCCTTCCCTCCCTCCTACACCCTGTGCCACCTGCAGTATAAAAAAATAAGGGTATCAAATATATGCCATCCGGTTCGTATAAACAGTCTGGAAGGCAGGGACTCGCGGCTGCCTTCGCGGGGCGGAGGTTAGCGTGGGCTGTGAGTACGGCGCAGTTTCGTTCAGCGGCTCCACAGGAAAAGAGCTGCGAAGCGGGGCAGAGGGCGGGGGCGCGACCTTGGCTGCCCACCAGGATGGCTCCCTCCCCCCCCCCACGCCCGGTCAGTCCTCAGGCTCGTTCTCCGTGGTTTTCAGAGGCACCTGCACCGCCCCCGGGCAGTCCGCGGGGCCCGCACCGCGCTGGCCCTTGCACCTTCGTTGCGGGGCTCCGGGCATTCGCGGGGGGCGGGGGTGGGGGTGGGGGAGGCGTTCCCAGCCCAAACCCTGCCCTCCCGCGGGTTCTCGGGCGGCTCTTTGGTTCCCAGTTCCCCGGACCCCGCAGAGCATGGCCCTGAGCGGTCGGAGGGGGCGTGGGGGGGCCCGGTCCCCCCGCGCGCCCTCGAGCACCCCCAAGCCCCGGGGCCCGCAGGCCGGGCGCCGGGCCGCAGTCCGGGTCCGTGAGCCAGCGCCCTGCCTCTCCGGGCCGGTCCCTCGCGCTGCCCCGGCCTCCGCGCGGCTCAGACGTAGTTCTTCTTGTCGTAGTCCCCGTTCGCCGTGGGCCGTCGCGGGGCCGAGTACTTGACCGGGAAGGGGAGATCCTCGCGGGCGGCGGCCGAGCAAGCGCCGCAGCAGACGAGGCCGCCTCCGAGCAGCAGCAACGCCGTGGCCGCCCAGCCGATGTAGAGCGCCGAGCCCATCTCCCGCTTCTGCGACGCGGGCACCGTGGGGTCCTTGAACTCGCTGATGACGATGTTGACGAACCAGCAGAGGGGCACCAGCGCCAGGAGGCCGCAGAGCACGTAGAGGGCGCCGCCGGCGGCCGCCACCCGCGCCTTGGCCTTGCCGGGCGCCACGCACGTGGTGCACTGCGCGCCGGCCACGGTCACCATGAGCGCCACGAGCCCCAGCAGCGCCACGAGCACGGTGAGCGCGCGGCCCGCCTGCACCTCGGGCTTCAGCGCCAGCACCGAGTCGTACACCTTGCACTGCATCTGGCCCGTGCTCTGCACCACGCAGTTCATCCACAGGCCCTGCCAGATGGTCTGCGCCGTCACGATGTTGCTGTCCAGGAAGGCGGACACTTGCCACATGGGCAGCCCGCACGCCACGATCATGCCCACCCAGCCCACGATGCACAGCCCCAGCCCCAGGATCTCCAGCGCCACCGAGGACATGGCCACGGCGCACGGACAAGCAGCTGGCGGGATGAGGGGGAGGAGGAGGAGGAGGAGGAGGAGGAGGAGGCGGGGGGGGGGAAGAGAGGAGAGAGGCCGCAGCCCCAGGCCTGGGCTGGGGGACCTGGGCTTCGGGGGGCGCGTGCGCCGCTGGACGGGCTGCCCTGAAGCTGCCGCTCTGGGGCTAGGCTCTCCCTCCGTGCGCTCCCGCTCTCTGGGACTCAGCTCCAGGCTAGGGGCTGCGAGCTCCCGGGGCTTGGCATTTAAAGCTCCGGGGGCCGCCCTTCCCAGCCCAGGACGGCCAATCCCTGACCACCGCGGCGGGCCGCAGCCAATGGAAGGAGTCGGGGGACGCGGAGCCGGAGGCAGAGAAACAAGAGCGCGTGGGAATCCTACCAGCGCTGGATCCTAAGAAGTGGCTGAGGTGGACGGGGGTGGGGGAGGGTGGACGGGGGTGGGGGAGGGTGGACGG
>NW_020953945.1:1646795-1740094 GCF_900497805.2 Vombatus ursinus | reverse complement strand
GGTGGGGGAGGGTGGACGGCGGTGGGGGAGGGTGGACGGCGGTGGGGGAGGGGGTCTCGGCACTGCCTAGGCTCACCCCCGGCCCTGGGTTGGCCAGACGACTCGCCCCCTCGAACCTAGCCTCTCTCGTTCCGGTTTCCTACTCTCAGGAGCCGAGATTTAGCGCTGGGAGGGGCAAGTCTATCCATTATAAAGACGAGGGTCCGGGGCACAGCGCCCTGAAGCTAGAATCGCTCCCCTCCGGCCACCTCGAGTTCCTTAGACGGCTCGGACTGGAGCCGCTCTGATCAAGTTTCCTCCTTGCCTCGGACAAAGACACCTTCATCCCCCTCCTGTCGCCTGCCACGCAGTCCGATCTACAAGCGTCCGGGACACAAGACGCCGTCGAGCCCTCTGGATCGGGGGTGAGGGGGGCACACTCTGCTCCCCACGTTTCCCTCCCCGCTCCATCCGCCTTCGGAGCGCAGATAACGGCGCACGCACCTGGGGCTCACTACAGAGAGCTACACACACACACACACACGCACACACACGCACACACACACGCACACACACGCACGCACACACACACACACACACACACACACACACACACACACACACTGCGCGCGTCTGGGACCGGACTGGCATAGGTATAGGACACTCCAACTCGCTTTACCAATTTAAATCTGCTGCTGACAGTCCTAGAAACCCTAGGACTACCCCTAGTTAGGGGTTAACTATCCACTGTCACACAACCAGTCGGAGTCATGGGGCCAACTCTCTCCACCATTTCATTCTGTCTCTCCATATACCATAATACGGTGATAGGAATTGGACCTGTATTTGCAGAGATGACCAAGAAGACAGGGAAACGCCCTCTACTGGGCAGGTCCGCACCTTACAATCTAGGTGAGCTCTGAGGTTAGTGACTAGATCAGGGTCACACAGACAAGATGGCCACTGCCTGGCTTCAAGGCCAGCTCTCCAGGCATCACTCCCCCCTGCCTCTCTCTACGAAAGAAAATGCCGGTTCAACTTGCCGATGGTTTCAGATAATTTTTTTTTTTTCTTGTTTGACCTTTATAGCAACCCTGTGCTGGTGAGTTTGTACGTTGCTTAACAAAGAACCTGGCATGCAGTTTGGGTGCTTAATACACGCTTGTTGTTTGGTTAATGCCGGGATCATTTCCCATATTTCACACTTGAGGACAGTGAGCATCTAAGGATCCAGGAGATCCAGACCTGACTAGTTCAGGCATTTTACCCCCCACCGCTCACCATAAGGTCCTCCAGACATTTTGCCCCTGCTTCTTCAGGATGTGAGTGTCAACGCAACTGGGGCCTGCGCTTTCCCGATTGAAAGACGACTCAATCCAACCCTGGGTGGCCCCTCTATAACCTGCCATGCCCCCGGCTGAGCCCCAGCGGCACCTACTGCACCCCACCACCCCCTTTCCACTTTTCACTCAGGAAATAATAATCAAGTTAACATTACCTTGGCAACGGGGAAGGGTGTGACCCTCTATGGGCTCCCCAGGGGATCGAGGTGATTCAGAGCCGCAGGCAGCCTGGACTGAACTTCTCCTCCCCATTCCCACCACCCTCCCCATCCCTCATCCCCAGCTATGGCCACTCTACTCTTTCCTGGCTCTGTCCCTCTCTGCTTTCCTTGTTGTTAAGAGTCTGCCCTCTACAGAAGGCAGAGAACTGTCTGTCTCATACTCCTCCTATCTCTTTGCATACACACACACACACACACACACACACACACACACACACACACACGTTTTGTGGTTATTGCTGAGTCATTTTTCAGTCATGTCCAACTTCATGACCCCATTTGGGGTTTTCTTGGCAAAGATCCAAGAGTGGTTTACTATTTCCACATACATGTGTATATATTTGTATGTGTGTGTATATATATATATATATATATACATATATTCACACACACATCTATACATATATATACACATAATTTGTAGTTGTCTGCATGTTGTCTGCGGCATTAGACTGTGAGCTCCCTAAGGGCAAGTACTAGGCTTTGCCTTTCTTTGTTTCTCCAGAGCTTAGCACAGTGCCTGGCACATAGTAGGTGCTTAATTAATGCTTATTGATGTTCAGACAGTGTCTTCAATATACATATTGATGTTCCCTCATATTCTCTGGCTTCTCGTTTCACTGACCTACCCCTTCAGTCCGGCTCAGTCCCACACCAGGACAGTCATGCTCCCAATCTCATCCCTACCCATCTGAGTTCCACCATCCAGGACCACACCTGCTCACATGCAGATCAACGAAGAAAGTGGGCAGGGGGATGGATGACAGAGAGGAACTGAGGCAAACAGGGGTTAACTACCTTGCCCAGGGTCACATAGCTGGTAATTGTCCTAGGATGGATTTGAACTCACGTCTTCCTGACTCCAGGCCCTGTGCTCTATCCACTGCACCACATTCTAATGTCTGCCAGTGATGGCTGACCTCACTCTTCCCAAAAGGAGAATCTGTGCAGCTCAGCCCCGCTGTCTGCCGTTCTTCCCTAGCAGGGCTGCTCGTGAGTAAACCAATGAATGATTGATTCGTTGGATGAATGAAAAAGTATTTAAGTGCTCACTCATTGCTGAGCACTTCCAGCCTGTGGCTTGTGTTCAGGGCTTAGCAGAGCACACAGTAGGCCCTTAGTAAATGCTTGTTTACTAGACTTGATTTATTTCCCCAGGGAGATAGTGAGGACCCGAGGACAGAGACTTTGCCTCCTCTCCTAGCATGAGTTGTATTCATTATTAATTGTATCCCTAGCACTTCGCACAGTGCTAGCACACAGTAGTTGCTTAATAAACGTCTATGGGATTGGATTAGATTAGCGGCAGCAATCTTCAGGGGTCCCCTTTTTCCAGCCCTGTAGCCATTATCCAGGGGAGCAATTCTGGTGCAGAAGGGGCCAGCCATGCCCACCAAATGTCACCTTCAGGGAAGATAAGCCCACGTAGGCACTCTGGTGGAGAGACAGGAGGAGGCCTGTGCCAGGGAGTCAAAGCACTGCCACCACCTCACCTGCCATCTCCCCCAGACCCCGATGTATCAGTCCTGGGAGCCTGCACCCTGAGTCCTGGGGAATTAACCCCCCAGCCTTCCAGTACTGCCTCCAGCCCAGCCCTCTGCAGCCATCCTCCAGAGAAATGACCCTCCCCCGCTCAGCAGCCACAGCCCCTGTAGACCCGCCAAAGAGAGCTTTCAAGACCCAGGTCCTCAGCACCATCAAATGGTTCAACATCAGAAATGGCGGTGATTCTCTCAGTGGAAATGACATCAACAGAGAAGCCTGACCGTCAGCCTTGTCGCTGACCCTAAGGGACTACCTGATATCAGAGTGCCTTCCTGAAAAGTGTCCCATCTCTAGTAGAATGTAAGCTCCTTAAGGATTTTTTGTGTCCCCAGGGCTTGGCCCATTGCTTTGCACTTAGTAGGTACTTAAAATAAATGCTTTGTCATCCATTTGTTCCTTACGGGATAGCTGATCCGTGGGGCATATAGCAGGCACTCAGGGAAGACTTAACTCTGTGGCTTAAGGAGGTCATGCAAAAATGATTATCCCTATTTCACAGGAAAGGAAACTGAGGCCCACAAAAGAGACTGACTTGCCCAGTGACTCTGCTAGGAAGTGTCTGGAGGCAGAACTTGAACTCAGGTCTTCCTGATGCCACCACTTCACATTGTCCCTCACCCCCACCCCAAGAGCCACAACTCTGTCCGTTGGCCACAATTTCTATTAGCCCCCAATCCCCTGAAACAGGTTGTAGTCATGTGTTTGTCCATGGGGTTTTCTTGGAGAGATACTGGAGTGATTTGCCATTTCCTACTCCAGTGTGTCCTCATTTTACAGATGAGAAACTGAGGCAAATAGGGGTCAACTGATTTGCCCAGGGTCTAGTAAGTATCTGAGGCTGGATTTGAACTCAGATTTTCAAATGGTGAATAGAAGGTCACAGGGGAACAAAAGCCGGGGAAAATGAGGAGTAGTGCCCACCCCCTTCCCTTCCACCCTCTCAAGGCATGGCAGGGTCTACCCAGCCTTGGGAGCCAGGCTGAGCGGCCTCGTGGGGTGACATCACCAGCCCTGGGCTGGCCGTCTGGGGCCACAATGCTAAGGCAGCACTTCCTGGCAGGGGAGGACGAGATTCCCAGGCGAGAGGCAAGGGATTTCCGGTCATTCTTCTCCACAATGCCTTGGATGGCTCTTGAAAGAGGACTCTTTGGTCCTTGGAAGGAGGGGCCTTTTTGTGCTAGTGTGGGCAAAGGTGACCATCAGTCAGGGCTGGAAGCCTGGGAGGCTATGGGCTCAGAGAGAAAGCCTGCTGGGGGCAGTGGGGAAAGGCCCGGGGGGACAAGCCCTCTCATTTTACAGAAGAGGAAACTGACACCCAGAGCGGTCAGGAGACCTGCTCAATTGGAGACAGGCACTGGACCCAGGTCTTTGGACACAACATTCAGTGCTCTTCTCTTCCCAAAGCTGCCTTCCAGGAGGAGGGGGAAGGAGGCAGGCATAGTCCTGGAAAAGTCGGGAGTGGGGGGTGGTTGGCTCTTTGTACCAGTGCAGGAGCCCCAGTGCCCGTCCTAGACAAAGCAGCAGAATCAGAAAGGAGCCCTTGGGCCCCACCTGCCTTCCCCTCTCCCTGGGTGGTCCCTGCCGATTTCATGCCCAGCAGTCCACGCGGTTAGGGGTAGTCTGCAGCATCCCTGGCAGCCCCTCTTTCCTAGTAGAGACCCTCGTCGACCTCTCACCCGCCCTCGTGCAATGCCATTTTCACTCACCTCTGCCTACTGTCTCCCCTCTCCTTTCCCCCCTCGCCCTCTTTCTGGTCAGCACTGCCACCATGGGCTCCCTCAAGCACAGCTCTGGTCAAAGACAGAGGTCCTGGAATTAGAGAATGGGGGGGCAAATCCCACTGCCACCACATGCTACCTAGATGGCCTTGGGCAAGTCACTTCACTGCTATTTGCCTCAGTTTCCTCAACTGTAAAATGGGGATCATACCAGCATCCACTTGCCAGGGTTGTGAGCATCAAATGAGATAATATTCACAAAACACTCATCATGGGCCCCAGCACATAGTAGGGAATAAATGCTTATTCCTGCCTTCCTTCCTTCTCTCCTTCCCTCCTTTCCCTCTTTCCTTCCCTCTTTCTCTTCTTCCTCCCTCCTTCCTTTCCCTATACTCTCAAATGAGGACCTCTCCTTACACTTTATTTGCTGAGAACTCCCTCCTCTCCCTTCCTTCACATATCTCAACCTCTTGACATCACACTCTCCGCCCCAATCACTTCCTCCTTTACTCCAGTCTCTGACAATGAGGTGACCCTTCTCTTCACCCTATTCAATTCAACCTCACTCCATCCCGTCTTCTCCAGCAGATTGTCCTGTCAACCATCCATTCTTTCTCTAATGCCAAACCTCTCCCTATCTACAGGCTCCTACAGCAACCCCAGGTCTCCTCCATTCTTTTTTTTTTTTGAGGCAATTGAGGTTAAGTGACTTGCCCAGAGTCACACAGCTAGGAAGTATTATGTGACTGAGGCTGGATTTGAACTCAGGTCCTCCTGGCTCCAAGGCTCCCATTCTTTAAAACACAAAACAAAACAAAGACCCCTCACTTGGTCTGACCATCTCCTCAGCGTTGTATCCTCTAAATCTCCTCTCCTTCTCAACCAAACTCCTGGAGAAGGCACCTCTACCTCCTTTCCTTTCACTCTCTTCTTAACTCTCTAGAGTCTGGCTTCCAACCCCATCATTCTCCTGAAACAGTTCTCCCCAAAGTGATTGATGACTTCTAAACTGGAAAACCCAACGGTCTCATCTTTACTGACCTCCCTGTAGCCTTTGGCACTGTTGATCACCATCTCTTGTTGGATACGCTCTCCTCTTTGACTTTTCATGATACTCTTCTCTCACGGTTCTCCTCCTCCCTGCCTGACAGCTCCTTTTCAGCCCACTTTGCTACCGTATCTACCTTGATATGGTTCCTTCCGAGGCTCTGACTTGGGCCGTCTTCTCTTCTCCCTCTATACTATCTCACTTGATCACCCCACCGGCTCTCCTGGCTTCAACAGTCACCCTCTACACACAGATTCCCAGATCTATATTTCCAGCCCCAGTCCTGAGTTCTAATCTTGAATTACAAATTGGCCACCATCGAAATAGAATCACATATCCCCCCAGACATCTTAAACTGACATATCCAAAGCAGAGCTCATTATCTTCCTTCTCTCCCCAAACTCTCCCATCTTCTGAACTTTTCTATTATAGTCAAGCACGTAGTCCACTCACCCAGGCTTGTAACCTGGGTTCGTGTCATCAACTTGGTGGCATTCTTGACTCATTCTCACTCATCCCTCACATCCCATCAACTCACAAAACCTGTTTCTGTCTCCACACATTTTTCATAACTATTCCTCTCTCTCCACTAACATAATTGCTACCATAGCTCAAATCCTGATCACCTCTTGCCTGGACCATTGCAAGAGACTTTTCATTGGTTCTTTTGCTTCAAGTCTCTCTCTACTCTAATCTACCCTCTTTCTTTCTTTTTTCTTCCAACAATCTCCCATTCACCACATTTCCTTCTCAACAGCTTACAGCTGCCAATACCCCAGCAGCTACTCATCACCCCAATGAGTGATACGCAGAAGCAACGTTCCCAACCACATTTCCAACACAATTTCCCCACATCTTCTCAAGCATTTGTCATTTTCCTGTTTTGTCATATATGCCAATCTGATAGGTGTGATGTGTCTACTCTTTTTATAAAAAATGAATTAAATTTTATTTTCTCTACATTTCATTCAACAAAAGTCAGCCTTCTTTTCCTCTCACTTGCCCTCCCCCCTTCCCACACCAGTCGAGAAAGACAAAACCCTTGGAATATACATATATAGTTCAGCAAAACAAATTCCAGCATTAGCCATTTCCAGAAAATATCTCAGTCTGCTCTCTGACTCTCTCACCTCTCTATTAGGGGGTGGGCAGCATGTTTCATTATAAGACTTCTGGAGTCACGGCTGATCATTGCACTGATCAGAATTCCTAAATCTTTCAAAGCTGTTTCTTTTGAAAATATGATGTTACTGTGCTGTAAAAACTGTTCTCCTGGTTCTGCTTATTTTACTTCATATCAGTTCATACAAGTCTCCCTAGGTTTCTCTGAAACCATCTCCTTCATCATTTCTTATAGCACAATAGTATTCCACCATATTTATATACCATAATTTGCTCAATCATTACCCAGATGGGCAGCCCATTAGTTTTCAGTTCTTTGAGAGCTATACATAAGTTTGTATATCTTCAGTTAGAGTTGTTTTGCTTAGGACTGATAATCACTTCCTTAATCTTCCCTCCTTCTAATTCCCCCTTCCCCCTACTTCCCCTTTTCTCCTCTTTCCTTGTTAAATGATATGTATTTCTGTGCCCAGTTCTCTCTGCGTGCGTGTGTGTGTGTGTGTGTGTGTGTGTGTGTTCTTCCTTCCTTTGACCATTTCAGATAAGAATGAGATTGAAGTATCAGCTGCTGCCCCCAGTCCTTCCTTCTTGGTTGTATAGACTTCTACTCACACACACTAATTATGTGAAATCATTTTCTCGTATTCCTCTTTCCCTACCTTTTCATTCTTCTTTTAAGATCATCAAGATATAACAAGACCACCCCCAGGCTTTGATTAATTAAATTCTCTCTAATATCCCTGATGACAATAGTGTTCTAAAGGGACACATGCATCATCTCTCCATATTAGAATATAAATAGTTTATCTTTGTTTAGTCTCTTATGGTTGTTTGTTCATATTTACTTTTTTGTTGTTTTTCTTTTGACTCCTATGTTCCATTTCAAAGTTTCTATTCAGCTCTGGTCTTTTAATCAGGAATTCTAGGAAGTCCTCTATTTCGTTGAAGATCCATTTTTGCCCTTGCAACATTATGCTCAGTTTTGCTGGGTAAATTATTCTTGGCTGTAAGCCCATATCTGTTGTTGTCTTCCATATCATATTCCAATACCTCTGCTCCTTTAGAGTAGTGGCTGCTACATCTTGTGTGATCCTAATTGTGGCTCCTCAGAACTTGAACTCTTTTTAAGTTGCTTGTAGTATTTTTTCCTTTGATCTGGAAACTCTACATTTTGGCTATACTGTTACTCAAAGTTTTCATTTTGTTTTTTTTCTTTCAAGAGGTAACTGGTAGATTCTTTCTACTTCCATTCTACCCTCTGGTCCTAAGAGATTTGGGCAGTTTTCTTTTATGATTTCTTGAAATATGTCTGGGATCTTTTTTAAACTTCATAGATTCCAAGTAGTCCAATTATTCTTAAGTTATCTCTCTTTAAACCATTTTCCAGGCCAGTTGTTTTTGCTATGAGGTACTTTACATTTTCTTCTATTTTTTCACTTTTTACTTTTTATTTTCATTGGTCAATAAGCATTTATCAAGCACCTCCTATGTGCCAGGCACTGTGCAAAGTTCTGGGGATACAAAAAGAGGCAAAAGACAGTTCCTGTCCTCAAGCAGGGGGGGAGGGGGAACAACATGAAAATAAATATATACAAACAAACTATATACAGGATATATAAGAAATAATCAACAGAGGGAACTATCAACAGAATTAAGAGGGGTTGGGAAAGGCTTCTGTAGAAGGTGGGATGTTAGATGGGACTTTATGGAAGCCGGGGAAACCAGTAGGCAACAATGAGGAGGGCAAGCATTCCAGGCATGGAGACAGCCAGAGAACATGCCCAGAGCTGAAAGATTGAGTGTCTTGTTCATGGAACAGCCAAGAGGCCAGTGTCGCTGTGCTGAAGAATACATGGTGAGAAGTGAGGTTTGTAGGGTGTAAGGAGAATATAAAGATGGAGAGGTGAAGATTGTGCAGGATTTTGATTGGTTTAAGGTTTGCAAAGTGTTTCACAGACATGATCTTATTCGAACCTCACGACAACTGTGAAAGGATATAAAGACAGAAGTGAACCATTGCCTGCCCTCTAGAAGCTTTCATTCTACTGGCTGGCTATGCATCCTTCTCAGAGCTGTGTTTGAGTCTGGACCAAGCAACACAAAAACACGTCAGCAAATTTGCTTTTTAGGACCAATTTAGTTGGAGGATGAGGAAAACCCCAGGATCCTGCTCTGTAGAGGGGAAATAGAGAGACCGAGTGGTGATGCTTGGGGACAGGGTGAAGCCAGGCAGAGCCAAGCTAGGGAGGAAGGAAAAGAGTCATCTGTCAGCTTCCTATTTTGAACTGCTCATTCTTGCTAAGTAGGCACTGAGCTTCATTGTTTTTCACTGACAAATCCTAGTTTGCCCAACCCTAGTTACAGTTCAGCATTTGGGGCCTCTAAAACTCGGGGATGGCAATGACATCTTCCCTGACTTTCTCAGGGACTTGCTGTTTAGAATGATAGAGGTAAAGGTTATGAACTTCCCTCAAAAAGGGTGAAAGGCTATAGAAATGCAAGAAATTGTTATTAGGCTGTTATTAAGGAAATTCATAAAATCTTCCCATCTCATAAAATCTGCTCCAGACGCTCGAGTTTCTGTGGACCCAGCAGCCCTAGAGAGCAGCTTCCTGAGTTTCCTCCAGGGTGGTGTAAATACCGAATTGTGTCTATAAAATTTCTCAAGCTGCCAGCCAGGGCTTCCTGGAGGTCTGAACAGCATGGGACGCAATGAAGTACTTCTTCACTTTGGATTTTGAATTAAGAGAGCTGGGTTCAAATGTTGGCTCTGCTACTGATGAGCTGTGTGACATCAGGAGAGACACCATTCCTCTCTGAGCCTCAGTTCCCTCAACTGTAAAATGGGAATTTAAAAAAATATATATTCAAAGAACAGAAAATTGTGCAAGAAACTGTGGGCTTCAGTTTAAAAATAAAAGTTGCATGTAAAATTGAACACATAAGGAACGAGACTTCCCTGCTTATCTGAGTCCCACACTAACTTCCTTCTGCTCTCTTTTTGGCAAGGCAATTGGGGTTAAGTGACTTGCTCAAGGTCACACAGCTAGTGTCAAGTGTCTGAGGCAGATTTGAACTCAGGTCCTCCTGACTCCAAGGCCAGTGCTCTATCCACTGCGCCACCTAGCTGCCCCTCTTCTGCTCTCTTTTGTGTGTAAAAATCCGAGTTGAGATGTGACTTCTGAGTGGCTGAGAGACGTCTGTCCAGAGGATGATGCTTCCCAAGAGGAGTCCAGGGTGGTGGGCAGGAGAGGAACATGTGGACTTTAGATGGGCAGCTAGGAGAGCTCTGTGGAGCTGCCAACTTGTGGGGAAGCTGGTCCCCAAGGGACTGACTCCTCCTGGTGAGATAGTTCTTTCCTTGGGAGCTGAGATTTTATCTTGTAGGAACTCATCTACTCTTGGGTATTCTTTGGTTTACTCTAATCTGTATACCTTCCAAGTTCTGTTTACTGCTGGGTTATTGGGGATTGGTTTTTGTGTGCCGAGTGTTTAGTGGGAAGGAGATGAGCTGGAGAAAGTAAACCAACTGTCTTCCTCTTGAGAATGATCAGAGGAAGGGGTCTTGATGCTGAACAACTTAGCTAAGCTATAGATGTGTTCTAGAGAGCTGTAAGTCAATGCCCTTCTTGGCGGTAGGAGAGTGAAGGAGAGCTAAGCTAGCCGTAAGCTGTTGGAGGAGTAACCCTGGGAGGGGGCAGATAGACCACCTTTGCCCACCATGTGGGTTGTGGAAGCATGATCCTAGGGATGGGCTCTTGGCAAGGTATAGAGTACAACAGAGAGGGCACGCGTACACCCTTCCAGTATCCCCGCAACAGCGCCCTGGGACCAAGCTCCGTTTGCCCCTTCTGCCACGTACCAGGTACGGCTCTGCTCTCACTCATTCCTCAGGGCACACTTTGCCAGACTCAGCCGCTATCCAAGGTCTCAGCTGCCTCCCCTTCTCGCCTCATCCTCCCTCCACCCCTCACCCCCCTCAGAAGGGCACTGGCTTGTTTGGGGACCACAATTGTTCTTCATCCCCAGGGGAAACAAAACAGGATCTCATTAATTGCACAGAAAAAAAAAGGCAGCTTATTTGACAAAAACAAAGTTTCTCTGAAACAGCTGCTTAACTAACGACAAAAGTGACCTGGTGTCACTTAAAGGAAACTCTAAATTTAGACTCCAGGTTCCCGGGAGTTTGCGCTTAGTGTTAGCCAAGAGTTTTCACTTTGGGTGAAGGAGATGACCAGTTTTCCTTCTGTCCTTGGTAGGTTGTTTGTTTTTTTTTTCCTCCCACAACAAAATATTTTGTGTTCCATGAGTTGTTTGAGAAGACAGTGCCTGGGGGACAGGAGATGAGTCTAGACACCTGAAGGAATGAAGGGAATGAAAGTGAAAATTCTCAAGATCTGCCCCAAGCTTGGGCTGGAGTCTGCTCATCTCAGAGTCGGTTATTAAATTTTCATCGGGAACACTGACACCTCAGAATTCAGCATATGCTACAAATCAGGGCTTAAATTGTTGTTTTTTTTGTTCAGCCTTAAGAAAGTGATAGAGAAAACGATCAAAAATTCAGATTAAATTTAAAAGTGTGCCCTGCCTACGGCTCTCCCTCCTCTCCCACCAAGCTGGTTGTTAAACATTTCACCAGCGCACTATTGTTCTGCCCCTAAGACCCTTGTTCCAGGCAGAGGAATTGCCTGGACAAAGGCACTGTGGGAAGATGGTGTTGTGTGCAAGGAACCCCAAGGAGGTCCGGGGTCATTGACTCGGAGAGCGGGTGGAGGGGAGTGAGGTGTGAGAAGGCTGAGAAGGCGGGAAGGAGCCAGGCTGTGAAAAAACCAAACAATCAGAGCATGGTATATTCCATCCTGGAGGGCTGAGGCAGGAGCCATGGGACATTGCAAATGGGGATCTTTTTCATTCTCGTGTCCCCAGACTTAACACAATGCCTGGCGCATAGTAGGCACTCATGAAACCTTGTTAACTGGCTGATTGAGCTCCCACTTGGCAACCGGCTGTGTTTGAGAGGCGCGAGGCCAGAGTAGCGTCACTGTGCTAAAAATGCCAAGCTCCCCTAGGTGAATCCTGGTCCTGCTTGTCCTCCTGGCTAGCTGGGTCCCTCAGTTGTGTTTTCAGGATGTTGCTCTGGAACGTCACTGTTAAGATTTGGGACGTTTGTCAATCTTCAGTATTACTGCCCTCGTTGGATCCTACTCATTGGTGATACTAGCACTATCATTATCCCCATTTAACAGATGAGGAAACTGAGGCACCGAGCAGTTTAAGTAATTTACCCAGAGTCACAGAGTCAGGACGTATCTGAGGAAGGATTTGAACTCAGGTCTTCCAGACTTTACATCTACCCCTCAATCACCACATTAGACTCCCTATCTCTAATTGGCCTAGGCTGCTAAGATTTCTTTACAAGTCAAGTCTTTGGCTTGACTCTGGCCGGGAATTCTGGTTATAAGAGAACAAGATCGTATAGTGGAAATAGGAGTCAAGAAGACTTGTGTTCAGATCCTGACTCCTTCATTTACTAGTTGGACAAATCATTTAAATGTTCTGAGCCTCAGTTGCCTCATGCGTAAAATGGGGATAATAATAGTTGTGAGAAGCATGATGTAGGTAAAGTACTGTATACAGTGCCATGTTGATGTCATCTACTGCTATCACTGTCATGACCCTTTTGGCCCTCAGTCGTTCCCTCAGGCGCCCTCCTTCGAGTCTCTTTGGAAGGGACCTTAGAGGACTCTCGTCCAATCCCTTCATCTTACACCTGAGGAGACTGAGGCCAGGAGAGGGAAGCGACATTCCATGTCTCAAGCAAGTGGTAAAGCTAGGATCTGAACCCAGATCCTCAGACTCCAGATCTCTTTCCATCATTACCCTTACTCACCCAAAATGAAGGTAGCAACGGCCTAGATGTCTGTTACAGACAGCTAGGTGGAGCCACAGGGCGCTGAGCCGAAGTCAGGAAGACCCGAGCTCAAATGCAACCTCAGACACTTACTAGCTGTGTGACCCTGGGCAAGTCATTTGCCTCAGTTTCCTCATCTGTAAAATGGGGATAATAATAGCACCCCCCCCCCCAGGGTTGTTGTGAGGATCAAATGAGATGATAATTGTAAAGCACTTAGCACAGTGCCTGGCACATGGTAAGGGATCTATAAACGTTAGTCGTTATTATCATACAAGGACCAGCCTTGGGCAGGTTGGGGAGGTCTATCACTTTGTGTCCAACCACCCAATGGTCAATCTTTTTGCTTGCAGCAGTTCATGCACCGAGGTTCATGGGAAGAGTGGTCAGACCCAAGGCCCTGGGCTCCATCCTTAACCCCTGGGCTGTGATCCTGCCCTCAGTGTGGCAGAAAGCAGGGGCACTGCTTTGACCCAGCCCTCCCAACGCCAGGATTGTCACCAGAGAGGCCATGGCCAGCAAGAAAGGGCGGCAGCCGACAGCAAGGTCCAGGGCCACTTACAGCTGCAACAGCCTAGGCCAGTCACCCGATGGGCCACCAGGGTCCCCTGCAGCCATGTCCCCAGGGGATTCTGCCCAGCCGGCTCATCAATCCCATCCCCTGCTGGGCCGAGGAGCCTGCAGGGCATCCTCTAAGCTGTGGGGGGAGGGGGCACCGAGGCTGCAGCCCATAAGTCATGTCTGCATTAGGGAGGAAGTCTCACATCCGCAGCCCAACCCCCACCACTGGACCAGGGAAGGAGTAGGAAGCAGCTCCCACTTTGAATTTTCCTGGTTTTGTCCCGGCTCACCAGCACTCCCAGGTCTTTGCTTCCCGCCTTATAAATGTCCCAGGCCTCTTAAATACAGTGACCTTGTTTCTCCACTCAAAGATCGGCAGCACATTCAATCCAACTGACCTACAAGCCCTAATTAAGCACCTGCTGTATTCAGAGCCTTGTGTTTGGTTCGAGGGTAGGTGGGAGTTTAGAGGAGAGAGCCCCCAGTTCTCAAGGAATTCACAGTCCAGGAAGGGAAGAGACTCAATGCATTAAACACAATACGACCTAACTCTTCAGTTCCATTCAGTGAACTTTAAGAACACACTGTATACCAGGCACTGTGCTAGGCAGAAGGGACCTTGGACATCATTTAGTCTAACCTCCTCATTTTACAATAAAGAAAGTCTCAGAGAATGAAAGTTACTCGCCTAATTCTGGGCAAGGCCTTTCTAATTGCTGCAATCAGAGAGGGCTTCCTGGGGGAGTTGTGCTTTAAAGGATGCGGTATAAACAGCCCTCCCTCACTTAAATCCAATTCACTCGCTGGCCCTGGCTTCACCTCCATGACGTCACGGCCCTCTTAGAGAATGGAGGACAAACGACTACACTGTCTGTTGGACTTCACCTGGACTGCATCCAAATTGGATGACACTTGGGACTTCTTGGACAAGAACAGTGCCTACCGCTTTAAGCGTTTGGCATACAGTAAGTAGTTAATAAATGCTTGTTGCCTTGCCTAGTGAATGGACGTGCTGGAGGCAAGTTGTCACCAGGGGAATACTTATTACTTACTTGAAGGGGGTGCAGATAAATGTGAAACAACCAGCTTACTGCAAAACAACAATGTATGCACAGCACAGTTAGTACGTGGCCCCCTCCAGCCCGCCTGAGCTGGCTCCAGCATATCCTGCTCCCTCACTGGTCTATGCAGCCTGGGGGAGATAGCTAGAGGGCAGCTGGAGTAGGTTCACCTTGGCAGATGCTGATGGGTGAGTTGTGGCTCCCGCTAATCTAGGAGCACCCAAAGTTTGCTTCTAATGCATTCGAGACAGTTCATCTCCTGATGAGCAGGGCCACCAATAAGCATTTTGGCACAGACGTATTTCTTACAAATCAGATAAGGACTTCATGGGACAAAGGATCATTTTCAAGGAAGAAACTCATCACATCAATAGGGGCATTCCTTCAGTAGAGGGAGAGCTGGGCTCCTCCTCTTAGCCCTTGGCTCTGATTCCAGCCTCCCCATAGTTTTGCTTGGTCCACGAACTCCTCCATTTTTCCACCATTGGCAGTTCAAGTTACTGCCTGGTCCTGGCTTCAGAGCCCATGTTCATGATTTCTCAGGGGAGGTTGCTGCTTGCATACCCCCTGTAGGTCCCTCCTTGACTCAGGAAGCCTTTCAGCCCATCGAATGCCTCCATAGCTGCTGCTGTCACTCATCTCGTCTCAGAATAGTTGTTGGGGATGTTGATGACTGCTAAGATGGTTAATCGGAACTGTGATTTCATGGCTGTGAATCCTGTGATTTCATAGAACAACGATGTCAGACTCAGATGGAAGAGGGGGCATTAATTCCCGCAGGAGGATCCCTACAGGTGCATATTGATTAGTAAACTACATATTAACATTATCTATGTTTTGTTGTATGTTTATTTATTTTGTTAAATCTGGGGCAGCTAGTGGCGCAGTGGATAGGGTACCAGCCCTGGAAAAAACAGGACCTGAGTTCAAATTAGACCTCAGACACTTACTAGCTGTGTGACCCAGGGCAAAGTAAGTTGATCAAGCTGGCTGCAGCAAATCCCTGGACGCTCTCTCCATCCTCAGTTTTCCTCACACTGTATTTGTGTGTGTGTGTGTGTGCACATAATAACAACAATAATAGTAATGACTAGCATTTAGATAGTGTTTTAATGCTTGCGAAGCACTTTAATGTTATCTCATTATATCCCCTCTCACACTCCCCTCACCCCCCATACCTATTATGTCACCAAAATGAAAAACAAATGGCCCCTGCCCTCAGATGGCTTACTTCTTCCTCAGGGGGATAAAACGTATTTTAGAGAGTTAAGTATAGTCCAAGGTAGGGAGAGACTGGGGGTCAAGGAGAGATCCAGAGTAGGGGATCTAGGAAAATTCGGGGAGCAGGAAGAAAGTGCTTTCAGGGGATGCTTCCCTGAGCGGGAGTCTTCAAGTCCCCCCCTTCCCAGTGAAACCCCATGAATGTGGATGTGGAAGACAGACCCTGGGTGGGGGTGGGGACTCACATTCTGCCTGTTCTACTTCCTTGGTTTGTGACCTGGGATGAGTCACGTGCTATCTCTGGGCTCATCGCATAAAGGGTCTGGACAGTTGGTCCCCTTTTGTATCAGATCTTATAACCTCACATAAATACTTGTTGACTGATAGAAATAGAGTGTGGTCACTGCTCCTGAGAGCTGCAAATGCAATGCACTGTGGGAATTCAGAGGGAGGAAGGGTCTCAGCCAGACTGGGGAGTCTGAAGAGCTCATGGAAGGCTTCCAAGAGGTGGTGGCCTTGGAACCGGGCTTCGAAGAAGCAGCTAGATGGGGTGGCTCGGCAGATAGAGCACTGGATCCGGAATCAGGTCACTTTCAGCGAATGATCAATGATCATTTGGTTGGGTCAAGTTGTCATTGTGTACAATAGGACCGAGCACAGAGAGGAGAGATTGAAGTCAGTTCACCATTACCAGGACCCTGCCTCCCCTGCGTCATAGATTTGTCAGTCAATCAATCAATCAATCAGTTCATTAAATGCTTCCACATCAGGCACTGGAATGCAAAGACAAAGAACAAAATAGTCCCTGCCCTCAAGGAGTTTGCTATCTTTCTGGTGACAAGTGCATCAGATTGGAAGTTCCCTGAGGGCAGGGACTGCTGGCCTCTTTTTGTATCCCCAGTGCCTGGTACAAAGTAGGTGCTTAATAAATGTTCATTGATTTACTATAGACAGAGAAGAGATTTCCAAAATCATTTAGTCAGACCTGGCTATTTAGCCTGGAAAAAAGAAGGTTCCCAGGGATCAGGACAGCTTTCTGGAGTCAGAGGGCCTGGGTTCAAATTTCATCCCTGCAGCTTGCTACCTGTGTTACCTCAGGCAAGTCACTTAACCTCTGCGGAGCCTCAGTTTCCTTTTCTGTACAATGAAGGGGGGTTGCCCTCAATGATGTTTGTGAAGGGATTAGCCTGGAGGAGCTCCAAAGTGGAGGGAGTGGGTCTCCAGAGGCTGGAGGGGATTCCTGGTCAGCTCTCTCTGGGAGTCGAGGGCCCTGTGAGCCCTGCTCAGGACTGCGCCATCCTGCTTTCCTTACCAAAGTCCCTGCTGTGCCCTGCACACAATGGCCCTCCAGGCTTCCCGCCTTGCTCAGGGGGCAGGAAGCAGTGTATAAACAACAGGAACCACTCCGGAGCGGGCCCCCAGACTTTTTCCCATCAGATCCTATCGCTGTGGCCCGGCCACAATGCTTCCATTGTCAGATCTATCAGGGCTCAGCCACACACACCTATCCTCTGTCCTGGGGCTGAGGAGGCAAAGGAAAGACCTGGCAGGGCTTTGCCCAGAAACTGCTCCCTCCCTTTCCTGAGCAGCCCAAGGTAGATTTCTTGGGCTCTAGATATCAGTGGGTCCATTTGCTTCATTTTTATCCTGGTGGCATTTGCCTTCTCTCCTTTCACTCAGCATCCTGGCTCTGACCCTTACTAGCTAGGTCACCTTGGGAGAATGGCTTACCCTCTCTGACCCTCCAGTTTCCTGATCTGTAAAACGGGGGTAGGGGGAGCTGGATTAGATGCCTTCGGGGTCTAAATCTCAGATCCAGTGATCATATGCATGCTTAGAATGCTGTTGTCCTTTGCCCTGGTCAGTCTCCACCTGGAGTGTTGGGAAAGGAAGGAAAAAAATTTTTTTTTATAAAGTGCCTACAGTATTCCAGGCATTGTGCTAAGTGCTTCTTTTTTTTAAACAAATATTATCTCATTTGATCCTCACAACAACCCTGCAAAGTAGGTGTTATTATTATTCCCACTCTACAATTAAGGAAACTGAGGCAAATAGAGGTTAAGTGTTGGACTCAGTTCTGGGTGCTACTTTTTAGGAAGGGTGTGTACGAGCTGGAGAGGGTCCAGAGGAGGCCCACAGAGCGCCTTGAATCCATGATGTAGGGAACTGAAGTCTTGGGGGCACATGGGAGCTGTCATTTAGAGGAGGGGTCAGTATTGCTCTTGGTGGTCTTGGCTGGCAGAACCAGGAGCTGAGGGGCAAGCTGCAAAGAGAGCCGTTCAGGCTGTTGTTAGGAGACGCTTCTCATCGGAGTTCTCCCAAGGTGTGTAGTGGGGGAGGTCTCCAAGCCAAGGCCGGCTGGACGCCCAATCAGGTGGGTTGTCTAAGGGAGTGAACTCAGTGCCTCCCGAGGGCTCTGCCAACTGGGGCATTCTGAGAATTCCTCCCCATCGTTTAAGGCACAACTCATGCACCACCTTCTCTAAGAGCTTTGCCCGGTCTCCTTCCCACCCTGCTTTCCATACAGATTGAAGTCTCCCTCTGTCCAGGGAGCAAGGTAGCCTAGTGCTCAGAGTGAAGAACACAGGTTCAAATTCTGCCCCAGACACTTAGCTGTGTGACCCTGGGCAAGTCACTGACCCATCGTCAGCCTCAGTCTCCTCATGTGTAAAATGCGACCTCCCAACAGTTGTGAGGATCAAATTAAATGAGATAATCTATGTGAAGCACTTTGCACACCTTAAAGCGCCACATACATTCTAGATATTATTACCGTCTAATGAATACACTTGTTCAATGACATCCAATAAGCATTTATTAAGTGCCTCCAATGTGCCAAGGACTCTGCCAGGTGCCAGGGATAGGAAGACAAACCAAAACTGCCCATGCCTGATCTCAAATAATTTACATTTTATTGAGTTGTGTGTATTTACAAACAATAATAACAACATAATAATAGCTGGAATGGATCTAGATATTTAACATTTGCAAAGTTCTTTATGGAATGTATATCACAATTTTAAAGAAAAAGAGCACCAAAAAAATGAAAGAGATAAAGAAAGCCTTCTAATAGGAGACATCTCATGAGAGGGGCTGTCAAGGAAACTGAGGATTCTCAGGAAAGCATTACAGGCTTGGGGCACTGCCTATGCAAATGTAGGGAGGTGGGAGATAGGGTACTGAGTTCAAGGCACAGCAAGTGGCCAGTTTGTCTGGACCAAAGAGTTTGTGAGAGACTGACGTGCAATACTCAAGTGGGCCCCAACTTGTAAAGGGTTTCAAATGCCAAAAAGATGGAGTTGGCTTTGATCCTGGAGGCGAAAAGCAGAAGCCATCAGAGATTTTTGAGCAAGGAGGTGACCTTGTCAATACCCTACTTTAGGGGGATTATTTTGGCAGCTACGAGAGGAAGGAAGACTTCAGAAACAGGGAGTCCAATTAGGAGGTTGTTGTAATAACATCCACTAGAGGTGGGGAGAACCTGAATTGGGGTCACTGTGGTATGAGTGGAGAGGAAGCAGACTTGAGAAAATGTTGAATAGATGGAGGAGGAGAAGGCTTGTCCTCCAGGTTCCCTCAGTTCTATTGAGGGTATCACTTTTCAGCCTCAGACACTTACTAGATGTGGGACCCTGGGCAAGTCATTTCACATCTGTCTGCTTCATTTTCTGAAACTGTAAAAAGAGGGTAACAATGGCACCCAGCTCTCTCCCAGGGTTGTTGTGAGAATCAAGTGTGAGAATATTTGCGAGTTAGCGCAGTGACAGGCACATAGTAAGCGTCTGAGCCTGGATCTGAACTCGGGTCCTCCTGACTCCAGCCTCATTGCTCTGTCAGAGAGACCAGTGTTGGTGAGGGTGGGATGTAGAGGTGAGGGAGAGGGGAGACCTGAGGATGATTCCAAGGCGACCCTCGTGGGTGACCGACCGCAAGAATAGCGATGCCCAGGGGCAGCTGGGTGGCACAGTGGTTAGAGCACCGGCCCGGGAGTCAGGAGGACCTGAGTTCAGATGTGGCCTCAGACACTTGACACTTCCTCGCTGTATGACCCTGGGCATGTCACTTTACCCCATTGCCTTGTGCAAAAAAAGAAAAAAAAATAGTAACGCCCTCAATGGAATTAGGGAAGCCGGAGGACAAACAAATGCACTGGGGAAGATAAGGAGTTCTGGTTTGGACCAGTTGGCCCAGAGATGTCTATGTGACATCCAAGCGGAGATACCCGCGGGCTGCCCGAGTGTCGGGACTGAGGCTTAGGAGATCTGTGATCTCATCCGTACAGGAATTCCCCGATGAGCAAACTCCCTCTCCTACTGAAGGCCAACCCCTTCTCTTCCTAGAGAATTGTCCGGGGTAGAGGTTAAGGGACTTGTCCAGGGGCACACGGCCAGTGTTTGAACGAGGTGGGGTGGAAACCCAGATCTGGTCCTGCAGCCAGTTCTCTATCCATTATACCATACTGCCTCTCTCCTAGTACAGATGAATAAATGCAAGGGAGGGAGGGAGGGGGAGAGAGAGAGAGTGACAGATGGAGAGAGATGGGGGAGAGAAAGAGACAGAGAGACAGACAGAAGGAAATAGAGAGAGAGAAAAGAGAGACAGATAGGAGAGAGAGAGAGAGTGAGAGAGAGAGATATGGGGGAGAGAGAGAGACTGAGAGAGAGACAGATTCAGAGACCGACAGACAGACAGACAGAGGAGATACAGACAGACAGAGAGAAGAGGGGAGAGAGTAAGAGAAAGAGAAAGAGAAAGAGAAGAGAGATGGAGGAGAAAGAGAGAGAGACAGAGACAGAGAGAGAGACAAAGACAGAGAGACAGACAGAAGGAAATAGAGACAGAGAAAGGAGAGACAGATAGGAGAGAGAGAGAAAGAGAGAGAGAGAGAGAGTGAGAGAGAGAGATATGGGGGAGAGAGAGAGACTGAGAGAGAGACAGATTCAGAGACCGACAGACAGACAGACAGAGGAGATACAGACAGACAGAGAGAAGAGGGGAGAGAGAAAGAGAAAGAGAAAGAGAAGAGAGATGGAGGAGAAAGAGAGAGAGACAGAGACAGAGAGAGAGACAAAGAGAGAGAGATAGACAGAGGAGAGAGAGACAGAGAAAAGAGAGACAGATAGGAGAGAGAGAGAGAGAGAGAGAGAGAGAGAGATATGGGGGAGAGAGAGAGTGAGAGAGGGAGAGAGATGGGGGAGAGAAAGAGACAGACAGACAGACAGAAGGAAATAGAGAGAGAGAAAAGAGAGACAGATAGGAGAGAGAGAGAGAGAGTGAGAGAGAGAGATATGGGGGAGAGAGAGAGACTGAGAGAGAGACAGATTCAGAGACCGACAGACAGACAGACAGAGGAGATACAGACAGACAGAGAGAAGAGGGGAGAGAGAAAGAGAAAGAGAAGAGAAATGGAGGAGAAAGAGAGAGAGACAGAGACAGAGAGAGAGACAAAGAGAGAGAGACAGACAGAGGAGAGAGAGACAGACAGAAAGACAAAGACAGAGAGACAGAGACAGAGAGAGAGAGACAAAGACAGAGAGACAGAGACAGAGAGAGGGAGGGAAGGTGGGAGAACCGAAATTTGAACAAAGAAGGCAGTTAAGAGAAATAAGCTTACTAAAAGAAAGGAAAATAGCCTTGGGAATGTTAGGAGCAGAGGGGCCCTCAGTCTCCTTCCCTTCCCTGCTCCAGCTCCAAGCCTTCCTCTCTGCCCCCTGCCTTCCTCATCCTCGCCTTTCCCCTGCTTCAGCCTCATCTCTCTTCCTCTTCCCTTTCCGGCCGCCTCCTTTCTGCGCTACATCTCTTTTGGCTCTCACAGGGAACAATGTAAGTGAAGGCGCGCAGGCACTATGGGCCAGAATGAATAGAACAGTTTAGTCAGCATGTAGATTATGTGCAGGGGGGTAGTGGGAGACTTGGATGGGAAATAATAATAATAATGATGATGATAATATTCATCACTATACAAATATCTCATTTGATCCACATAATAACGCTGCTGTTATTATGCCCATTTTACAATTGAGGAAACTGAGGCAGACAAGTTAAATGACTTCCCCAGGGTCATTCAGCTAGTAAGTGTTTGAGGTCTTTTTGACCCTAGGTCCAGCTATCCATTGTACCCTTGGTCAGGGTCCAATTACATAGAGTTGCACTATATAGATTAATCTAGCTGCCATTCAGGGGATGGGTTAGAAGGACTCCCAGATGGCAAAGCTGTGGTGGTGTTGAGGACACTACCAGAGGATGGTGGTGCCCTCAATGACAGAAGTGGGGAAGTCTGGAGAAGAGCTGGGTTTAGGGTGAAAGATGAGGTTTGTTTTGGACCAACTAAGTTTGAGATGATTGTGGGCCACCCCGGTGAAGATAGCCAGCAGCCAGTTAGGGAGAGATGTGAGACGTGCTCAGGAGAGAGAAGAGGACTACAGCCATAGATGTGGGAGACAGAAGGAGAGTGCCTTAGTGCATGGGAGGTGGGACAGATCCATAGAAGGAAATTGAGAAGGGTTAGTCAGACAGGTAGGAGGGTACAAATGATGATAGAGCACTGTCAGGAAAACCCATGGAGGAGAGAGTGTCCAATGGGAGGAGGAGGCGGTCAGCAGCGGCAGGATGACCTGCAGAGAGGTCAAGAAGGAGGAGGTCTGAGAAGAGGCTCTTGGATTGGGTCCTGCCTTAGCAGGAGATATATAAGAAGTCCTGGGTTGAGAGAAAAGGTTGTTTTATTATCACAGACTTCTGGTCACTAGGGCCCCAATCAATCAATAAACATTTGTTAAGTGCCTACTATGTGCCAGGCACTTCACTAAGTGCTGGAGATGCAAAAAGAGGCAGAAGATAGTCTCTGCCCTCAAGGAGCTTACAGTCTAATGGATTGTAATGTCCATATCTCCTGCCCAGGCTATCTGCTGGGGTTATTGACTACACTTATTCAATAGTCAATCAATCAGTATTTATTCAACTCTTAGCATAAGCCAGGTCCTGTCCTAGGGACCAGGAATATGAACAATGGCAAAAATAAATCCCTGCCTTCAGGGTGCTTTTATTCTAATGGGAAGAAAGACCAAGACAAGAGTGCATGTATGCATGTAAAAGGTACATGTAGAACAAATTGGAGGGGAGGTAGCTTTATGAAGTGGATTTAAGGCTAGAAAATCTGGGTTCAAATCCCAGTTCTGTCCCTTACCACCTGTGTAACCTGGGTTAAGTCATTTCCCTTCTCTGGCCCTCCATTCCCCCTTCCAACATTAGGCCTCTCCTGCCCTTCTCTGTTTTCCATGCTTTCTCCTATTCGATCTGTCACCCATGCCACTACCTGAGTGAACTTTAAAATAACATTTAATTATGCTCTGACCCTTTTTACAATGCTATCACTACCCAATGAACCCTCCTCCTTTGTAACAGAGAATTCAAGTTAATTGAAACAGCTCAACACATGGGCCACGTCTGACAACATACGCCTCATTTCATACCCACAGTCCACCACCTCTCTGACAAGAGGCTTCACCATCAGTCCTCCGCGTCATGGTGACTCCCTAGGTCACAGTTCTGCTGTCTTTCTGATGTGTTCTTCTACTGAACATTAGCATGACTAACGTGTCAATTGTTTGATTAATCCTGCTTATTTTGCTCTGCATCAGTTCATACATGGTTCTCAGGATTCTTCATAATTTGCCATGTGAGGGCATGTTAACATAGTTCATTACCTTTATACACCACAATTTGATCAGCCATCTTCCAACAGACGGGTGCTCACTGTCCAGCCCTTTTCTATTGTAAAAAGTGCTACTGTCAATATTTTTGTGTATATGAGATCTTTTCTTCTGTCTTTGACCTCCTTGGGGCATATGCCTAGTAATGGTATCACTGGGTTGAAGGCTGTGTATTGTTGAGTAACTTACTTGATCGTAATTCCAAATTGTTTTCCAGGATGGTTGGATCAATGTCCAATTTCACCACCAATGAATTAATGTATCTCTCTTCACCCTGCTCCTCTAACATTAAGCACTTTTGTCTTCTGTCAACTTTCTAAGCTAATGGGAACCAAGTAGAACCTTGGAGTAATTTTAAATTGAATTGATATTTTTTTAAACTAGTGCTTTGGAGTGTTCTTTCATATGGTTGTTGACAGTTCATATTTCTTCTTTTGAGAAATGCCCGTTCAAATCATTTGATTGCTTAGCTGTTAGGGATGGAGTAACTTTCCCCATAGAGATGTAACTAGTACAGGGTGAATGAAAAGGACTTTACCTCAGGATGCCAACATCTGGAAGAGAAGGTAGGCTTTCTCTCCAGGCAGACCACTCTCTTCATATTTACCTTGCAGTCCTCCGTCAGCCTGAAGTGACCACTGGTCCAGTTCTGCTGAGAGAGGAGGCAGTACAACCATCATCCCTGCGAGGTTGGAGAGGAAGGTGGCTTGGGGAAATGACTTACACCTCTATCCTTGCAGTGACAAGGCTCATACCACCCTACCCCCACCCCCAGCAGGATTTCAACTGTGATTGGACTGTCTTCTATTTAGCCCTTTACCCTTCTTCTTCCCCCAGCACTCTTGGCTTTATAGGAAAATATGCCTAGTTATTTTTAATGCACCACACTGGTAATACAATCCTCTACTCAGAAAGCTTTAGTGCTCCTCGATATATGAACTCCTGATCCTGGCATTCAAAGCCTTCTATAATCAGACTCTGACTTCTCTTTCCAGTCTTCTTTCTTCTAATTCCCCTTCACATCCTCTGTGCTGCAGAATACCTTTCATTCTCCACGACCATCCTGTCCTCTCCTCTCTCTTTGTCTCTCTTCACATTGACCCCCAACCCCCATACTGAAATCAGAAGACCTGAGTCTAACCCTCTGCCACTTACTAGCTGTGCGACCTTGGCAAAACCATTCTCTGGGCCTCACTTTCCTTCTCTGTAAAATGAGGGGAGTGGACTCAGGGACCACTGAGGTCTCTTCCTTCCATCTCTTATGGACCTGCGAGCCTAGTACCAAGCCCCCACCTCCCTGTTTGGAGGCGAAGCAAAGACGTTGGGTTCAGCTTGGAGGATGAACTTGGTTTCAGTTAAGAGATGCTTCCTCCAGCCTCCGCAGTGATGTTTGTACAGGTTTCAGGCAGCTTGCTGCACTAACAGGATATACGGGGAAATCAGTGGCGTCCAAAGCCTGTGTTTTGGAAATGGAGATGGGTCATTTACCAGGAATCGGTGGCAAAGCGACCACCTGGGGCTCACTGAGAACTCTCTAGGATTTATAACCTGTGGTTTCCAGCCAGTGGGGAGAGCGCTTTGTGGGACAAAGGTTATCCAACAAAAATCACTCTCTGTCCCTAAAAACACAATGTGAGTAGTTGGTTTATTCCATGGCAGGGCCCCCATTTTCCTTCACAAAATGTCCTGTGCCAAAATAGGAAACTTTCAACAACAAAAATGTGGAAAAACCACTTCATGCCCAGGACTGAAAATTCCTACCCACATCAGGTTAGGGAGTAAATGTGAGTAGTAATCATAGAGGGGTAGGGTGCTGTAGGGTGGAGACAGAAGCTTTAGGGTGGTGGTTATTAAAGAAAGAGTTTGTTGAAAGTCATTCGATTTTAATGAATAAGTTAATTTAGGGCTAGAGAAGAACAAGTCAAATCAATAAGCACCTATTATGTGGGGGAGGGGTGGTGAGGAGGTGTATGTGGGGGGAGGGGGCTAGGGATATAAAGAAAAGAAGAAGAGGGGCTGGGCCCTTGAGGAGCTCATGGACTGATGGCAGACACAGTATGCAAACGACTCTGCACAAACAAAATACAGACAGGATAAATTGAAGATAATCAACAAGGAAGGTACTAGTATTAAGGGGGATAAAAAGTTTCCCATAGAAGGTGGGATTTTCCCAGAAGCTAGGGAAGGCAGGAGGTGAAGATGAGGAGGGAGAGCATTCCTGGCAGGGGGCACAGCCAGAAGAAATGCCTGGAGTCTGGAGATGGAGTGTCTAGAGCAAAGGTGGGGAACCTGGGGCCTTGAGGTGATATGTTGTGACATGGGCAGCTCACCACTGCACCTGAGGACCTAGAGGGTCACATGTTGCCTTGAGGCTGCAGGATCCCCACCCCTGCTCTACAGTGAGGCATAGCCAGGAGGCCAGTGTCACTGGATGGAAGAGTACTCGGGGGTGAGTAAGGTGTAAGAAGACTGGAAAGGTAGAGAGGGGCTAAATTATGAAGGGTTTTAAAAGTCAAACAGAGGATTTTATATTTGATCCTAGAGGTGATAGGGAGCCACTGGAGTTTATTGAGTGAGGGAGGTGACATGGTCAAACCTGCTGTGAACTGGTCCAACCACTCTAGAGAACAATTTGGAACTATGCCCAAAGAGCTATAAAACTGCACTGACCCTTTGACTCAATAATGTTGCTACTAGGTCTATACTCCAAAGAGATCAAAGAAAAAGAACCTATATGTACAAAAATATTCATAGCAGCTCTTTTTGTGGTGGCAAAGAATTGGAAATTGAGGGGATGCCCATCCATTGGGGAATGGCTGAACAAGTTGTGGTATATGAATGTAATAGAGTACTATTGTGCTATGAGAAATGATGAGCAGGTAGACTTCAGAAAAACCTGGAAAAACTTACATGAACTGATGCAGTGAAGTGAGCAGAACCAGGAGAACATTGTACACAGTAACAGCCACGTTGTGCTATGACTAATGTTGATAGACTGAGCTCTTCTCAGCAATGCAAGGATCTAAGATATCTCCAAAAGTCTTATGATGGAAAATATTATCCACATCCAGAGAAAGAACCATGGAGTTTGAATGCAGATCAAAGCATATTATTTGTTCTTTTTTTTTCTTCTGTTTTGTTTTGCTTCCTCTTTCTGGTGGTTCTTCCTATTGGTTCTAATTTTTCTTTACAACATGACTAATGTGAAAATATGTTTAATAGGAATGCATACGTATAGCCTATATCAGATTGCATGCCATCTTGGGGAGGGAGATGGGGAGGGAGAGGGAGAAAAATTTAAAACTGAAAAGCTTATGGAAGTTGAAAACTAAAAATAGATTAATAAAAAATTAAAAATTTAAATAAAAAATTAAATTTAAAAATTAAAAAATTAAAAATAAAAATTATTAATAAAAATTTCATAAAAAATTAATAAAAATGAACTAAATAAAAAAGAACACTATCGTGCTGTAAGAAATAATAAAGGGAATGGTTTCAGGAAAATCTGGGAAGACTTACATGAACTGATGCAAAGTGAAGTGGCAGAACCAGAACACTGCACGAAGCAACAGCAATACCGTAACCATGATCGACTGTGAAAGACTTAGCTATCTGATCAATGATCCAAGACAATTCTGAAGGACCCATGGTGAAAAATGCTATCCATTTCCCGAGGGAGAACTGATGAACTCTGAGTGCAGAGTGAAGCACATTTTCTTCACTTTCCTTTTTTTTCTTGCTTCCCTACCCACCAACACACACCCAACATGGCTAATGGGGAAATATGTTTTGCACAACTTCATATGTATAATGGGCATATTGCTTGGGAGAGAAGTGGGAGGAAGGAAATAATTTGGAACTAAAAATTTTAAAGTGAATATTAAAAAAGAAATTTAGAACTATGCTTCAAAAGTTACTAATCTGAGCTTACCCTTTGACCCAGTGATACCAATACTAGATCTATATTCCAAAAAGATCAGAGAAAGAGCATAATGACCCGGTGGCAAAGGACTGGAAACTGAGGACAGGGTGCTCATCAACTGAGAAATGGCTCAACAAATTATGGTCTATGATTGTGATGAAATACTACTGTGCTGTAAGAAATGATGAAGGGAGGGGCAGTTAGGTGGCACAGTGGATAGAGCACTGGTTCTAGAGTCAGGAGGACCTGAGTTCAAATCCAGCCTTAGACACTTGACACTTACTAGCTGTGTGACCCTGGGCAAGTCACTTGACCCCATTACCTAGCCTCCCCCCAAAAATGATGAAGGGGATGTTTTCAAAGAAACCTGGGAAGATCTGTATGTACTGATGCAGAGTGAAGTGAGCAGAACCAGGAGAACAATTTATGCAATAACAGCCACATTGTAAAGACAGACAATTTTGGAACGCTTAAGTCAGTGTAATGACCAATCAGCTTTCAGACAACTGACGAGGAAGCCTACTTCGCCAGCATGGGGATAATAAGAGCACCTGTCTCCCAGGGTTATTGTAAGGATCAAATGAGGTATTTGTAAAATGCTTAGCACAGTGCCTGGCACATAGTAGGTGCTATACAGATATTTATTTTCCCCTCTTCCTGCCTCCTGATTCAGGTGATAGGCTCAGGATGCAGAATGAGACTCTTTTTGACTTGTCCTTCCGATTGACCACTGCAGTAATTCATTTTGCTTGACTCTGCATAGTTGTTGCAAGGCTTTTCTTTTGCTTTGTTTCCCCAAGGGTTAGAGTAGGTAAGGAGATGAGAAAATGGATTTTTTTAAGTTAAAAAAGAATTACCAAAAAATACCAAAAAATTACCAAAAAATGCAGGCCAACTCTATAATTATAATGGCCAATCTTGACTCCCAGAGAAAAAAATGAAGAAATGTGCCTCCCTCCTTTCACTAGAAAAGGAAAGAGCTAGGTCATGCAGTGTGACATACACTGTCAGGCAAGGCTATGGGGTTGGTTGGTTTTATTTAATTCATTTTCTTTGTATTAAGGGACGATGATGGAGAGTGGGTGAATTATATGGAAATTTTAGTGATGTAAAAACAGAAAGCATTAATAAAAATTTTTAAAGAGCAGATCATGCCATAACCTGATTCCCTTTTTAAAAATAGGTTTACCCTTGAACCATATATAGATATTTCCCTACCTTCTTCTGGTCTACCACTGAGATGCTTTAGGACCAGAAGGAGGCAGGGGATACTCATTTGGCATCTTCTACACTAACGTTATAGATTAAGAGAATGGAATGGAATGAAATAAGATTTTATTAAGCATGTACTATGTGCCTGGTACTGTGGTATATCCTTTACAGATAGTATTTGATTCCCTGGGAGGTAGATGAAGGAAGGCTTAGATTCAAAAAATGCATTTGTTAAAGTTTCTTATGCAATTCTTGCACACTAGATGGAGAAATTATGGCTGGGAATATCCCATCTAGGCTGATCTCAGAGAGTAGCCACTGATGGCTCCATGTTGAATTGGAAGGTCTCTACTGAAGGGCCCCAGAGATCTGTACTATTTACCTTTTTGTCCACGACTTGGATAAATGCACAGAGAGCATGTTCATCCAATTGGCAGATGACACAAAGCCTGGAGGGATTGCTAGCATACAGGATGAAGGAGATTAGAGTGTGATGGGCAAATGGGAGATCTGGACAAAGAGCTCTAGGATGGTTTTAGGAGGGGAAGGGTCAGTTGGAGGGCATCAAGGAAGACTTTGAAGAAGGGGAGCCTGAGCTAGGCTACAAAAGAAGGGACTGATTGAGACAGCGAGAGACAGACAACATGGAACACAGCAAGAATGGCTATTGAACTCAAGAGCTGGGAGGACTGGATTTTAGTCACGGAATCATAGAAGTTGGAAGAGACATTGGAGGCCATCTACTCTAGCCCTTTCATTTTAGAGATGAGAAAACTGAGGCCCATGGAGGTGTGACTAGAAATCCTCTTACCTGGGGTGAAGATGGTGTTTTGGGGAGAAGCAGCTTAGGGGATGGTCTGACTATGGATTCATTCCCATCAGGACAGTGGGTGATCTGGCACTCACCTTGTGGTGAGCCCGTGAGGGGATGCCATGGAATGATAACTGGGTGTGACAATCCAGGCCCAGGTGGACCCCCTTAGGTATTGGTGCCTCGGAGCAAAATCCCATTCTTACATGCTAGTTATGGTTCTGAAAATAGTCTTCGTGTTTTCTAGCTCACAAAGTCATATATAGGGTCATGGATTTAGAGCTGGAAGGGGCCTTAGAGGTCATCAGGTCCAACCTCTTCCTTTTATAGATGAGGAATCTGAGGTCCAGGTTCAGCAACTTACCTAAGGTCACACAGGAAGTAAGTAGCAAAGTCTAGACCCTAACTCAAACCCAGGTCTTCTGGTTACGCATTGAGCCCTCTCTCCACCACACCAAGATATTTTTCACTTGTGAAGAAAACACTTTGTCTACTTTGCATCATTAATATGATGTATAAAAAGTTTGAGAGATATAATTTCTGGGTAATTAATCATTTTATTAATCTTGCTAGCAGATAGTAATTACATACCCTCTCGAATGCCAAAGACCCTCATGGAACCCACTCAATGCTTATTGGAATTATTCCAATGCCTTTGGAAGAGCAGGTGTTCCTGAGGGTGGCAATCAAATCTGATGGGTTAACAATTAATGAGAAGTCTGAATGAGAGGCTGGGGGCCACGACTTCGATCACTCTCACTCCCAGACCACCCTCCAATCTTGACAAAGGATCTACCCCCACCCAAGCCTAAGTAGAACCCAATGAGTTGGAATTCACCTTCGATTAAATTCTTCGTAAGGTTCTCTGGTTGGGTGGGGTCTCCCACCCAGGAGGAAAAGCACGTTCCTTGAGGACTTGGGCAATCTCATTCATCTACAATGTTCTTCAGTTCAATATCCTGAATAACCTACAGGTTTCTGAAAAAATCCTGGTCCTTATTCAATAATTGATTATTAATGTAAGAAAGAAATTATTATTTCTCTCACTATGGAAATGTGAGTTATTGCTATTATTGTATTCCATTGTATCTACCTTTTTCCTCCTCTCTGACTTCTCTTCTCAATCGTCTTGCTTGATCATCACCCAAGTCCTGTCCCCAGGTAGGGGTATGCCCCAGTACTCTGTCCTGGGCCCCCTTCTCTTCTCCCTCTTCCTCTTCCTCTCTTGGTGATCTCATTGGTACTCAGTCTTTAAGCAGAGGAATCTCAGATCTATGTATTCTCTTGATAGCACTCTGCCAAATTTACTTCTCCAGCTTTCATCAGCCCAGATAGGTTGGGTCTACAGGACGGCAGATGCTCCCTCAGGTTCTTGGTTCTCAGATTCTGACAGACTCTCTTCTCCTAACACTGCAGCTCCTGAGCTCCTACCTACTATGCAGCCCTAGTGACCAGCTGTTGCTGGGCAAGTGGCTGAGGTACCGGGCTGTATGGAGCATTCCAGGAGGATTCGCACTCTGGTGTGAGGGCTGGGTAGGGGGATGAGAAAATGAGTAGAGTTGGGGTGGGGTGGGGGGAGAAGCAGAATTTCCAAGTCTGGATATGAGGCAGTAGAAAGGTAAATTATGTAGTCCAACAACATTGGATTTAGAGTCAAAATACTTGGGTTAATGACGGGTTGCCCAACCTTGAGCAAATCATCTCTCTTTCCTCAGCCTGAGTTTTCTTCTATGTAAAACAAGGGTATTGGTCCGGGTAGTTTTAAAGTTCCAAACCCTATATTCCTATGACTCCTTTCTGGGGCTTGAGATATTTCTATCTTGTTTTAAATTGTGATTAAGAATAAAATTTATAGCTTTTTCTTTTTTTAAATTTAATTTTTTTTACCTTGAAAAATTCCCCTTTTCTTATTCTCTCCATCTTTCTCCACACACACTCACTCTCTCTCTCTCTCTCACACACACACACAAACACACACACGTTCTTTAAAAAGGATAATATAAAAATGGCCAAACTACCTTTTGCCTAGCACAACAAAGGTTTGGTGATCCACGCAGAACGCATCCCGTCTTAGCCTGGGAAACTCCCTCCTTGCTAGGAATGTCATTGGCTTCCCCCCTTGGCCACCTCTCTCCGATGAGACCTTGCTCTTGGCCCTTTGTTGCTTCAGGATGGGAGGAAGGATCCTGGCTTCTCTTGGTGTTTTTGGAAAGTTCGGGCTACTGGCCTTGGGCACTCCCCTTCATGAATGAGAACGAACACAGCATCAAGGTCAGCTGCCGCACAGATGGTCAGTTCCTCAACTTGAAAAGGCTATAAGCCAAGTCCAGAGTGGAGGGAGTGTTTCTGTTTGCAGATGATTGTGCACTCAATGCAGCCTCTGAAGCTGGGATGCAACAAAGTAGGGAGAGATTCTGTGCTGCTTGTGCTAATCTTGGCCTAACAATTAACACAGAAAACACAGGTGCTCCGTCAGCCAGCACCACACCATCTATATGTGGAACCATCAGTTACAGCAAATCACTTACCTTGGCAGTAGACTTTCCAGGGATGTCCACACAGATGATGAGGTTGATGCACACATTGTCAAAGCTAGCTCAGTGTTTGAGAGGCTCTGAAGGATAGTGTGGGAGAGAAGAGGGATTAGGCAGCCTACCAAACTGAAGGTCTCCAGAGCCATCGCGCTGACCTCACTGTTGTGTGCCCGTGAAACCTGGACAGTCTACCAGCGCCATGCCAGGAAACTGAATCGCTTCCATTTCAATTGTTTTAGGGAGATTCTGAAGATCACCTGGCATAAGATACCAGATACTGAGGTCCTTTCTCTAACTCAACTGCCAAGCATTCAAACTCTACTGTAGAGAGTGCAACTCTGATGGGCTGGCCAGGTTGTTGGAATGCAAAACCTTTTAGGCACTTGCCTAAAAGATTATTTTATGGAGAACTCACACAGGGCAGGCGCTCACATAGAGGTCAGAAGAAGCAATACAAGGACATTCTCAAGGTCTGTCTTAAGAACTTTGGAATTAATTTGTGACATGGGAGACACTGGCACAGGACCACCCGGAATGGCGTGCCCACATCAGAGAAGGTGCTGTGCTCTATGAGCAAAGCAGAATTGAAGGAGCTCAAAGGAAACACGAGACATGCAAACTTAGAAAACCCACCCCAAAGGTCACATGGACTATTTGTGCCCAACCTCTGGTAGAGCATTTCATAGTGATATCATTTTGGTCCTCTTCAAGAACAAAGGACAACTACCACCCAATCACCAATCACGCATGGATCAGGGCCTCTGTTAAGAAGTTCCTTCAATCATCCTTCAGCATGTAATGGCCTTGGACAAGAACAGAATGGATATACCGATTGACTTCTTCTGACTTCTCCTGAATGGGAAGTCTGGGAGGAATGCATCTGAAATCACCGGACCTTCAAGCCGGAAGGACCCTCAAGGGTCCAACCCTTCCCTGACCAAGAGTCCCTTCTCCAACACCCCCTACAACTGGTTAGCCAGCCTCTGCCTGAAGCCCTTCAGTGAGGAAGAGTCACCACCTCCCATGACAGCCCACTCTACTTTCAGAAAGTTTTCATTGTTAGTAAGACCCGCTCCCCCCATCAAGTTTAAATCTGACTTTATCCAACCCCTTCCTCTTAGCTTTGCCGTTTGTTCAAGTGGAATAAATTGAATCACAAATACTTGAAGAAAGCCATCATGTTCTTCCAGTCTCCTCATTCCCAGGCTCATAATAATAACAACATCAGCTAATATGTACATGATACTCTAAGTGATTTTTTTCCATTGCTTATTTCTGACCACGTCTCCCCCTCCTCAACAACCTCCAGTGGCTCCCTATCACCTCCAGAATCAAACAGAAAATGCACTGTTTGGCATTCAAAGCCCTCAACTTGGCCCTTTCCAATCTTCTTACACTTTCCTCCCCACCACCCACCCTATGATCCAGCCACAATGGTGTCTTTGCTGTTCTTCACACATGATCTCCCATCTCCATGCCTTTGCCCTGGCTGTCCCCCATGCCTAGAATGCTCTCCTTCCTCATCTCTACCTCCTGGCTTCCCCGACATCTTTCAAGATTCTCCTCAAATACCCCTTTCTAGAAGCTTTTCCCCAAACCCCCTTAATTCTAGCACCTTCCCTCCGCAGCTTATCTCCAACTGATCCTGTCAATAGCTTGAGTAACTTTTCCATCCTCTCCTTCCCATGAGACTGTACACTGGGGACTGCTTTTTGCCTTTACATCTCCTGAGAACTTAAGGCAGGGACTGGCACACAGTAGGTGCTTAATAAATGCTTGTTGATATGACTTGAATTTGGATCAATGATCACATTTGGTTATAATCCTCCCTAGTCCCTTCAGTTGGTCCTCAAAGGGCATGCGTGATCTCGGGCCCTTCGAAATCCTCACTGCCTCCGATTAGAAGCTGTCCAATTCATCAGCATCTCTCCTCAAAAGTGGCACCCAGACCTGAAATGGTGGTGAACCTCTCCAGCTATCACTGCTCCCATTCCCCTGGGACATCCGCCCGGGTTATCGTTTCAGGGAGCTGGATTCCAGACAATACAAAACGAATTCGTTTACATTTCCAAGGTTATCTCTAGCAACAGAAGGGCCAGAAACCTCCAGGGTGGAGGGAGGTGGTGAGAGGGCCTGGGGGCAGCCCTGGGAGCCTGCGGGTTTGGAGATTTCTCACCCAGTGCATTTCTCTTTTCTTCCCAAACACCTTTCTAGACCTGTCACCGCGTTTTCAAGTTCAGTATTTCCTAGGGACAGGTAATGTGAAATGAAATGAAGACGTTATTTTAGTCCTTATCGAAAGGGACAACAGCAGGAAGGAAATGGAAGACTGGGCTTTTTCCTGATGTGCTAAAAGACAAAATGACAATGCCTCCTGGTAGGTCTTTGGCCAACGTTGATTTGTTGGGGTTTTTTCCCCCTAAGACAGAAATTACTGCTCTCTAACTTTTTAAAATTGAGAATAACAATGGCACATAATTAAATCAGCATCAAAACACTATCTTGGAGTGTGTGGTATGCCTGCTTCTCAGGAGGAGCCTAATAAAGGCTTTCCTTCACACACTCCTGTAGATTTTTTTTGTTTCAGATTTTCTAACAAAGTGAATTGGATTTAAGTGAGGAGGGCTGTGCAAAGTCACACACCTCACTTTTACCTCCTGAGCCATCTGGGTCCAGTGGCCAGACACAGATCGGGACAACTGCAGATGGCCCAGGATGCAGTGGGGAATCTTGGCCTTTTCAAGCTAAGGTTCTTAAAGGATCTCAGTTTGAGGCAAAGCCTATGATTAAGACTTAATAAGAAATGAAGCAAAGAATGACCTCTTTAAAAAAAAAATAGATCTGGAAGGAAGACTCTCAGGGTTTCTGGCCGAAATAAAAACAATTGCTATTTACATTAATTCTGAGCCAATCAGGGCCTAAACAATGACCAAGTAGGGCTTGGCCTGGGACCTTTTATTGGCCAATCAATGACAGCCTGAGTGATTTGGGGTTAAGGCTGGTCTTTAAGAGAAAAGGAGAAAAAAAACCTTTCAGAGATTAAAAATCCTTTGGGCAGAGTACTTGTGTGATAGACCCTCCGTTAGGGACCCAGGGGCACCACGCCCCGGGGCCTCTGGCTCAGCTTCCCCTAACGGCTGTTACAACACCCTGGGTGAAATCCTCAAGGGTGGGGGGCAACATCCTGTTCTGTAAATGACCTGATCTGTCTTTCCGGCACCCCACCGGACCCTGCTCCCTTCCCGGCACCCCACCGGACCCTGTTCCCTTCCCGGCACCCCACCGGACCCTGTTTTGTAACCGGACAGTATAAATATCTCAGATGAAACCCTCGGTGGGACGGCCCCTGGGATGCACGCCTGGGGTCCGTCGCCAGCCGGCTCAAATAAACGCGCTCTCAATTAAAGTCAATTGGGTGTGATGCTCTGATTTCTCTCGGGCGTCCAGTTCACTTGCAGGTAAGGATGTGATATCCTTTCTCTCTCTCCCTCTCTCTCCCTCTCTCTCTCTCTCTCTCTCTCTCTCTCTCTCTCTCTCTCTCTCTCCTTCTCCCCTCCCTTCCCCTTCCCTTCCCTTGGTCCACATAAGGTATCATACCCTTACCTGAGGGTACTCTGCCCAAAGGAATGTAAATTTTGATCCTCAAGACATGTTGGTGTTTAAGGGCTAGATTTCTTTCTTTCTTTATTTTCTTTTCTTTTTTTTTTGTGCTTTTTTGGTGAGGCATTTGGGGTTAAATGACTTGCCCAGGGTCACACAGCTAGTAAGTGTCAAGTGTCTAAGGCCGAATTTGAACTCAGGTCCTCCTGATTCCAAGACTGGAGCTCTATTCACTGTTAGATTTCTTTCTTAAGGACCATAGTCTAAACCCAAATCACTCTGGCTGTCATTGATTGGCCAACAATAGGTCCCAGGCCAAGCCCCATTCGGTCATTGTTTGGGTCTTCCCCTGTCAGACTGATTTTTTTTTTGTCTAGGTAAAAGAGGCCATTCTCTGCCTCGTTTCTTTTTCTTTTTTTTGTTTTTGTTTTTGTTTTTTTTTTTAAGGCAATTGGGGTTAAGTGACTTGCCCAGGGTCACACAGCTAGTAAGTGTCAAGTGTTTGGTCTGAGGACAGATTTGAACTCAGGTCCTCCTGACTTCAGGGCTGGTGCTCTATCCACTGTGTCACCTAGCTGCCACCTCTGCCTCATTTCTTACCTAGCCTTAATCACTGAATGGGTGTTGCCTCAGTCAAAATGGGACCTGTTAAAGATCTTAGCTTGAAAAGGCCAAGGTCTCCCACTGCATCCTGGGCCATCTCCAGTCATCCTGATCGATATCTGACCACTGAGCCTCATGCCTCCAGAGGAGAAGAAAGTGAGGCTGGTGACTTTGCACAGCCCTGCCTCACTTAAATCCAATTCACTTGCAAGTCATGGCATAACCTCCCTGAAGTCATGGTCCTCTTCGAGAGCGAAGGACATGCAACAACACAGCAATAGGATTTAGAGCTGAATGTGAATGAGGAAACTGAGGCATAGAGGCAGGGTCTGGGCTCAGACATCTTAACAGGCTTTCAGTAAATATTCTTTATTAATGAGAAAGGCCTATGATGGTAGTTTCCTCAGGGCTTGTATAAGGGCTAGCAGGACCATAAAGGGAAGGATTTTCCACACTCCTGGAAAGGAGTGTGACCCAATGTCATACACAGACAGCAAGTAGCCAGAGCCAGGACCTGAACCCAGGTCCTCTGTCTCCAGATCAAGAGCCCCTTTTCCACTTGTCCCTTGGCCAAACTTTTCAATAATTTGCTTGGTGACTTTGTGTGACTTAATATGCCAGGGTGGATTTATATTCCTCTCTTCCCTCTCCCTCCCAGGGTAAGTAAACAAGCGAGAAGTTCCTTCCCGGCTTCCGGACTTTGGAAAGGAGGCAGAATCAGGGTGGGGCTGGGTCCTAGACTTTGCTGACACCTTTGGACCCTAGCCCCTCCTGGGAGGGACTGGCAGGAGGTTCACTGTGGAGCAGTGAGAGACTCTCCACGTCTGGAGAGCTGAAGAGGAACTCGCCACCGCTGGGCATTTTAAAAAATGGCATTTGTTTGAGGGCCATTTTAGAAACTGTCCCAATATATTTTTTTCCAGTCAAAGCCAAGGTTTATTAAAGATTCACCATACTGCCCAGACTCTTAAGGAATGTGAACATTTGTGACGCTCGTATTGACAAGCAGGCTAGAGTGAATCTCGGCTATCGGCTAGATTTTAAGAATCTGAGCCCCAATATATTTTTTACAAGCTGAGTTAAAGGCATGTGCAGACATGAGAGCATACCTCTGTGTCTGAAGGACTTACAATTTCCAAACATTAGAATCCTGACATGCTAATAAATCAATCAACAAGTATTAACTTATAAAGCACCTACTCTGAGTCAGGCACCGGGCTAAGTTACAGAGATACAAGTACAGAGAATGAAACAGTCCTTGCTCACCAGGAACTTATACTCTACCACAGAAGATAATGTGTATACATCCATAAGCCATAATCCACATATTAAGTACAAAAATATCAACAATCATCAGCATTTATTCAACACCTACTATATGCTAGGCACTGTACTAGTTGCTGAGGATACAAAGACAAAATGAGATTTCCTGCCTTCAAGGAGTTTACCCTCTGTCAGGGGAAACAATGTATACTCACATAAATATAAAGAACAACATACAAGATAGATACAAGGTAACTTTTTTGGAGGGGGAGGGCAGATCAGGCAGAAAATGGGATTCTAAGTGGTAGAGATAAGGAGGAAGGGCACACCCGGAATGGGACTGGCCAGTGCAAAGGCAGAGATTGGGATAATCTGTACACAACAGGATGAAACATGTGGCATGAGAGGCCCAGAAATAAGCAAGTTGCACAACATAGATTGTTTATAGGGACTACATCATTTTAAGGATGTTTTCTATATCTAGATAAATGATGCAATAATGACCCTATATTAAATCTGACCTTAATCCACTCTTCAAGGTAGGGAGAAAAAGGGAAATAGCTAATTCCTCTTCTTCATCTCTAACTGTAGTTATTCCTGTCAGTTCCTTTCCTCTTGTACTTTCATCTTCATCTGCTATGGATGAAACTGAGAAGAAAGTAAATATGAGGCACTCCAGTGTTGTAGAAATTTTTGATTTCCTTCTATTATTTTTTATTATTTAGGGCTCAGGGCCATTCCTTCTGCAATTTTTGGCTAACTAAAAGCCTGTTTTATGTTAATATGGAGGACCTTTCCTCCCCAGACTTTTTCAGTTTTCCTCTTTGTCTTTCTCCATTAGAATGTAAGCTTCCAGAAGGGCAAAGACCTTCTTTTCTTTCTTTCTTTCTTTCCTTCTTTGTTTGTTTCTTTCTTCCTCAGCACTTAGAATGGTGACTGGCACATAGTAACAGTTTAACAAATGCTTTAATTTAATCTCACCTAAATCGGTAGAAAGTCTTATCAATATTATTCTTCCTTTTCTTCCATGCTCTTTCTCTCATTTAACAAACTGTGGACCAGTGGAGGAGACTTTCTCATTCCTGTCCCGTCTTGGCCTTCGATAGCGTGCTGGCTGTCTATAAGACTTCTTCTAACGTCCGTCCATCCGTGTGGATTTGCTCTCCTGGCTAACTTTGACCCAGGGATGCAGGAAGAGCAAAGCCCGTTGGGTTTTGTCAAGGTCCGTGGCTTATGCTCAGGATGTAGTCCCCATCGGCAAACGCTTAGTAGGTGCTTCCTGCATGGAGGTCCTTGGGGATACCAAGGTCACAAAGAGCTTAGTTTCTACCTGCAGACCTCACAACTTCACAGAGAGGACACTGTAGGCCTCAGCTTCTAAAATCAGCAAGGATTTTTTTTTTAACTTTCATATATAGCTTTTTAAAGTTTTGCAAAGCAATTTACATATATTATTTAATTTGATTTTTACACAACCCTGTCAGGTAGGTGTCATTTGTTCGAGGCAGGTTTTGAACTCAGGTCTTCCTGACTCCAAATCCAGCACTCTAACCTCAACATGAAGCTGCTTACAAAGATTAAGAATACAGTTTCTGCTCTTATGGAACCTACAGCCACTAGTAAGAAAAGTATGTATGTTGAAAATAAAATTGTAATAAATCAGGACTGATCAACTTGTCCCCTAAATCTGTCCTTTCTTCCAACTTCCTTATTTCTACTGATGCCATCGCAATCATGCCAGTCATCCAGGGTTTAAGCCTCAGAATCTTCATTCCTTATCCCACTCCTACTCCCTTATCAATCCCAGTACCAAGTACCAGTGATTTTTATTCAATAATATCTTTCACGTCTTTCCTTGCTTCTCACGAAACTTACACCTTGTCAAGGGCCTTCTATTCTCTCCTTCATCACCTCTTGAGTGGATTTTTGGAATAACCTTCTGATTAGACTTTCCATTTCTAGCCTCTTCCTTCTCTAATTATTCTTCTGACTTCCAAGATAATCTTCCTTCCCCACAAGTCTGACTTTGCCACTCCTCTCCTCTAAAACCTTCAGTACTTCCCTAGGATGAAATGCCAACATCTTCGCCTGACATTTGAGGCCATGTACAAACTAGCTTATACTTAGCCTTTAATATAATAGAACATGATAATGTGTCACATTCTCTATATCTCAGCTAAACTATCTAGTCTCTGTTCTGCCATCTTCTACCTATTTCAGCATATTCCCTCCTGATACAGGGAACAATATGATTAAAGATATGGCAGTTAGGAAGGCATAGACCCTATTTGAGAGAAGGGCAGAGCATGGCCTTGCCTAGTAATCAGGACAGAGCAAATCACCAGCGTTTCAAGTTATAATTTATAAATAAAGCAGATTGTGGAGGAATGAAACCATGAAATTCTCCAGAACGCAGAGAAACCAGCTTTTTAGACAGTGGAGGAGGAGCACTAGAGAAAGCAGGAGAGAAACAACAGGGAAGTCAGGAGCTCAAACATCACTATTAGTCAAATGGTCACCGGCGTTGTCAATTTCATGTAGGAGAATCACACTCTCTCCATCAGAATGAAATTCTGTCTTGAGAGCAGAGGCCTGAGATGATGGGGTTTTAAGCCATAGTGTTACAAATATCAAACACTGATTTAGAATGATGACTGGAACCAAAGAGGTGCATATGATTATTGCTGCCAAAGGTCAGGTTCTTATATCCAGGAAATGCTTGAAAGAAAATCAGTAAGCTCCAGTGAACCTACATCTCCTCCTCTCAGCATCTAATCAGGTCACTAGCTATGCCCTGTCTGTTCTAGAGAATAGAAAAATCCTAAGAGAAGGAAATAGGTGAAGCACTCATGTATGAGGCCTTTACCCTATATATATATATATAGATAGATATCTATCTATCTATCTATCTATATATATTGGTTTGTATTGCTTTTTTAAAAAATTTTTTTATTTTGATTTATCAATAATCACTTCCATATGCTTTTGAGTTTAAATTTTTTCTCTCCTTTCCTCCCCACCAACCTCCCCAAGACGGCACACAATCTGATATAGGCTATACATTTACATTCATATTAAACATATTTCCACATTAGTGATGTTGTAAGTAAAAATTAAAACTAATAGGAACCATCAGAAAGAGGAAACAAAACTCAACAGAAGAGAAAAAAAAAGCAATTCAACTTCCATAATTCTTTCTTTGGATGTGGATAGCATTTTCCATCACAAGGCCTCTGGAGATGTCTTAAATCCTTGTATTGTCAGGAAGGGTTATATTTATCAATATTAGTCATCACACAACATGGCTGTTACTGTGTACAACATTCTCCTGGTTCTGCTCACTTCACTCAGCATCAGTCCATACAAGTCTTTCCAGGTTTTTCTGAAGTCTGCCTGTTCATCATTTCTTATAGCACAATAGTATTCCATCACATTCATATACCACAACTTGCTCAGCCATTCCCCAATTGATGGGCATCCTATCAATTTCCAATTCTTTGCCACCACAAAAAGAGCTGCTATGAATATTTTTGTACATGTAGGTCCTTTTCCCATTTGTGTGATCTCTTTGGGATGTAGCCCTAGAAGTGCTATTGCTGGGTCAAAGGGTATGCACATTTTTATAGCCCTTTGGGCATAGTTCCAAATTGCTCTCCAAAATGGTTGGATCATTTCACAACTCCCAACAATGCATTAGTGTTCCAATTTTCCCACATCTTCTCCAACATTAATCATTTTCCTGTTTTGTCATATTGGCCAATCTGATAGGTGTGATGTGGTACCTCAGAGTTGTTTTGATTTGCATTTCCCTAATCAATAGTGATTTAGAGCATTTTTTCATAAAGCTATCTACAGATAGCTTTAATGTCTTCCTCTGAAAACTGTCTGTTCATATCCTTTGACCCTTTAACAATTGGTGAATGACTTGTATTCTTATAAATCTGACTTAATTCTCTATATATTTTAGAAATGAGGCCCTTATCAGAGAGACTGGTTGTAAAAATTCTTTCCCAATTTTCCACCTTCCTTCTAATCTTAGTTGCATTGGCTTTGTTTGTGCAAAAACTTTTCAATTTAATGTAATCAAAATTATCCATTTTGCTTTTCGTAATGTTCTCTATCTCCTGTTTGGTCATGAATTCTTCTGTTCTCCATAGATCTGACAGGTAAACTATTTCTTGCTCTCCCAGTTTCCTTATAGTATCAACCTTTATATCTAAATCATGAACCCATTTTGACTTTATTTTGGTATATGGTGTGAGATTTTGGTGTATGCCTAGTTTCTGCCATTCTCTTTTCCAGTTTTCCCAGCACTTTTTTTCAAAGAGTGGGTTCTTATCCCGGAAGGTGGGGTCTTTGGGTTTATCAAATAATATATTACTATAGTCATTGACTACTGTGTCTTGCATATTTAACCTATTCCACTGATCCATCACTCTATTTCTTAGCCAGTACCAAGCAGTTTTGATGATATCAGCAAGGATTTGTGAAACACCTACTATGTGCCAGGAACTGTGCTAAGGGCTGGGGCCAGACCTTCAAGAAGCTTATATTCTGTCAGAGGAGACAGAATATACAAATAGAAGAGAATAAATAAAGAGTAAATACAAGCTAGGTTAGGGAGGGAGGGCAAAAATAGTCGGAGGGGGTCAGGAAATATGTAAGAGACTCAGCGGGTGCTTGCATCTTGAAGGAAGCAAGGGATTCTTCAAGCTGGAAGTGAGGAGAGGAGGTGGACATTACAGGCTGAGGGGAACACCAGCGCAAAAATAATGAGGCTGCACCTGGAGAAACTTGGGGGAGCAATAGGGAGCCATGGGAAGTAGAATGACGTCCTGTGAGACTGCACAGGCAGGTTGGCCAGGTTGTGAAGACTATTAAGTCAGACCCTTGGAGACACCCTCACTTAGGAGCAGGATGGGGCAGAGGCAGAGGAGACTGAGGAGAGCCCAGCAAAGGAGATGGGGATGCCCTTGGTGATGGGAGAGGTGCGCCATCTCCCTGAGATGTCAGCGCTGGAAGAAGTCCCAGGGAAGGAAACAGAGAAGCTGCATCTGCCCCCCCCCCCCCCCAGCACAACTCCACTAAGCATCAGAGACGTTTGGAGAACTGTTTCAGGGACCCCAACAGATTGCTAGCTCCCTGAGGGCAGCTTTATTTATTTATTTTTAAATCCGAGGAATCTAGCACATGCAGTGCCTGGCACACAGTAGGTGATCAATGAATGCTTCTTGGACGGAGTTCAGATAGGGCCTGGTGGAAGCAGGATTACACCAGGAGACAGATTCTCAGTTCCGGTCCTCTCCTGACACTCTATACCATGTTAACCTCCCTAAACCTAAAGGGAGAGTCCAAAAAAAGTGCTTCACATGTATTCTGTCTCATGTGATCCTCATGACAGCCCTGAGAGGGAGGTGCTGTTTTATCCCCATTTGCAGATGAGAAAACTGAGTCTGTGAAAGGTTCAGCAACTTTTACAGTGTCACACAGCTGGTGAGTGTCCAGGGTGGGACTTGAACCTGGGTTTTAGAATCATAGACTTAGACATGAAGTCTAAGAGAGCACCTAGCTAAGCTCCCCTCACTTCACAGATGAGGCCACTGAGGCCCAGGGAGTTAGTGATTTGCCTGAGGGATATCACATTGATAACAGTGCTTTTGCCAATGCACCATGGAAAGTCAGTCTTCCTGACTCCAGGGTAGCTGCTCTGCCCATCTGCTGCCTCTGACAAACTGAGACCTGAGAAAGGCCTTAATTTAAAAAACCCAAGGTCTCCCACTGCATCGGGGCCATCTCCAGTTGTCCTGATCTATGCCTGGCCACTGGGCCCTTAGGCTCCGGAGGAGGAAGTGAAGCCCGGGACTTTGCACAGCGCTGCGAGGCGTGGCATCGCCTCCCTGATGTCACCGGTCTTCCTCTGAAGGACAAACCTCAATCCATCCATTATACCATGCTGCTTTCATACCTTACTTGTCTGAAGGCTCATCACCACATTGGCCAAAGGGTGCTGCATTTTTCTGTCAGATGTCATTACTACTCCCTCTCTCCTCTTCCCCCGTCCTCCCTTTTTCTTTCTCTTTTCCTCCTTCAAAAATTTCTCCTTCCCTCTCCCCCTCTTTCCTGCTCCCTCCCTCCCTCTTCCTCTTCCATTCCCTCCTTCCTGGTGTCTATCTAGAGACCTTCCTCCCTCTGTCTCTCTCTTCCCCTCCCTCCCTTCTCTCTCATCCTCTGTCTCCATCTTTCTCTCTCTCCAGCCAACAAGCACTTATTAAGTGTTTACATTATGTCAGGCACTGTGCTAAAATCTGGGGATACAAAGGAAAAGTAAAAAGTCTTTACCCTCAGGGAGCTTCCACTCTTCAAAACATTTTGTTTTAATATTTGTCAAACGCCCACTGAAATGAGCCTGACCGTGTAGAGAAAGAGGCTTGAGGATGGTAGGTGCCATGGCCCACGTCCCATCCATTCCTCCTGGACCTTTCCAAGCTTCCCGGCTTGTCTGGGACCCCTTCTGGCCTCCCCTCGGACCAGTGGGCCCACTGGTCATCCATCGGTCTCCTCGGACACAAGCCCCAAGGCTGAGGATCAGAGGAGAGGAACGTGGCCCCGGGGCCGGGCTCTCTGGACATGGAGGTGACCGGTGACCGCCCCGCCCGTCTGCGGCCCAGGGACCGTGGGCTTCCCACTCTGAGCCCGGACTCAGTCTACCAAGCTGGACCCCTGGCCGGTGGAAGCCCTCGGCCCAGACTAGAGGGGTGGATGCCTGCACCAGCGAAGGGGTCACCCAAGGGAGGAGGCTCCTGAAGCGCCGGGACACGTGCAGGGCAGGAGATATGGGGAGTGGTGATGTTTGGGGATCCTCCCCAGCTGGGGCTCCCTGACCAGGGGCCCTGGGGGGCACTCTCCTCCCCCCCGGGCCATTTCAGGGGGGCAGTCTGCGGGTGGCCACCTCCCTCAGTTTACCCTGTGGCCATCACTTCCAGCGCCCCCTCACCCCCAGGAGGTGTGGCCGAGAGAGGGGGCCCCGGGGTTCTGTCTGGTTTGGGGGGACGCAGGGCACCTTCCCCGCTCCGAGCCTCAGTTTCCCCATCCGTAGAATGAAGGGTTGGGCTCGAGGTCTGCGCTCAAGGTCCCCCCGGCTCTGAGTCTCTGGGGGTGATTTCTGGGCGCCCGCAGTTTGGGGGAGCTGAGGGGGAGGGGGCCCGGGGCGGGGCGGCACGTGACTGGCGCGGGGGAGCGCGGCCGTGGCTGCGGCAGCCCGTACGCCTGCGCGTGCCCGACCGCTCTGGACAGGAGGCGCGTGCGCGTGCGCGGGCCGGGTGCGGGCGGGGGAGGGCGGCCTGGGAGCGCGCGGTGCCCTGTGGGAAGCTGGAGGAGCGGCGGGCGGGGGGAGGCGCGGACTCCGGAGCCACCGCCCCCTGAGGAGCCGCCGCGGAACAGAGGGAGGTGAGCACCCGAGGCCAGGGGAGGTCGGGGAGGTGAGGCCTGCGCCGGGCGGGGGTTCTGCCCGGCGGGCCCCAATGCCCTCGGGGAGCCGCCGGCCTGGTGGGGGGGTCAGCCCCTCGCAGCCCCCCAATATCTCCCCACCCCTCCCATCCCTAGCGCCTGGGCGGGGGCGGGGTCCTGAGACCCAGGTGACCGCGGAGGGCACAGCCTGGGCAAAGGCGCGGAGGCGGGAGCGCGGCTGCCTTGCAGACAGTCCTGGAGGCGGCCCCAGAGGGGGCGAGGGGCCGAGGGGAAACCCTCCCTGCGGGCCTGGGGCGGGGGTGTGCGGGAGGAGGCCGGGGCCCTCCTGGATGGGGGGGCGGGGACTTTAGTCCGGGGCACGTGGAGCTTGACTTTGGGAGGGGATCCCCCCCAGGTGGACGTGTCCTGCGGGCCTGCAGCCCCGATGGAGGTCAGGGCTGGATGGGGAGAGGGCCCGGGGCAGATGACAGCTGGGGCGGGGGGAGGGGGGCGAGGGTCCGGGCTGGGGGGAAGGGCGGGGCAGGAGGGGCGGGGGTGGGGGGGCTGGAGCGTGCCCGGGACCAGGCTGACCCCAAGGCCGGACAAGACCTTGTTGGGAGCCCCCCGACCCCGACCCGGGAGCCCCTTCCCCTCCGTGGCCCTCACGTGTGAAAGGAGGAGGTGGACCTAGACGGGCGAGCCCGGGCACGGAGGGGCACGGAGGGGCACGTCTGCGCCCGCCAGCCTTCTCTGGCCTCCCCCGCCCTTCTCTTCCCCTTCTTCCCTCTCTCCTTCCCTCCCTCCTTCCCTCCTGTCTTCCCTCTCTCCCTCCCTCCCTCCTTCCTTCCCTCCTTCCCTCTCTCCTTCCCTCCCTCCTTCCCTCCTTTTTTCCCTCTCTCCCTCCCTCCCTCCCTCCTTCCCTCTCTCCTTCCCTCTCTCCTTCCCTTCCTTCCTGCCTCCCTCCCTCCTTCCCTCTCTCCTTCCCTCCCTCCTTCCCTCTCTCCTTCCCTCCCTCCTTCCCTCCTTTCTTCCCTCTCTCCCTCCCTCCCTCCTTCCTTCCCTCCTTCCCTCTCTCCTTCCCTTCCTTCTTGCCTCCCTCCCTCCCTCTCTCCTTCCCTCCTTCCCTCTCTCCTTCCCTTCCTTCTTGCCTCCCTCCCTCCCTCTCTCCTTCCCTCCCTCCTTCCCTCCTTTCTTCCCTCTCTCTCTACCTCCCTCCCTCCCTTCCTCCTATAAGTGATGGGTGCCTGGCTGGATGTGTGAAGTGGTCGCTGGGCCCTAATGCCCTTCCCCTTTCGCCCACATCCTGGGACCTAGAAGCTGCCACGGAGACACCTGGCATTCACGGGATGCGCTTGTGGGAGACTTAGCTTGAGGTTGAAAATGAATAATTTTGGAAAAGGAGACAGAAAGAGAAGAACGACTCAGTGGAAGCTCTCCCCCTCCCCGCCCTCCCTTGGCCTCCTCATCCATAGGAGGGATGGCCTCGGCTCGCTGGGAAGGCTCAGGTCTTGGACTCCTGGGGTCCTGGCATTGGGAGGCTCCCACCCTGGCCCCAGGACCCCTCCCCCAGCCTTCTCCCCTGTAAAGGGAGGGCCTGTGTGTGTGGGGGGCGGTGCAGGGAAGTTTCCCCCCCCCCCCAGCTTTGGGCCCAGCAGTGTCTTCTCTTGGGCTAGCTCCTGGCCCGCTTGCCTTGGGGCAGCAGCCTCCTGTCGATGAGGACCCTGGGACGCTCAGGGTCTGACAAAGCCAAGGTGTTGGATGGGAGCTGCCCCAGCGTTCCTCCCCCATGCTTCCCCTAGCTTCGTTTTCCTCCTGTCTTCGAGGAAGAGCCGTCAGAGGGCCGTGGACGTAGAGAGATTGTGGGGAAACCGAGATTGATTGATGTTAAGCGACCCCATAGTCAACCAGGTAGAGAGTGGCAGAGTTGAGATTCGAACCCAGGTCCTTGGACAGGCGTCAGATGAGAAGGTCAGACCAGATGGCTTCCAGAGTCCCTTCCAGTTCTTGTGCTGTGTCTGCTTGTCGCGGTATCACGATGCCCTTCGTCCAACGGCTGCCTGTACCATCCATCCCATTCCTGACTTCTGCAGGACGGCCTTGCGTCACTTATCCCATTAGGCTACAAACAAGCTCAGGTCTCCCCAGGCCTGTGCCCAGAAACCCTGCCCCCCATCCCTGAATTTCTATCCTCAACTCATGTCCCTTCTGTGAAACCCTGCCTCCCTCTCCTCTCCCAGCTGGGACCTCCACCCGCTCCTGCCTTCCTTGACTCCTTTCTCCTCTCCCCTCAAAGATCTCTGACCCCCTTCTCTTTTCCCCTCTGGGACCCCTGCCTGCCTCTCCTCTCCCAGCTGGGACCTCCACCCGCTCCTGCCTTCCTTGACTCCTTCCTTCTCTCCCCTCCAGGATCTCTGACCCCCTTCACTTTTCCCCTCTGGGACCCCTGCTTCTCTCTCCTCTCCCAGCTGGGACCTCCACCCACTCCTGCCTTCCTTGATTCCTTTTTCCTCTCCCCACCAGGATCTCTGTCCCATCCTCTAACCCCCTTCTCTCCCCTCTGGGACCCCTGTCCCCTCTCCTCTCCCAGCTGGGACCTCCACACGCTCCTGCCTTCCTTGACTCCTTTCTCCTCTCCCCTCCAGGATCTCTGACCCCCTTCACTTTTCCCCTCTGGGACCCCTGCCTCTGTCTCCTCTCCCAGCTGGGACCTCCACCCACTCCTGCCTTCCTTGACTCCTTTCTCCTCTCCCCTCCAGGATCTCTGACCCCCTTCACTTTTCTCCTCTGGGACCCCTGCCTCTGTCTCCTCTCCCAGCTGGGACCTCCACCCACTCCTGCCTTCCTTGACTCCTTTCTCCTCTCCCCTCCAGGATCTCTGACCCCCTTCACTTTTCCCCTCTGGGACCCCTGCTTCTCTCTCCTCTCCCAGCTGGGACCTCCACCCACTCCTGCCTTCCTTGACTCCTTTCTCCTCTCCCCTCCAGGATCTCTGACCCCCTTCACTTTTCCCCTCTGGGACCCCTGCCTCTCTCTCCTCTCCCAGCTGGGACCTCCACCCACTCCTGCCTTCCTTGATTCCTTTTTCCTCTCCCCACCAGGATCTCTGCCCCGTCCTCTAACCCCCTTCTCTCCCCTCTGGGACCCCTGTCCCCTCTCCTCTCCCAGCTGGGACCTCCACCCCCTCCCGCCTCCCTTGACATGCATTCTTCCTGTATTCTTTCACCCTGCAGCTCTTGGGCATGTAGGATAACCCTGTGCTCCAGGAGGGTGAGGGCCGCATCTGATCCAAACTTCCCTATCTCTCCCAGAGCCACCTCCCGGCCTACGGCTCTGCACACAGCCAGTGCTTAATAAGTGTTTGGTGAATAGTGCTGGCACAGGCCAAAGGAAAACCCAGGGCGCCAACGGAAGGCCCAAGGACACAAGGGCCCGCTGCACAATAAGTTGTCTGGCTTGATTTTGGAAGTGATAAGTGCAGACTCACCTTCCTCCCAGATCTCGGGCCCTTTGTACAAGTTAGCTGTTGTTTCAGTTTTCCAGTTATCAAGATGTGACTGTGACACACCCCAGATCCGCATTCTCCTGGTGAGGAGCTCCTTTTCAAAATCCAGTTTCTTTTTGTTGACAGCCCTTCTTTTTACATCACCACCTTCATTTCCAAGTATATCCTTCCCCCCTTTCTCAGACTCATGTTGTTACTGTGCAGCGATTTCAGACTCTCCGTGACCCCATTTGGGGTTTTCTTGGCAAAGATCCTGGAGACTTTTGCCATTTCTTTCTCCAGCTCATTTTACAGATGAGGAAACTGAGGCACACAGGGCGAAATGACTTTCATAGGGTTACACAGCTAGTGTCTGAGGCCGGATTTGAACTCAGGTCTTCCTGACTACAGGTCCGGGGCTCTATCCACTGTACCACCTCGCTGCCTGAGGCTCATGCCTTCCAACAAAGACTGAAAAGGAGGGAGAAAAAGCCGTCATCGTAGTCTGACGGCATATGCAGTGTTCCCAGGTGGGAGGGTGGAATTTGGGAAAGCTAATTTTTAGTTTGAACAGTAAAGAAAGAAAAGATGATGGAAAGGATGAAAAGAAACTTAAAAAAAAGTTTTCAGGGGCAGCTGGGTGGTGCAGTGGATAGAGCACCAGCCCTGGAGTCAGTAGGACCTGAGTTCAAATCAGGCCTCAGACACTTGACACTTACTAGCTATGTGACCCTGGGCAAGTCACTTAACCCCATTGCCTAGCCAAAAAAAAAAAAAAAAAAGTTCTCCATTGGATCTTAAGTCACTGATCTTTCAGTGAAAAAGCCAGTGGGAATGTGAAGATGTCCAAAGCCAAAAGAAGCAAGAGAAAACTTGCAAACTATTAACAACTATAGGAAGAATTATTCCAAATTACTATGAAAAGAAATAGAAATAAAACCACTCTGAGGTTTTACCTCATGCCCAGCAAATTGGCAAAGATGACAGAAGATGGGAATAGTTAATGCTGAAGGAATTGTGAAGGACGGGCACACGATTGCCTTGCTGGGACTATGAGCTGGCCCAGCCATTCTAGAGATTGGGTGATAATAATGATAATAGCTGGTATTTCTAGAGCCTTCCCGTGTGCCAGGCATAGTGCTAAGTGTCTGCAGACAGTGTCTCATTGGAGCCTCACAGCAGCCCAGGGAGGCAGGTGCCGTTATTGTCCCCCTTTTACAGATGAGGAAACTGAGGCAAGCAGACGTTGGGTGAGGTGCCCAGGGTCACATAGCTAGTAGTGTCTGAGGCCGGGTCTGAACTGAAGTCTTCTTGATTCCAGGCCTGGCATTCCGTCCACTGCATAGCCTAGATGTCCCAGGTGGATGAGATACATATAAGAAAATGTCTAAATGTCTATATCGTTTGATCCAGAGATTCTGCTGCTAGAGATACACTTAAAGTATAGCTAGAGTCAAAGAGAGAAAAAAAAAGGTCTAACAAACACAAAAATATTTATAGCAGCACTTTTTGTAGTAGCTAAGAATCGGTAACCAAGAGGATGTCCATCAACTGGGGAAAGTCTAAACCGGGTTGGGGAACCTGGGGCCTTGAGGCCACATGTGGCCCTCTAGGTCCTCAAGTGCCCCCAAGGGGATCTGTTCTGTGAAGTTTTGATTTGGTCAAAGGGCCACACTTGAGGACCTAGAGGGCCACATGTGGCTTCGAAGCCCCAGGTTCCCCACCCCTGGTCACTCAACCAAATGTGATACTTAAAGGTGAGCATGTATTACTGTGCCCTAAGAAAGAACAAATAAGAAGTCAGAGGATCATGGAAAGACTTCTATAAACTGATACACAGTGAAGTAAGCAGAACCAGGAAAACTAGATACATAGTAACTCCAACGTAAGTGGAAAGTATATTTAAAAAAAAAGAAAAAAAGGAAATCAAAACCAAATGATTACAATGACCACGCTTGGCCCCAAAGAAGAATTGGGAGAAGTGGCTTCCCTTCCCCCTTTGCAAACATTGGGGGTCGTGGGTGTGGAACATGTCAGAGTTGGTTAATGTGTTAATTTTGCTGGACTTCTTTCTTCCCCTCATTTGTATTCCTTGTTACAAGGGACGGTCCTCTGGATGGAGGAAGGGAGAGGGGTATATTGGGAAGTGAAGGTGATGTAAAAGCCAGAGATTATCAGCAGTGTTTTAAGAGAAAGTCAGTGGAGGCTATGCAGAAACCAGTAGCAAAGCAGACATGTCGGAGCAAGTTTTTGTGATCTCTTGGCAGTGCTCCATAAACTCTGCATAGAACAAGTTTGAAAAAAAAGTTCCGAAGTCTGCTGTTTTGTTGGGGTTTTCTTAGCAAGGTTACTGGAGCAGTTTGCCCTTTCCTTCTCCCGCTCGTTTTGCAGATGAGGAAACTGAGGCAAACAGGGTGAAGTGACTTGCCCAGGGTCACACAGGGTTGTATCCCTTGGCTCCCTTTTCCTAGTTCTAATGGCTGAAATCTCGTTCTTGCAACATCATCTTAGACCAGGTTAGGAGGGAGCCTCCAGGTCAGGGGTGCAGGTCCTTCCTGGATTAAAATCCTTTCTTCAGCAGCCTGGACAAGTGGGCGTCCGGCATGGATGGGTGTGTGTGTAAGGGGCCCATCACCCTGGGCCAGCTCATTCGACTTCTCCATGGCTCTCATTGGGAAGTGTTTCTTACATCTCGTTTAAATCTTCAACTTCCATCCATTGTTTCTTGTTCTGCCCTCTGGGGCAAAGCAAAAAAAAAAAAAAGACCAAAGTCTAGACCAGGGGTGGGGATTCAGTCCCAGGGCTGCCCTTGAGGACCTAGAGGGTCATATGTGGCCTCAAGGCCGCAGGTTCCCCCCTTCCTGGTCTGGATGAACTCTGGCCATGGCATCCTCTACACGTGAGCATCCCTCTCAAGAAAGGAAATGAAGAGAATCTGTGTTGGGCGAGGCCAGGCTTCTTTGTAATCACCTCCTCCCTTTCTAGGTGTTGACCAGCCATCCCTCTAATGATCTGCTCAGGGATTTCCCCAGGAGTCTCAATCAAGCTCACTGGAAGGTTGTTTTCCCTTTTTTGAACATTGGGACGTTGGAGCCATGGTCTTGAGGTCCTGCTCTTTTCCTCCATGGTCTCTTAAATAGCATTGGTAGTGGCTCATTCTTCAGTAGCTCTGGATGTGGTTCATCAGGGCCAGGTGATTTGAATTTATCTGTCAAGCTTTTTGGAAGCACTCTGTGTCGGGTGCTGAGGGTACAAAGACAGAAATGAAAACATCCCTTCCCTGAAGAAATTTGTAATTTTTAAAAATACCTTCTTAAAAACATTTTTAAAACGGTTTTTGCAATTATATGTAAAAGCAATTTTTAACATTCATGTTTTAAAATTTTGAGTTCCAAATTCTTTATCTCCTTCCCTCTCTAGCCCATCCCAGAGACAGTGAACAATTCAATATGGGTTTTACATGTGCAGTCATGCAGACCGTTTCCATATTAGTCATGTTGTGAAAGAAAACACAGACCAAAAAAAACCCCATGAAAAAATGTGAAAAATAATATGTTTCGATCTGCATTCAGAGTTGTCAGTCCTTTCTTTGGAGGTGGATAGCATTTTTCGTCATGAATCCTTCGGAATTGTCATTGTATCGCTCAGAATAGTTAAGTCATTCACAGCTGATCATTGTACAGCATTGCCGATACTGTGTATAATATTCTCCTGGTTCTGCTCACTTTACTTTGTATCAATTCATGTAAATCTTTCTAGGTTTTTCTGAAGCTTGTCATTTCTTATAGCACAATAGTATTCCATCACAATCATATACCACAACTTGTTCAGCCATTCTCCAACTGATGGGCATCCCCTCAATTTCCAATTCTTTGCCACCACAGAAAGAGCTGCTATAAATATTTTTGCACATATAGGTTCTTTTCCCTTTTTTTGGATCTCTTTGGGATACAGACCTAGAAGTGCTATTGCTGGATCAAAGGGTATGCACAGTTCCAAACTGTGCTTTGGGCACAGTTCCAGATTGCTTTTCAGAACGGTTGAAGCTAGAGATTCTAAGAAGTGGTGGGGAGGAGGGAGAGCATGCCAGGCAGGGCAAAGGTGGGAGCTGGAGAGTCATGGATGAGGAGGCTTGTTTAACTGGACAATCACATGTGTGATGGGGAATAATGTGTAGTGAGTCTGGAAAAGTAGGTGGAGGCTGAAAGGTAAAGAGCTTTAAATGCTAAACGGGGGGAGGGTTAGTCCCAGGAACGATAGGGGCCGCTGGATGTTGGGTGTCAGAGCAGCGTGGCCAGCCTTGACTTCAGGAGAATCGCTTTGGTGGCCGTGTGGAGGATGCTGTGCTGAGGGGAGAGGTTAGAGGCGGGGGGCCAGTTAGGAGACAGGATGTGAGAGGGGCACGTAGGGAGAGACGTGGAAGCATTTTGTGCAGATTCGATCCTGTGCGGAGCTTACTTTGTGAATGTTTGTTTGCTTCTTGTCTCCCCTATTAGATTGTGAGCTTCTTGAGGGCAGGGGCTGGCTTTTGCCTCTGTATCCCCAGTGCTTAGCACAGTGCTGGGCACATAGTAGGTGCTTAATGAATGTTTATGGAATGAATGAATGAATGAATGAATGAATGTTGGGTGCTGGAGATGCAAGACAAAGAATTCAACAAGTCCCGTTTGCAGGGAAAGCATCGACTCCTGGGAAATCATCGAATTTGGCCCGATCAGACATTTGGAGGTGAGTGAGAGGGAGGAAGGGAGGAGAGCGTGGAGACTGCTGACCTGGGCGACTGAGGGATGGCAGTGCCCGCTAGCTGAAGTTGGGGGAAGGGCGCCATCCCAGAAATATAGGAATGAAGAAAGGGGAACTGGTCGCCAGCAAGTTTGTGCCATTTGTGCCTTCACGGTGTCCACGGGAGACACAGGGGATGTCACTGGAGGGACCGCACAGCTCTCTTGGTGAGATCACAGGCCTTCTGACTACAGGAGAGATGAGAAAGTGATAAACAGTCTGGGGGCGGGGCAGAGTGCCCCTCATGTCCTGGCCGGTGTGGGGCCCCACGCTTTAGGAAAGTCTTGAGTTTTGGATAGAATCCAAGATGGTGAAAGGCCTCATATTTATGCTCTAGGAGGCTCAGAAGAAGAAACGGGATGTTTCTCCTGGAGAAGAGGTTTTGGTGGGGACGGATGTGGCTTCGTGTTCTCGAAAGGCGTCTGCTAGACTTGGTCGTCTTGGTCCCTGAGGACAGAATCAGGAGTGAGAGGCAGAAGTTCCAAAGAGGCAAATCTAGGCTCAATTTGAGGACAAACTCCCTTGCCATCAGAGGTGGCCAGAGGGGAGGGGTAATGAATTCTTCTTTACTGGAGATTTTTCAGTCCAAGACTGGAGGGAGACGTTCTTGGCCAGGTAGGGGGCAGAGCCAATGGCCTCTGAGTCTGTGGCCCGGGGCCTTCCATGGGCGAGAAGCCTCCATTTGGAGCCCGCCTCCCCCTTCCCTGTGCAGCTCCTGAACCGGACCTTTATTTCCATGGACTTCAGAGACAGGAGCATCTGTGTGCTCATCTTCTTCGCTCACCTGCCTTCAGGATCCTGGAATGATGGGAATGGGCCTTGGCAGGAACGGGTTAAACCGGGAGCAGAATTCAGCTGCTTTCAATTGATGCCAATCTCGTCGCCTGGAACTTGGTATCCCTTCACTGCACGGTCACAAGGCCGGAGCAGCAAGGCACCTGAGTGAGAGGTAGCATGGCCAGACGAATTAGCCTCCCCTAGCCTGACCACTGTCTCCCCTCCCGCCGTGAAGGAGACAGCCTGGGACCCAGAACCCAAGAGCCTTGGGCAGAGTACTTCTTCCCGCTCAATGCCCGCAGGTATCACCCTGGGAAGCCCCCCTGCTCCTGCGGGTGTTGCCGAAGATCCAGAGAAGAAAGGCAGGTGGGCAGGTAGAAAAGAAACATATGATACAGACGTACATGTATTTATTAAGCACCTACTATGTATCAGACGCTGTGCTAAACACTACAACCGTATCTCACTGGATTATCTCACTGGGTCCTCACAACCTTGGGAGGTAGGTGTGATTAGTACCCCCATTTTACAGCTGAGGAAACTGAGGCAGACAATGATGAGGTGGCTTGCTCAGGGTACCCAGCTAGCAAGTGAAGCTGGTTTTGACCTCAGGTCTTCTTGACTCTAGGCCCAGGGCTTTATGCACAGTGTGCCAGGCCTTGGCACCGTCAAATGGGTCAACATCAGAAACTGATAGGACTTTGGTCAGTGGAAATGCTACTCCAGAAGAGGCCTGCCCCTAAGGACCCTGGGGCCTTTCCACCCGACTTGCAGCTGAAACCTTCTCGATGTATTGTCTCCCCCATCGTAATGTGGGCTCCTTGAAGGCAGGGTCTGTCTGGCTTTACTGTTTGCCCACTCAGTGCTTAGTAGGTGGGAGGCACTGAATAAATACTTCATTCGTTCATTCACATATATGTGTTTGTGCGCCTTGTGCTGGGCACAGCATTCGGCTTCATTCCGTGAGGGGCAGGAGGACGTTTTAGAAAGGACGTGAGCCTTGGGTGCGGAGGATCAGAGTGGAGGCATCTCCAGGGTAATGCCCCCGCAGAGGTCGTGCAGCACGTAGTTCGGCTCACACAGGAAGGGTCTTACCCAGGCCTCAGGCTCCCGTGCCTTTGCTCCCCCTCCCCGCAGCACTGGCTGTTCAGAGGAGCTGTCCAGCCCCTGTTCTGTAACTGTGTGCAGGCCCCTTTATTCCTTTGTTCCCTTGTTGGCAAACGAGGGCTTTGTCTTCCTCTGCCAGGGAGCGGTTGATAAATGTCTATTATGTGCCAGGCCCTGGGTGGGGCTCTGGGGGTTACCAGGACAGAGTGAGATAACGTCAGCCTTCCATGAGCTTTCATCCTTTTGTGGGGATAAGCGTATATCCATATATATAAATACAGGCTGCTTATGAAATAAGCCCAGGGCCATTTTTGGATAGGCCCTAGCAGCAGCAACCCAGGAGATCAGGAAAGGCTTCTTGTAGGGGGACAGTGCTTGAGCTGAATCTGGAAGGGAGCTAGGGCTTCTGAGGTGAAGGTGAAGGGGAGAACGTAGCTAGGCAGGGGCAGAGTGGGAGGTGGGGGTAATGACCTAGGCAAAGGCACAGAGATGGGAAATGGAATGTTGGGTAGGCGAATACAAGGAGGACAGTTTGGCTGGATCCTAGAGGGGAGTCTGTAGATGTGATCAGCCTGGAAAGGTAGGGTGGGGCCAGACTAAAAGGATTCGACTTTTATGTGCCCAAATGCTGAATGGGGGGAGGGTTTGTTGCAGGAGTGATAGGGAGCCACTGGACTGGAAACAAGTAGCACCTCCACGTAGGCATCCTTGTATCCACAGACATCTTGGTGAACCGGTAACCATAACAAGATGGAATCATAGGACTGGAAAAAAGAAGATGGATGGTCCCCCTGGCAAGGGAATGGATGGTGGAGGATGGCCCGAGTGTACCAGTATGTTCTGGAGACATGGAAGGAGGCCCCCAGGATAGGCCTTGTTGGAAGAACCCCTTCCCCCCATCACTGAGTGCACAGATTCGTTGGCGTGTTTGAGCCAAGTGTCCATAAACTACTTTGGAAATCTACATCATGTGGTCATTTTTAAAGGGAAAAAGTGGAAGATGCAACTGGCCAAACCAGTTTGGGAAAGAACGTTCTCTCTCATTTGAAAGAGAATCCGGTGCTCCCAAACACCAAGTTACTGGAGTCCAAAGAAATGTGTATTCACACTCCTTGCCCGATTAGCATTACAATTAAGTGGGAATATCAAAGAATTCTGAGTCGCTTGCAAAGCCTCTTTCTGGTTAGACAATAGTAATGTGAGTTAGTTGTTGAGTGACTGTAACACTAAATGTCAGCCACATGCAAGAATCTGTGGCAGGCACGGTATTGAATCAGGATGCCAGACTGTCGGCTTCTTTATTCTTCCTTTTCTTTTCCTTTTGCTAGGCAATGGAGTTAAGTGACTTGCTCAGGGTCACACAGCTAGTATGTGTCAAGTGTTTGGTCTGAGGCCGGATTTGAACTCAGGTCCTCCTGACTCCAGGGCCGGTGCTCTATCCACTGCGCCACCTACCTGCCCCTATTCTTCCTTTTCCCTTAGCAAACCTGTGGGTGTGATCGGCTGGCGCCGGTGGTCCAGGTCACGGTCTCTGAACAAGCAAAGTCAGCCGTGATCAGTGTCTGATTCCTCTCCAGCTCTGAGTCCTGTGACCCTGCTGGCCGCTTGGGGAAAGGAAGAATGGTCTGTCTGAAGAGGCATCCCGGCCCTAGGCAGGCAGAAATGACGTTGTGTGCGGCTGAGGGAGTGCGGGCAGGCAGGCAGAACTCCCCAGTGTCCCGAACACTTCTGTGTCTTCTGTTCACGTCACACTTGATCTGTCTTAGTTATCAGGGTGCCTGCTTTATTGGTCTGGCAGCTGATGAGCTCTTCAGGGCTTGAGTTCCCCTCCTGGACTCGCTCAGGTCCGTTACAGACGTGGTGCTCAGTAACACTGAAGGAGCGACTGACTGACCCCACAGCAGGCTTGCTTCTTGTCACCAGGCTGTCTAGTGACGGTTATTATTCCTCCCTCCAGCTCCTCCAGGGAAGGAAGGCAGGCTTCATTGGTAAAACCAACCAACACACCTGCTAGTGTGTGCACTGTTCCACAGCCACAGGCCCTGGCCTCTGCAGTGATGAGAAGGAGGTTTAGCTGCCCGTGCCTGATACTTTGCTTCACCAGGTATAGAATGTTCTTTGTATGAATCCTAATTAGCTGTGTGAACTGGGACAAATTCCTTTTCTAGGCCTTGGTTTTCTCTGCTGTAAGACGGTCCTGATAGTATGTGCATCATCTCACAGGATTGTTGTGAAGATTGTATTTCCTGGATCGTAAAACTCTATACCTCATTATTCTAAGACCTCTGACAACTCAGACTTGGCAGATAGAGTCATCTTTCGGAGTGATTTTCAAAAATTTAGACTCTTCTCTTTCCCTCCCCCACTCTTTCTTTTCTTGAAATGCTTTCTGTTGGGGCAATCCTCATCCATTTCCCATAATTGGTTTTGATTTGTTGTAGTTGACATTAGGAAAATCCCACACTGGCCTTGAGAAGTTTACTTCTTATATCCTGAAGGAAATGACCCAGGTTCCTTCCTCCCTAATTTATTGGATGGGGTAGTTCAGAATAGAGGATGATATGATGGCAAGCTGCAGCCTTTGTATTTGCGTAAGTGGAAGCTGTAATTAGCGTTGGGTTTTGCTTCTCCAGAGGCCAATTCGATGATGATTTAAGATAAGATTCCCAGGAGAGGAGGGGCTGTAGCAGCTTAGCACGTGTGGTACCAGCTGAAGAGAAAACACCACATGTTGCACTAATGGGTGCATAGAATGTATGGAAAACACCTTTTGGCCCTACTTTGAAATGCCATCTTGTTGTGAAAGTGACCCAAAGGCTAGGCCAGTGGAGTGCCAGTCTTCCTGGTCCTTCCAAGCTGGGCCTGGCAGTGGTGGGTGGTCGCCTTAAGAGTAGCTTACTCAAGCCTGGAAGGTTGACCAGTACTTGATGAGGCTTTTGAGGTTTTCAGCAGTTGGAGCTGATCCTGTGAGTGTGACCATCTGCCCACCATCCCCCTCCCCCAGTCAGAAGCCTCACCCGATTCCCCTCACATCTTGCTCTTAATGCACTGAGCATGGCATGTTGGCATATTTTATGTTAGAGTTATCACTGCCTGCTAGACTGTAAGCTTCATGAGGGCAGGAGTCATGCATTATCTAAATTTGGTGACTTTCCTATTGAAATGTTCCATGTGCAAGCATGTTTAATAGATATTGGCTGAGTCCTTGAATGAATACTGTAAACTCTTTCTTGGGATATATGATTTTTCTTCCTTATTTTATTGTTGGGGCAGTGCGGTATGGGGATAGAGGGCTGGCTTTGGAGTCGGGCCCACCAAAGTTTGAGTTCTGCCTGGCCCATACTAGTGAGGTGACCTCATGTGAGTCATGTGGTCACTCTAGGCCCGGGACAGCTTTCTAAGGCTATGAATCATAGAGAGTTCTAGCTCAGCACGGGTGGAAGGCATTTCCACACCCCTGAAGTCACCCTTCCCCCTCACAAGAAGTTCTCACCTGCTGAGCACTGAGACATTTTTATTTATCTCACTGGCTGTCCTCTCTTCAGTGTATATTTAACACTGGAAGCAGGTGCTATTTTGTTTTCCATTGAAATGAGGGTGGTGAATGTGGCGGCACACCGCCGGGGGCTTTGGGCGAGATTGGATTCTGGTTGTTATCATTCCTACCAAACAAGTCTCGAGTTTAGTCAGGCTTTGCAGGGGATGCTTCCGGCCTGAGAAGGTTACATGATGTCTAGTTCAGCCAACTGGGTCACCGAATGAGGTGAATTTCTTCGTGATTGTTTCGTGTGGGGAAGGGCGTGACAATGTGTAATGAGAACGTAGGCGAGGAGCCAAATCGCTTTACCACCTGAGTTGTGAGGTAATTCCTTAGAAATACCGGGAACTTCGTGAAACCGATTATGTAGGAAAACAGCTCTTAGTAGCCGTGTGTCATACCTGAGGAGAAGTTTTGGCCCCTGGGCCCTTTTGACACCTGTGTACAGTCATGTCCTCCTTTCTCCACGGGTGCCCGTGCGCTTCCTCTGGTTTTTGTCTTCCTGTTCCACTCTTGTCCTCTTTCGAGTTTCCCAGTCAGCGTGTATGTTTTCCCCAGGGTTCCTCAAAAATCAGCGTGTCTCCTTGCTCTCATTCTGTAAGGAATCTCACCAAGAAGCTATTCCTTATTCCTTTTGCCCTCCAAGAATTCTGCTGATGCCCAGGGATGGGTTTCGATTCATCCTGTGGTCTAACACCTTAGGGCTGATGGAGGCCTAACTTGTGGTGTCCTGAGCCCTGGCATCTGATAAATGCTGAGCCGATTGAATCTCAGCCCTTTCAAGTCAACGGGCATTTCTTAGTTACTTATTCTGTGACCTCTTCGGGGTGCTGGGGGTCCGAAGGTAGAAAGAAAGTAGCTGAGCCCTGAAGAATACTAAGGCCCTTGCCCTCAGAGAGCGCAGAGTCTAAGAGAGAAGAAGACACAAGGCCCCCATTAGGTGAGGATTGTTTTTTGTGTCAGCTCAGGACAAGGGCTAAGAGAGGCCCAAGGGAGCGCCGGGGATTTCAGTCTGCGTGCACTGGCTGACCTTGCCCACTTCGCCATGCCCCTGCCCTGGGCTGTGCCGCTGGTGGCCGAGGCCCTGGCTGGGGTCTCCATCTCCTGTGGGCCCCCAGCCAGGCTGCACTGTGCTCTGCCTCCTCGCCGACAGCCTGGCCCCAGGGGATCCTCTCTCCTTGAGCCCGTTTCCCAGCTGCCTGTTGTCTTCTCCAGAGCAGGGACAGTGCTGCTTCATTGTATTCCTGTCCCCAGCACTTAGCACAGTGCCTGGCCCAGAGTAGGTGCCTCCTAAATGCTTTCTGTGTGTCTGTGTGTCTTCTGCGGCTTGGGCCACTTCCCAGGTCAGCTGCATCAATTCCTTTACACCCAGTCATAGGATCAAAGATTTATTTTGAAGGAAGGACCCTAGAGATGGTTTAGTCCAACCCCCTCACATTCACAGATGAGGAAACTGAGGCCCAGAGAGGAGAAGTGACTTGCCCAGGGTCATACAAGTAGAAAGTGTCTACGCTGGAAATGGAACCCAGGTCTGCTGGCTGGCTTTGGAAGCCATCTCTTTCCACCATTTCATGATGCCAAGGAATGACCATTAATCTTTTTATTTTTATTTTTTTTTGATGGAGCTCTGCTTTGAAAATGAGTAATACATCCCTAGGATATTTGTCACGAGAGATCTTGGTGTACTCAGTTGACTTAGATCGTTTACCCTTTGGCCGAGCCCAGTACGCATGATTCATTACGGGACAATTTGATTTGTTGTTGGACTGGGCCAGGTGGGAGGCCTGTGCTCATCCCTTAGTACAAGAAGTCTCATGCCACTGACAGGACTGGGAATAGGGATGATTTCTTGCCCCTCCCCCCAACCATACAGCAATCATTTCCCTCCTGTATCCTATTGCTTTCCCTTCACTTTGTGCTTTGTCTGTGGGGATGGGTAGGCAGCTTGTCACACCAGGCCACTCCAGGCCCAGGGCCAGCCAGCTGGTGGGTTGCTTAGGAGATCTCTCTCCTAGATTCAGTTCTTGGCCCATCTCCAGGGTCTTACCTTTTGATCATCTACAGTCTTTTGCAGCTAATCTCCGGAATTTGGAAGAGCAGAGAATGGCAGTGATTGCCCCCTTCTTGTCTGCTGGTCTCCTTCCCTTCCCTCATACTTGCCTTGGGAGACTTTCAGAGTTACATCCAGGTGCTTTGTGAAGCTGAGTTGAACCCAGTGGCTTGGTCTCACGTCCTATCTGGGAGAGCCTGGCACAGGCTAGGAAGGCTGAGGTGCTCATTGAGTCCTGATGAATTAAGCTAATGCCTGCTGAGGAACATGCCATCTCTGAATTATTGGGGAGCCCATCATGCCTCTTGGCCACTCTCCTCACCCCTACTTCCTGAAGCCTTTCTCCTTTATTTCCCCTTCCTCCAGCTGGGCTGGCAAGAAACCAGCCAGAGTCTGGAGATGGCTTTAAGGAAACGCTGGTCATTGAGGAGGTGCAGGCCCGAAACTTGGAAGGGACAGCAAACATTTAATAAAGAGTCATGAAGCACCTACTGCATATAAGGCCTTGTACTTGGAGCTGTAGACGTGAGGGGATAAGGAGCTAGCATCTAGCTGGAAGAGGAGCTGTGGGCACGTGCTTCTTATTCAAATTGGAATGAGGCAGATGAACTGTATTGGCCACACAAGGGTCTGAGGGCTTGCCTCCCCTTCCTTTGTCCAGTCTCCACTCCTCTGGGGGCGGGCAGTATTGGGAATGTTGTGGACGGAATTTGTGTTGAGTGTAGACAGAATGGGACTTGAGCTCGAGAGGAAGGTCACCAAGACTCTTCCAGATCCAGGGAGACTGGGAGGGAGGGGAAGGAGGGAGGGACCCCACCTCTAGCAAGGGCAGGTCTCAGCATCAAGTGCAGGAGAGGCTACATTTATCCTGCTCAATCCCACTGGAGGAAAGTTTCAGGATTTCAGCTCAGCATAAGACCGAAAGGCCAAAGCTTCCTGTTAAAGGTGTCCCAGAGGGGAATGCATTACCTCGAGAGGCAGGAGAGGCCTAGGGCAGTAGCAGGAGCTTAGGTTCTGGGGCCAAGGACTTGGGTTCCTGTCCCTGCTCTGCCATGGCCCTGCCCCTCTGGTGTGTCATATGGGGGAGTCCCACCCGAGGGCCTCTGGGGTGGGGTGCAGCTTTCCCTCTTCCTTGCTAGCAGCCCTTCGGAATCTGCAACATGAGGTCTCTCCTTGGTGTCATGGTCAGGCAGAAATGGTCAGCCTGTGCTGGGCTGGGCGCGTACTCTGGCTGGAGTCACTGACGGGAGCTCAGTCTTCACTTCCTGCTTTTGGGAGAGTGTCTGCCCATCAGTTTTGCTACCGAGCCCTCTGAGTCACTTCTGGTGGGCCCTTTTGGCCAGTCCTTGGACTGTCATGATGTTCCTGTCCAATAGCTGTGGAGGGTACAGCGTCCTCCTTTTAACTGACCTTCCTTCTGACCAGCAGCCCGGTGCCATTGCTGGTGGTGTGCTGGATGTGGTAGGCAGAGCTTGCTCTCAGTTAGCACGGGACAGTTGTTGAGGGCAGGAGTGATCAGCATCCGTTGGGGTCCCAGGTGAAGGAGAGTGCAGATCTGGCCACCCACCCTTACGTGTGGTTGAGCCACTGATGTGGCTGAGGAACAATTTTAGAAATTTGATGTTTCCCTAGGAAGTTACTGTTATTGCCACTTTTCCTTAGGGCGGAATCCTCGAAGCCGGGTTTCAGCAGTTGGGTAGTGTAGGGGGCCGTGGGGAAGGAGACAGAGGCTTTTACTTCTTTGGACACAGAGATCCCATGCTCTGTGGGGCACGTGCTGTCTTCCTTTTGTATTTCTGTCTAAGCACTGAGTTCCTTTTTTGTAATTGCGTCTCTGTATCTTCAGAGGTTAGCGCGGTAGAACAGTGGGTACAATATTGCACGGAGTTAGGAGGACCTGAGCTCAAATGTGGCCTCGGATACTTACTAGCTACGTGATCCTGGGCTAGACCCTTAATCGCTGTCTGTTTCCTCATCTGTATAATGGGGATAATTATAGCACTGGTCTCTTAGAGGTAACACATATAAAGTACTTTGCAAGCAAACCTTTAAGTGCTATATAAATACTAGCTCTTCTTGTTATTAATAATGAACGGTCTTGCTTCGCGTTTGGTGAATTCAATATAAATCAATCAGTTATCTAGCATGTATGAACCGCCTACTGTGTGCCAGGCACCGTACCAGGCTCTGGGGGCACAAAGAATGGCACACGCCAGACCCTGCTCCCGAGGAGGTTCACAGTCTGGGGGGGAGACCTCTTCCAAACAGCTTGGTGCAAATAAGAAATGTATCGGACAAACTGGCTGAGGTGAGAGAGGACTTGGAGAGGCGTCTGGCAGAAGCTGGGATGTCAGCTGAGACTTTAAGCAGGAAGCCTGGCACCAGGAGGCAGCAATGCGGAGGGAGGGAGGGCATTCTCGGGATAGGAAGCAGCGGGTGAAGGTGAACGGTGATGCTCAGAGCCCAGAGCGGCGGAGGGGGGATCACGTGGGAGGGACAGCAAGGAGACCACTGGGACCGGAGAAAGGTGTGAGGAGACTGGAAGGGAAAAAGGGGGGGATTTCACGTTTGATCCTGGAGGTGACGGAAGCCACTGGAGTTTATGGAATGGGGTGTGTGTGTGTGTGTGTGTGTGTGTGTGTGTGTGTGTGTATGATATGGTCAGTTGTGTTTTAGAAAGATCATTTTGATATTTCTGAGTGGAGGTTGGGCTGGAGTGTGGAGACACGTGAGGCAGCCGACCCCCTCCCCCAGCAGCCGTTGCCGTAGCCCAGGCAGGAGGGGATGGGGCCTGCACCGGGGTGGGGGCTGGGGCAGAGGAGAGAGGGGATATTGAGAAGGAGAAATCAACAAAATGTGCCCACTGATCAGATGTGGGGGGTGAGCCTGGGTCACCAGGGGGATGATGGAGCCCTCGACAGTAATAGGGAGATTTGGAAGAGGAGAAGGTTTGGGGGGGAAGAGCGTGAGGTTAGTTTTGTACTTTGAGTTTCAGATTCCTACAGGACATCCAGTCTGAGATGTCTAAGAGGCAGCTGGAGATGGGAGACTGGAGGTTAGGAGAGTGTCTGGGGCCAGACAGGTCAGTCTGAGAATCATCAGCATGGAGGCGGTAGTTGAAGCCATGGGAGCTGATGGGATCCCCAAGTGAAGTAGCCTAACATGCGGCTTTACTGGAAAACTTTTGAGTTCCAAATTCTATCCTTTCCTTCCTCCCCCTCCCCCTCCTTGAGATGGTAAGCAATCTGATAGAGATTGTAAATGTGCAATCATATAAAACATTTCCACATTAGTCATTTTGTGGAAGAAAACCCAAACCAGAAAAAAAAAATGAAAGAAGGTGAAAAATAGTCTGCTTCGATCTGCATTCAGACTCATCGGTTCTTTCTCAGGAAACGGCATTAGTGAAGGTGTCTAAAGGGAGAAGAGAAGAGGGCCCAGGCCAGAGCTTGGCGGAACCACCAGGGTTAGCAGGTGTGCCCTGGGGAAGATCCAGTGAAGGGGCCTGAGAGGGAATGCTCAGAGATGTAGGAGGAGACCCAGGAGAGAGGGTCACTGAAACCCAGAGAGGAGAGGCTGATTAACCGGGTTCAAGGCTACAGAGAGGCCCAGGATGAGGGCTGAGGGTGGAGAAAAGGCCACTGGTTTTAGAATGGAAATGAATAAAAACTGTCCAGTTGTGAGCCTTCTGCTAGACTTCCTGCTCCATGAGGGCAGGGCTGTGGGTAAGGAGCTAGGAGGGAGCTGACAGTGCTTTGGAATCAGAGGATGTCCGTTCAAAACCTGCTTCTGATGCTCACCCCCCATCTGCCCTAGACCAGTTTGTGAGCACATCTGTAAAAGAAAGGGGTATGGGCTGTGGCTGTGTGGCTTCCTTTCCAGCTCTCCGTCAGTGATGCTATTTAAACTGTATCTCTGCCAGTGTGAGTGGCAAAGTGGCTTAGGAGACAGAAGCCTGTCCCCTGACCCAGGAAAGCCTGGGTTTGAGTCCTCACTCCCTGTGACTCTGGGAGCTCTGGGCCAGAGGGCTCAGACCCACAACGCATGGACCACAGGCAGCCAGTCACGCTCCTGAGTGCCGCCAGAACCAGATTAAAACGTTGTTGGAAAATATTTAACAAAATAAATAAAAATCCACTAAGACATGTAATGTTACGTGTTAGAAGTCGGTCAACATTGGCTCACGGGGATCCTTCAGTATCTACCTGTGGCCCCTTGAGTTGGACATCCCTGCTCTGGATGACGCCTGAAGGCGCTAAGCTGTGGCCCTGGCTTAGGAGAGGGAGTTTCCATATCTGGGAGTTCACATTCCCCAGACTGATTAAATTGTCGGGCTAGTCCTCAGACGTGTCTGCCAGCACAAGTGTTCTTTTGAACACAGGAGGCGCTCAGGCAGTCTTGGGCATTTTTTGTTTTGAATTTCCAGGCCTGAGCATGCGTCTCCTGTTCATCCCAGCAATGATGTCTTTGTGCCTGGTGGTTCTGGGGTGCTTGGTTGTATGGATCGTTTGTATGGAGGCCGATCGAGAGCAGTCGGCCCTGGACAAAGGAGCAGGAAGACCTCTGTAGGATACAGGCACAGGTGTCCTAAAGAAGGCATTTCCTCCCTTTGCTGCCAGTAGCTGAATTGTCAAAAAAAGTCCTGCTTACAGATGTTCTTCCTTTTCCATTTCCTGTCCCTGTTTTGTAGCTTTTGGGCTTTTGTTGTTTTTTTGGGAGGGGGCAGAGATGGTCCTTTTTCCTGAACCTCTAACATGTAGTATCCAGTTGTTCTGATTTGGATTTATGAGAAAGGGGAGGCCTGCTGGTGATTCCCGATGTTGCCGGCTTTGGGGAAGCAGATGTTCCAGTGGTCTAGGAAACAACTCGGAATAGTTGGATCTTGGTGGGCCTCCCCCACCTCCATTGTTGGTGTGGCTGGGGGGGAGAGATTCTCTTGGGTGATAATAGTGAATGATGCGGGGATGAAGGGTGAGTCTTTGACTTGTGCTGGATTCTGCTGCGAGTTGCTGGAGGTCTTTGAGGTCATCGTGCTGAATGTACGGGAAGGAGTCTGGCTTTGAAGGTGACTCATGATTTTTGTCTTCCAGAGGCTGAAGCTCAGAGTGACTCATCATGTCCCAGTCAGGAGATAAGAAGGTAAAAGTCTTTGTGTTTTGTAATTAAATGTTGGAAAAGTGTATTCTGTCACTGCAAAGCTAGAACTTTTCCAGAGATGTCACTGATCTGAACTAATCTCTGAAGTTGCAGTGGTTCTGATAAAACTTAGAACCTTATGACGCGTGTCGTAGGTCTGCATATTATTAGAACGATAGAGATTCAGTGGAGAGAGACACACTTTTCTTTTTCCTTTAGTAGGTAGAGTTGTTGTAGATTGCAAAGGTAGAAAGATTAAGAAAAAAAATCTTTTGACATAAAGAGTCTTATAGACATTTCCCAAAGAGAATGAAAGAAAACTTGTCATTGTTTTATAAATTAAGTATCTGTGTACATTGATTTTCCGACACACCTATTTGCTGTTTTCAATAACGGACCGTCCAGCTCTTTGCTTTCAGGCTGGAAGCTCTCTGTGGCTGTTGTTTCTGAGTGTGTTCACCAGGTGGGTGCCAGAGCTCTTCAGGGAGCAGCCTGAGTTATAAGAGGCAGTGCAGTATAATGGGAATGGAGTCAGAAGACCTGGGTTCGAATTCTGGCTCTGACACTTACAGGCGAGGTGATTGTGAGTGGGTCTTTGACCCTTTCTCAGAGTCTGTCTCCTCATCTATGAAATGGAGATGTCCATTGCTTTCCCTCTCTCCAAGGGTTAGTATAACAAATGCTTTGTAACTCTTGAATCCAGGTAGAAATGTGAATTACCATTTCTGTTACTGCTGCTTATCTTTGCCTGTTAGGACGGGAGCGCTGGACTGTGGCTTACCGTTCAGCCGCTGGAGAGGACCTTGCTTTGTGAGACTTGCATTTTTTATTTGCAGGTTTAATCCCTGGAGCCTCTGCAGATCTGTGGGGTTTTTAAACTCTCCTCCCCTCAATTTGGTTCCTGGTCCTTGTGGACAAAGGGCAGCTCAGGTCACATCTCCTCTCCTTGAATTGCCTTCGTTTTGCCCAGGATCTGGAGGTTGTGGCCCCAGGAACTTTGGGGGCAGCTTGCTGGGCCGGGGGCAGCAGCCCCGTCACGCTGCAGTTTCCTGACCTCCAGACTTTCCTCTGTCGGTGATTCCCTCCTGTCTCTCATGGAGTACATGAGGAAGTCTTTTTTTTTTTTTTTTTCGTATTTTTTACTTTATTTTTTTATTTTTAAGAATTTATTTAATATTTTATTTTTCTCCAATTTTACATAAAAACAATTTTTAACATTCATTTTAAAAACCTTGAGTTCCGGATTCTCTCCCTTCCTCCCTCCCCACCCCCCTCATCGAGAAGGCGAGTAATTTGATATAGGTTATGCATGTATAGTCATTGAAAATATATTTCCATATTAGTCATGTTGTGAAAGAAAACATAGACCAAAAAAAATGTTCAAGAAGAATAAAGAAAGTCTGTATTCAGACTCCAGCAGTTCTTTGTCTGGGAATGGAGAGCGTTTTCACCCCAAGTCCTTCCGAGCTGTCTTGGATGATTGCGTTGCTGAGAATGGCCAGGTCATTCACAGCTGATGGTCACCCGGTGTTGCTGCTACTGTGTACCCAGGACATTTCACTTTGCATGAGCCCATGCAAGTCTTCCCAGGTTTTTCTGAGAGCTCCTGCTCATCATTTCTCAGAGCACCATAGCATTCCATCACAATCACATTCCGCAGCGTGTTCTGCCATTCCCCAGCGGATGGGCCTCCTATACTGCAGACCTCACAGCTTCCCCCCCAGGGTTGCCGTGGAGAGGTGATGAAATTTGTCTCCTGGAGGAGGCTGCCTGGGTAGTCCTTTTCCTGCCCCCGTTTTTGCCCCTTTGTATCCAGCCTTGTTAACTAGCACTGTCCTTCCTGGGTCTCTTCCCAACCTCCCCCTGCCCTCCCACGGTGCCTCGGGAGCCCTTGTCCTCCTGGTAGCAGACCGTCATCTTCTCATCCTCCTCCATCTCTTTGCGATTGCAGAAACCTGGCCATCCCTGAAGACCCTGCAGGCCCGACCGCCTTGTCCTTTCTCTCCTAGCCCTGATGCTGTGGGCCAGGAGGGGAAGGAGGCAGCATGTGCCTTGTTGCTCCCTGCCACAGCCAGCCCTCCAGACCTCCCTTAGCTGGAATGTTGTACCCACACCCGCTGGCTGCCTCCGTCCAGTACGATTTTGAGCATTATGTGGCTGGAATCCACATGCCCCCAGTTTTCTGTTTTACCAGAGGCTCTCCTGCCCATGTGGTGATGGGATGAGTCATACTTGGTGAATGGAACAGGGAGAGCCGGGGGTGGGCATCCATCGGTGGCTGTGGGGGGAGAGCCTGGGGAAGGCTGGCAGGGGAGGGCGGGCACGAGGGGAGCAGTGGTGCAGCCCCCAAACGCCCTGCCTGGTTGGAGGAGCCTGGGTTTGTCTTGGTGAGACCCCACTCACATGGCACGTGAAACAGATGTCCTTAGGGCTGTCGGGGCATCGCCCTCGCGCTGACCTCTGTGTGCTGGGGATATTGTGTCCTTCTAATTAATTCAGTCTTCTTTTCCAGCTTCCTTCTGAGACGGTGGGCTACGTGGGATTCGCCAATCTGCCGAACCAGGTGCACAGGAAGTCTGTCAAGAAGGGTTTTGAGTTCACCCTCATGGTGGTTGGTGAGCCCTTTTCCTGGCCTTCCACTTTCAGGACCGATTTAGATTCAGTTCTAATTAGAATGAAACATTCCCCAAGACCTGTTGCTATCAGGGTGGCTGCAGTGCCAGGACCGAGCCCGCTGTGATGGTTCTCTGAAGATTTATCCTTCCTCATACTCTCAATTGTTCATATTAAATTTAGACTAGACCCTCTTATTAATCACGAAGCAGGCGTGTATGAAGCCTGGATCGTGTGTTAGGCACGTGCTGAGGAGTGGGGCACGAGGGCTCAAGTGAACCAGTGGCTGTGCTCAGGAAACGTTCCTTTGAGTGGGGAGGACCACATGCACCTGTGGAAGGTGTAGAGATGCTGGGCACCATGAACGCCGGGGCTCTGGGGAAGGAGTGCGATGGCAGCTGGGGGGATGCCAGGGTCTGCATCTTGGAGGAAGAGAGGTGAGAGGGAGTGTGTGCGTGATGTGGGGGGCAGCCGGTGCAAAGGCGTGGAGATGGGAGATCCGTGGGTGTGAGGGATAGCAGGTTTGCTGGTGTGACTGGATTGTAGAGTGTGGAGAGGGGATTAGTGTGCAGTCAGGCTGGAAAGGTGGGAAGGGGCCAAGTGGTGACGAGCCTGCAGAGGTATTCACGTGGGATCCTGGGTCTCATCTGACTTTGGCCTCCACCGAGGTTCTCCCCTCATGCGTCGTGGGGGGTTGGAGGTGACTTTGGCCCCCCAGTGTTAACCTTGGCAGCTCTCCCATGGGGAAAGGCTCTGTGGACACACCTCACAGGGGGGCTGGGTGCTGGGTGTCGGGTGCCCTGAGGGCCAACCTGGCTGACCATGGAAGAGAGTATATCTGTCTGTCGGGGGTAGATATCTTGGAGAGATCCAGGAAAAAGTGTTATGGGAACCTTAAGAAGGAAGAGAGAACTCAGGGGGGCTTTACGGAGGAGGTGACATCTGAGGCGAGCCTTGATTGATGGCGGGGAGGGATTTCTGTAGCTGGAGATGGAATTATGCGGCGGCGGCGGGGAGTGGTGGTGTCCATTCCAGGCATGAAGGAGTGGTATGAGCAGAGGTGGAGAGGCAGGATAGGGACAGATGAGGATGGTGGGTGGAGAAGGGTCCAGAGATGTGAAGGGGACCAGTGCAAGGTAGGGGCTGCACAGGTAGAGGGCAGGTAGAGGCAATTGAGGAAGGCCTTGAATGCCAGGGCCAGGAATGGATAGACTTTTAAGAGGTGTTCTAGGGCTTTTGACAGAGGACGCCTGTGACCCTAGAGGGGCAGCAGGAAGCTTACTCGGGTAGCTCAGAGGAGGTGCTGGAGACGAGAGAGAGGGGAGGCAAGAGGCCCGGAAGTGCTAAGGCCCTCAGCGAGGCCAGCGCCTCCCCATTCCTCCTCATTTGGGTCGAATGTTAGGCCACAGGAGGCTGGAGGCAGAGGTGAGGCCCCAGGCAGCTGGCAGAAGGATGGAGGTGAAAACAAGTGCAGTGAGCTGGTTAGCCAGGACATCAAACGGTGTTAAGGCCAGGGGAGTCGTGGCCCTAGGCCTTCTCCGATGTGGCTTCACCCTCGCAGAGAGATGAGCGTCATCATCCTGTTTAGATGGATGCCCTCAGGAGGCTCCATCGTGCTGAACCCAGACCAAGCGTCTCTGGATCTCTCTTGGAACCTCTGCTTCAGCAGACTTGGGTCCAGGGCTTGCTCCCTGAGGGAGAGAGGGGGGTTCTCTGGAGACCCCAGACCCAGGCGAGCTTATGCCGCCACATCCGTGAGGATACAGAGTGAGGAGAGGGGCATGTAGACAACTCCAGGGCTGCCCGGGCCTCAGGGAGGCCCCAGCGCCCAAGCAGGACTTCAGGGCCCTCCAGATGGAAGGCCTCTTCTTTGAGGACTGTCTTCTCACTGCACCACCTGCTTCTAAATCGCCTGGGGGAGCAGCTGCTTGTCCTGTTGGGGAGGGTTTGCTTTGTAGACACAGTCAAAAATAGCTTACAGCCAGTTCTGATAAACAAGATTGGAGATCAAACGAGGCAATACTGGTTTTGATTTTTTAAGAAGGAGGCGTGTCTCCAGGAGTAACGGGGCTGTTTTTCCTCTCTGTGTCCTGCATGGGCTCCCAAGGTGGATTCCAGACATACTTCAGGCTGTGGCTCCTTGGTTAGAATTAAGGGTTGAGCCCAGCCCGAGGTCTTGGAGAAGAGTGTGCCTGTGGGCATCAGAATTCTGGTCTCTTTGCTTGAGAAAACAAACCACCTACAAGACAACATCTCACAAGGATTGATTAGGGGACCTCGAGGTGTTCAGTCCACAGAGGAGAAGCCAGGAGGCACAGGAAAGCTCTTGGCTAAGAATCTGGAGGCTTCTAGGGCTACGTGGTCCCACGGCCCCCGCCAACAGCATGTCCCAGGGCCGAGGGGGCCGTGGGGGCCGTGGCAGGGGCAGTGAGCTCCTTGGCCCTGGGGGTCTGCAGGCAGGTGGGGATGTTCTGGAGGGGGCCGTGACCTCTGAGGGGTGTGATCTCTTTGTACCTTGTCCTGAATCAGAGGAAGTCATGTCAGTTGTGTTTAAGATGGTTTATACAAAGGAATCCAAGCTTAGGTTTGATTTCCTGCCGGGGCAGGCCGGGGCAGGGGAGACTTCAAAGTCCACAGTGAAGGTGCATGTGAGTGATGGGGCTTCTGAGTGCCCCCTGCAGCCCTGGCCAGCCAGTCTAGAAAACCCAACCAGTCCTTGGGAGGGCTCCTGGATCAGCCCTTTGGGCTTAATCAGTCACACTGAGCATCTTGGTGAAATGTCTGTCTAGGTAGACACTTGAAGCTCTCCCGCTCTGCTCTTTTGGGTCTCCCTCATGGCTGTGGAGGCAGCCCTCCAGTGGGGAGGGGTCTGCATTCCCTGCCTGCAGCTTGGGGGCGGGTGCAGGGGCATACTGAAGAAAGCAGTATACTGAACTGCCGGTTTTACTTCTAGGTGAATCTGGCTTAGGAAAATCCACCTTGATTAACAGCCTCTTTTTGACTGATCTTTATCCAGAGCGATACATTCCGGGAGCTGCAGGTATGTGGGACACGGGCCTGTGTTTGTTGATTCAGGCCAGTGGGCGTGAAGGCTTGCGAGCAGAATGAGTCTGAGCCCTGCCTGCCGGTCCAGTGATGTGGCCAGTGGTCAGGCCACGGGCTTTGCCTGAGTCCCTCCTCCGGGGCCTCTGGGAGGTGAAGACCAGGATTGCCCAACTTCTGGCGGGCGTGTATGTGTGTGTGTGTGTGTGTGTGTGTGACAGAGTTTAGTTCTGGGGAACAGCCCAGCCTCCAGTAGAGGCCTGGGTTGTTGGAGGGGACCCCCTTGGGAATGTACAGCGCTGAAGGCAGCCCATTCTTTGTGCTGTCCAGGTTCTTGTTCCGTGGGCGGGCCTCTGGTAGCCTGGTGGGCATGCCCTCTGCTTTTTTGTGCATTTGGGGTTAAGTGACTTGCCCAGGGTCACACCACTGGTAAATGTCTTGGGCTGACTTTGATCTCAGGTCATCCTGACTCGAGGCCCCAACTGTGCCACCTAGCTGCTCCCATGCCCTCTGTTCTTGAGGAGCTTACTACGGTCAGGGGGGAGCTGGTATGTCCTGACTGGCCCCCGTGGCCTGGCCCTGGCCCTCTTCCTCTGACTGGGAAGGCCATCTAAGGTGGTCTGCTAGGACAAGGCTGGGGGGAGGGGCCAGAAAAGGGGGTGTGTGTGGGTGGGCTGAAGACTTCAGGCCCCCTGGCTTCCTGGAGCACATACGAGAGTGATCAGCTGCTCCTGGAGGACTGCATCCTCTCGTCCATAGAATCACTTCCCCACTGAGCAAACACAGCCATTTAAGGAGAAGCCCAGTGTGTTCTGTGTGTGGGCCACTGGGTGGTGCCATGGAGAGGGTGCTAGACCTGCAGTCAGGAAGATCTGAGTTCTAATCCTGCCTCAGACACATCCTAGCTGGGTGACGCTGGACCAGTGTTCCCCTCTCTGGGCCTCAGTTTCTTCATCTGTGGATGCGGGTAATAATAACACCTACCTTACAGGATTGGTGTTTACACACGCTAAGTGCTTTGCACAGTTAGAGGGATCCTGAACTACTCAGGTCCTTCCCTGGCTGTTTGGATCATCATGAACCTTATGTGTGCAGTTTGCCTGCTAGGCTCGCCCTCCGTCCTTGGAGGACTCCCTCCCTGCAGGGGCTCGTCTTGGGATGGCCGGCAGCCAGCCAGGACAGCCTTTGGCCAGACGCCCCCGAGGCCTGTGCTGCCGAGGCCCTGGGGGGCTTTGCCAGGGCCCGCAGAGTCAGCCTGTTAGAGAGGCAGTGCTTTTGTCCTGGCTCTAAACTGTGAACTGCCCATTTCTATCCCAGAGAAGATCGAGAGAACGGTTGAGATTGAAGCTTCTACGGTAGAGATTGAGGAGCGAGGAGTGAAACTCCGGCTGACGGTGGTCGACACGCCGGGATATGGAGATGCCATCGATAGTCAAGACTGGTACGTTGAACTGGGCGTGGCGGATGCCAGGCCCAGAGGCGTCCCGCAAGGACCCACCCTGTGTGCCAGGACCCAGGGCACAAGGACAGGCAGAGGCCTCTCGTCTCAAGGAGCTCACCCTGCCCCCCATAGGGGCATCTCTCCACCGGAGAGATCGCCTCTCACTTCACCATTTGGTATTCTTCACTGGTTTGGCCTGGCTGCCTAGTCTAACAAGTGAGGGCCTAAAGACAAAGTATTGATGAAAAGGGGGATTTTAGGCGGGGCAGGTCTGTAAGTGGGGCCTCTTCCAGCTGGTCGCCTTCCCTGGGGATCGCTTCTGCTCAGTGTTTCACTCCTTTGGCTCCCGTCGCCCTTGTCTCCCCAGTACGGAGGGGAGTGTTAGTGCTGCAGGACGCTCCCTTCTGATGAACCCCGTATGCTTTTTGGACTGCTCGCTCAAAAAGGCAGAACCGGGGGCGGGGGCAAGGTTGCAGATTCCACCGTGCAGAGAAAACGCTTCTACGGCTCCATCTGCCCAGCAGAGGCCTCAGGGCCAGGCCGGGAGGCCCCTAGTCTGGCTGCCCAGGTACAGACTGGACCCGCGGCCTGTGAGGTCCCTTTCAGTTTGGAGACGCCATGAGTCTGTGTCTTCCTGGAGGCGCCACAACTGTGTGTGTGTCGCTGAGGAAAATGAGCAGAGAGGTGGAGAATGGGGGAGGGGGGCTAGGCCGGGCCTGCCTGGGGGCCTCTGCAGCGTGTGAGACAGTAGCAGCATCAGGGGCTCAGTCAGACAAGCTGCCCTGAGTACTTATTAAGTGCCTACCTTGTGCCCTGGAGGAGCTTATGTTCATTGGTGCAGCTCTCTCTCTCTCTCTCTCTCTCTCTCTCTCTCTCTCTCACTCACACACACACACACACACAACTAGCTGTATACCAAATGCATATCAATGAGGTCCAGAGCAGCCTTGGCAAGGAAGGCATGAGCCACCGAGGGCTGGCCACGGCCTCCTGTGGCACACGGCACTTGGACTCAGTTTGTGAAGAAGCCAGGAATGCCCAGAGGATGATTTGAGGAGAGGAAGCATTCTAGTCATGGGTGTCAGCCAGTGCTTAATAATAATAATGATGATGATGATGATGGTGATAAACATTTCTGTAGTGCCTACTACATTGTGCTAAGGTGAGGAAATGAGACAAATGGTGAAGTGACTTGTCCAGGGTCACACAGCTATTAGCTGTCTGAGGCCAAATTTGAACTCGGGTCTTCTTGATTCCAGGCCTGGTGCGCTATCCATTATGACGCCACCTAGTGGCAAGACACAGGAATTAATAGTTGATCCCAGAGAATTCCTAGAGAGGCACAACTCAGTAAACTTGAGTTGTTTTACTTGTTGTTGGTGACCAGCTTTTAATTATACATTTTTACCTTCTGAGACAGGCTATCCATCACCACATGGTTGGGGTTCAGCTGTCCCAATGTTATTTCAGTGGTGCAGTAGAGCAATATAGCAAAGTCTTTCAAATTTAGCAACTCAAACCAAGAACAGCTTAATTTGGGAAAACCCCGATGCCTTATGATAATGGTTCATTTTGACATTGTTGTTAAACTTGAGTTTGTTGAGTAGGGGAGCGTTGTGACCAGATCTGCGGGATGGATCAGAGGAAGGGAGGCCAATGGGGAGACCAATGGGGAGGCCCCTGTCCCGGTCCCGGGGACGCAGGAAGGTCTGTGTGAGGGGAAGGAGGTGGCAGGGATAGAAATGTCACCATTGGCCGCGGATCAGCCATGTGAAGCGATGGGGGACGGGGAGAGTCCGGCGCAGCCTCAGCAGCAGCCGGGGAGCTCAGGAGCCCCGGGAGGTTGGGAGGAAGGTGGATGAGATTGGTTTTGGATGTCCCGCACCAGCTGGGGACACGCAAGCCTGACTCAGATGGGAATTGTCGCACTAAGGCTTGTCCGGCCTTGGGCAAACACCTGAGGTGGATGGTGAAAGTGTGGAGGCCCTGAGGACCAGAGAAACTAAGCCGCTTGCTTGGGACTACACAACTAAGAAGGCTTGGAGCCAAGCTCTCTCTGGAGCCCCTCTCCCTGCCACCTTTTTCACTGGGGGGCCGTTCTCCTGGCCCCTCAGGGAGTGGCTGGGATCAGAGAGCCTGGGGTTTGAGAGGGCTGCTGCTGCCGCCGAGGAGAAGGGAGGGCGGGCACAGGACGGGACCTGCCCACTACCCGCCTGGCACTGTCGGTGTAGCCAGCCTGCTGGGCCGCTAGCCGCCAGCTCAGGTCTCCAGACTCCCTCTCCTGATAGATGGGGTTGAACCGGATCGTTCGCGGAAGGTCTTCTTACGAGGGGTCGCTAGCTGACCCGGGTGCTTTCATTTCCGCTTCTGAAGCAGGGTCACTGTCGACAGCTGCAGTGCCCACATGGACGGGCAGGTTCCCCACGTGCCGGGCAGTCAAGGCAGGAATTGCGCCAGAAGGCCGAGCCCAGACCGAGCCTCTGCCGCCCGGCGGGCGGCCTGGCTCTGCAGTGTCAGCATCGGGAGCGTGTCCAAGGGGTGGGTGGGCCTCGAGCCGCTGACCTCCGCCTGCCTATTTATCTCTGCCATTTCCTCTGAAGCAGATGTCTCTGCTGCTGGGAGAGGGTGCTTGGGGGGAGAGGGGCTGGACAGGAAAATGTGGGGAGGGTCAAGGGGAAGGACAGCCTTGCAATTGTGAGCGAGACTTCTGGCTTTGAGTGTCCCTAGGAGTGTGCGCGCCCTTCCTGCGTCCTTGTTCTGTGCCTCCTGACGTCTTCAGCACAGTCATGCCGAGAAGGGGCTGAGAAGGCAGAATCACAGCAGCGCCTAGTCCCTTGCCTTATTAAACACTCCCCCTGCGTCCCCCAGCTTTCAGAAAGGCACCATGGGTGAGGAGAAAGCATGCTGGGCTCCTAGTCCAGTCTGAATGACTCGCATTCAGATCTTGGTGCTGACGTTTTGTGACCCTTGGTTTGCACATCTGTAAAATGGGCCAATAACCACGGTACCACCTACCTACCCTACAGGGAGGTTGTGAGGGTAGTGCTGTGTAAGCCTGTCAGTGCTACATAAATGGAAAGAGTCATTGTGGGGAATAAACAGGGCGTCTCCTGTGTTTGACTTGTGTCCTCAGTGGCCGGTGCAGAGCGGGCCCTGTAAAAGTGTGTCTGCAAAGGAAATCAGTTGCTTTGATCATCAGGGCCCTAACAGCATTTATTTTTTGTGAAGAAGTTTAATTCACGAAAGTGTATCTGCCACTGAATTCTCTCTCCTCTCCCGTGGCCCCTCACCAGGGGCCCCACGTGTCTGGGTCACTTAGCTCCTGGTACAAAGGGAGACAAAGTCGGCGTTGTTTTCCTCTCTCCGTGGCCAAGCTCTGCTCCGGCCAGCCCTTTTCTCAGCGCGTCCGCCCTTGGTTCTCTGGGCGCCTGGGGGAGGACAGCTGGCCTTTGAGTATCTTTCTGTGCTTCCCTTCACCGGCGCGGGTAGCAGCCCCCCTGTCTCCATCCGTGCTCCCCTTCCCTTCACCGGCGGGGGTAGCAGCCCCCTGTCTCTGTCCGTGCTACTCTTCCCTTCACTAGCGCGGGTAGCAGCCCCCCTCTATCCGTCCATGCTCCTCTTCCCTTCACCAGCACAGGTAGCAGCTCCCAGCCCCCGGGAGGTGGCATTCATTAGTATGACCTTTTGATGAGGTTCCCCAAGCTGGGCCTTGGGTAGCGGTCAGCCAGCGCCATTTATGAAGCACCCACTCTGTGCTGGGCCCGGAGCTAAGAGGGGAAAGTGAATCCCTGCCCTTAAAGGAGCTTACAATCTAATGGGTAGACAGTGGGGGGTTGCAGGGGAAGGGTCCCCGGGTTGCGGGCTGGTGCAGGAGCCTGGTGGGAAAGGAAGCGATGGCTCAAGAGGAGGGGCCCAGGGGCTGAAGCAACTGCCATGATGGCAGTTCTGGGGTTTGGTGGACATCTGGGGGAGTGCAGCCAGGCAGGAACTGAAGTTTGTCTGGGCCCCTCCTCGAGTCCCTCTGATCAGGTCAGCGATCACCTCCATCCTGGGAAGAGGGCCTGGGGGACAGCTCCCAGGCATCCCTCAGCCCAACCGCAGATGTTTGTAAAGCACACGGCGTGTGGAGTCCTGTGCCACATTCAGAGGAGACAGACCAGTGGGGGCCGCCATGTTGGAGGACACCTGCCTCCTGGTGGCCCTGGGTGCCCCGCCCGCGTGTGGGCCATGGGGTTGGGGAGAAAGCCCAAATAACGGGCCACCTTGCGTTGGTAGAACACAGTGCTGTTTATTTTTTTTATTCGTTTATTTTGAGTTATCAATAATCACTTCCATAAGCTTTTGAGTTTAAAATTTTTCTCCACCTCCCTCCCCACCACCCTCCCCAAGACAGCGTGCAATCTGATACAGGCTATACATATACCTTCCTATTAAACATATTTTCACATTCGTGATGTTGTAAGAATTAGAGGCAATAGGAGGAACCACCAGAAAGAGAAAACAAAACTCACAGAAGAAAAAAATAGCAAATAGCATGCTTCGATCTGCATTCAAACTCCATAGTTCTTTCTCTGGATGTGGATAGCATTTTCCATCATGAGACCTTTGGAGATGTCTTAGGTCCTCGCACTGCTGAGAAGGGCTAAGTCTATCAAAGTCAGTCATCACCCAGTGTGGCTGTTACTGTGTACAACGTTCTCCTGGTTCTGCTCACTTCACTCAGAATCAGTCTATACAAGTCTTTCCAGGTTTTTCTGAACTCCGCCTCCTCATTCATCATTTCTTATAGCATAATAGTATTCCATCACAATCATATACCACAACTTGTTCAGCCATTCCCCAATGGATGGACGTCCCCTCCATTTCCAATTCTTTGCCTCCAGAAAAAAGAGCTGCTATAAATATTCTTGTACATGTGGGTCCTTTTCCCATTTGTATGATCTCTTTGGGATACAGCCCTAGAAGTGCCATTGCTGGGTCAGAGGGGATGCATGTTTTGATAGCCCTTTGGGCATAGTTCCAAATTGCTCTCCAGAATGGTTGGATCAGTTCACAACTCCCCCAACACTGCATTAGTGGAACACAGCGCTTTTTGAGGCACTTTTGTCATCACAAACTTAGGGGACCTCCCGAGGCGGCCAGGCAGGCAACAGATGAGGCAGCCAAGGCTCAGAGCTGGGGAGTGTTTTCAGAGGGCTAGGTGAGCCTGCAGGCGCTCTCTCAGTGCTGTCTGGTGATGGCGAAGAACCTCAGCCTCTAGAGAGCACCACTGAGTGCATAGAGCCCTGGGCCCAGAGTCAGGAAGGCCTGAGTTCAAATCCAGCCTCTGACATTACTAGCTGTGGGACCCTGGGCAAGTCACGTGAACTCCATGTGCCTCAGTTCCCTCCACTCAAAATGGGGATGGTAGCAGCGCCTCCTTCCGGGGTGGTGGCACGGATCCGGAAGTGTTCGTGACGCTCGCTCCTGTTAGCGTTCTTGCCTTGGCTCTTGGCTGCCCCTTCTGCTCTGTGGGTCATCCAAGGGCCGCTGGAGCAAACTGCTCTTTCCTGCCTTGGGGCGGGGGGCAGCGCCAGGGTGATGGTGAAGGATTGGCCTGGTGGGTGGATAGGCAAGTGCTGGGGTTAAGCTCTCTGGGAACTTCCTTTTTAGAAGCAGTTGTACAAAAGTAGCCGGCATTCTTTTTTTTTGGCCAGTCAGCAAGCATTGATTAAGCACCCACTGTATACCTGGCAGCATACCAAGTGCTGGGGATCCCTGCCCTCATGTAGTTCACATTCTAATGGGAGAGATCATACAAACTGCTGTGTATGTTTGAGGTAGATGCAGCATAACGGGGCGGTGATCTCGGGGAAGGCCCTAGCGTGGGGTGTCTAAGAGGGAAGGTGAGGTCTGAGTCGAGTCTCCAGGGAAGCCAAGTGAGGAGAGAGCATTGCGGTCAGAGAAAGGCACTGGGCTGGGAGACAGACTGTCCTGTGAGGACCCGCAGGAAGGCCAGTGTCGCTGGACTGTAGAGCACAGAGTGAGCAGGTGTGAATGGGTGGCTATCTGCCTCACTGGAGAGAACCACCACTAAGGAAAGGTGTCCTTAATGGAATGGGCTGCCTCTTAGTGGCTTGGTGGCTTTGTCTGCTGGAAGCGTTCAGACAAAGAGTGGCCCATTCTGTGTCACTCTCGGTGCAACTGTGGCTGAGTGGCTTGTTGAGGTGGGGGTGGCACTTGGCCAGGTGGGCAGGGACCAGAGGGCCAGCGTGGGTGGCCCTGGCGTCTCACTGCACCTCCCTGGGTTCTCACTCAGCATTGGTTTGAAGAGGTTCTTCTGGCCTCCATTTTCAGCGTGTGCATTTTTCTAGCATTGGGGCTTGTTTTAGCCCTCTCCTGGTGTCCCTCACCCCCCCCAAGCTGGAACATTTGCCGTGGAGGTTTCTGGAATACAAGCACAGCATATGCCCCCGCTCCCGAGCGTGGAGAGCAGAGTGATGTCAAGGCAGGTGTTTCCTGGAAGTCAGGCGGCACTGCGCATTGCTTGCTGGGCCAGATCTGTAGGGGATTTACAGCAGCCAGGCTGGGACAGGACATGGAAGCTGAGGCCATTTCCATTGAAGGCTTGGCCGGGAATATTCTCCCCCATTGTTTGGGCTTCCCCTCCTGCCTGGGCTTTGGATTCCTCTGAGAAGCTCACAACAGATTGTCCTGAGGGGTGGACGTCTTGGTGCTTCAAGGAGCTGGGGTTTTTGGGGGGTGTGGGCACTGCCCCCTTGGGGCTCCTGCTGTTTTCTGTGCATTTCAGGTTGGTTCCCTCGAGCCTCTGTTCCCATCACTCCTACCCCACCCCGCCTTGTAACTGGAAAAATTGCACTCTTCTCTGGAGCTCTTCCTGGGGTCTGGGGTGCAGCCTGTGCCCACCCCCCCTCACCTCTCCATTGCCCTCTGGGTGATGCCCAGCTTTAGTTCTATGTGGGCCATGCCGCTGTAGAGCGACCCTGGTAGAACGTCCATATTGAAAAGATATGAGGATGACGGTGCCAATGGGCATTCCTCAGCATCCTGCCTGTGGGCAGAATAGTAAGTGTTGGGGCCGGGTGAGTTCAGGGCTTCTGCCTCTGAAACCATCTGTATCCGTGATTTTGTGGCAGCCCCCCATAAGCACTTCACTCCAGGAACCCCATTTTAATATCTCAGCCTGAGACTGATCTCTCCCTGTGGAAACGAATGCCCACTCGTTCCTGACACAGCTCGGCGGTGGGGGGAAGCTCTCTCACGGCGGGCAGCGTTGTAATTTACCCACAGAAGGGCGGGCGTGGGGATGTGGCAGGCATTTTCCTCCTGGGCCTGTGACTCCGTGATGCTGCGCTCTCTCTCCCGCAGAATCTGCAAGCGTGACTCCGTTTGGGGTTGGTACGTTTGAGCATTCGTCTTTGCCTCCAGTGTTTTCCCCTTTGCTCTGCAGTATTTAGCCCCCATTTTACAGACGCACTAAGGGCTGGGGATTGCCCAGCTACATCAGAGTGTCCCTTCCTGGGCTGCTCTTCAGACAGACCCTGAAAGCTCTTTTCCTTCTCACACTGCAGCTTCAAGACCATCATCTACTACATCGATGATCAGTTTGAGCGGTACCTTCACGATGAGAGCGGGTTGAACAGACGCCATATTGTGGACAACCGTGTCCACTGCTGCTTTTACTTCATCTCCCCTTTTGGTCATGGGTAAGTAAGGCTGCAGAGACTTTGATCTGAGGCAGTTCCAGGATTTAGGGTACCAGCTGCTCCCAAGTCGATGCAGGGCTGTAAACCCTTCTGTTAGGGGACTACGTCATTCCTGGGCTGTCAGCCGGCCAACTCAATTAAAAGCGTCTTTGGGATCAATGCTGCCTCCTGTTTGCCTGCATTCTTGTAAGAATTTAATTTTACTCTAGAGTTGGCATTGAATTATGACTGGAAAGGCTGAGAATTGACGGGAGATGTATAGTTCCTCCCGGAGTCCTTTCAGCCATGGCTTAAGCGTCTGAAGGAATGGTTCCTGCCACCGGGTGCATTTTTACCCTTCATGGAGACCTGGAGAATGGTCCTCTGTGCTTCTGACTCTGCTCGGGCTCTCAGAGTTGGGTGTCACTCCCTGGCCATGCTGTTGGTATCCTTCCAGGTTGAAGCCCTTGGACGTGGAGTTCATGAGAGCGCTTCACGGCAAAGTGAACATCGTGCCGGTGATCGCCAAGGCAGACACCCTGACCCTGAAGGAGCGAGAGAGGCTGAAGCATAGGGTAGGTGCCGAGGGCCAGGGCCAGCGTGAGTGGGCGGGCTGGCAGTTTGTTTGTTTAAAAGAAGATGTTAGAAACCTGGTGCAGGATCTCTGGGAGGAAAAGTCTCGTAATGAGGCCAGCTGTGAGGTTGCGAGATGGACCTAGCTCTTTTTCAGATACAGGTAAGATGTAGGGTTTTGTGTTCCTTTTAAAGAATTGCAGTGGGTTGAAATGTTTGCCCTTGTGGACGTAGAAATAGACGCTTTCTCAGAAAGCCTTCGCATCTGGATCGATTCTTCTCAAACTGTGGATGGTGAACTCCACGTCCATTTCTAGAAGAAGCCTCGTTTTGACTTTGGAGGAGCGTGTGGTCAAGGTGACCCCGGGGCTGGCTTTTGCAAAGAGGATGGCGACCCACCAGGCCGAGATGGGGGGGAAGGGCTTCCGCGGCCAAGGATGCGTGGAGGCGACGGATCGGAGCTAGGCCAGGGACCTGTTTCTGACGTGTAGTGGCTGTGCCACACTGGCCAGGTCACTTGACTTGTCTTAGCTTGAGTTTGCTTCTGTGTCAACTGGACACGATGATGCATTGCTGGCTACCTCATGGAGAGGCTGGGGATAAAGAACCCTGAAGTGTGACAGAAATAGAAGGTATTACTATAGTAACAATGCCCGATTGCTCTTATTTACAAGGATTTTTATAGGAAATAATTGATTTCAGTAGGCTTCCTTCCCTGTTCACATCAGCCCTCCTTCATGAGGCCATCCGTAATTAGGCTGCTAGGCATCCTAGTGGATGGAGCTTCAGATGAAGAATCAGGAAAACCCGAGTTCCAATCCTGCCTCAGGCACTTTGTGGCTTTGTGACCCTGGGCCAGACATTTAACTTCTATCTTTTAACATTTAACTGTTCTCAGTCCTAGTTTCTTCACTTGTAAAGTGGAGGTAAAAATATTCCCTACCTTACAGGGTTGTTGTGGGTTAACATACAGCGTTTTAATCACTATCTGTCATGATTATTAATACCTAATTAATTGCAAACTATTAGTAGAGAAATTTTTACCTGATAATTTGTTGTTAAAGTTGTCAGTAAGAGAGAAAATCAGAGACACCATTGTGTACCATTTACACTTCGCATCTGTAACCCCTCCCATCTCCAACATCCCAGCTGTCCTAATCTGAAACGTTCCCTAGCACCCTTCTTAACGTTACAATTCACCAAGTAAACCGTACACCTGGAAGCCCGTAGGATGAAAGGAACAGGGACGAGGGACTGTCTAGACAGCAAACCCTCCCTACTCCTGCCATCTTGACAGCGCTTCCCTTGCTAATTCAATTTAGGCAGAGTAGGCCATAGGACTCTTTTCATCCTAACTCCTTACAGAATGGCCGTGGGATTTCCAGCCGTATCCTCAAATGGATGTGTGGTCTCATCATGGTGGCTGATAGTGGTCACAGTCCAGACTTGCCTGCCCATTCTGTAGGACTCTTTCTGTTCATTTCCTGCTGGGGCCTTCCTCCATTTCCTTTGACATCACGTGGATGCCAGAGGGCCGCACAGACTGTCTGTCCCTTGAGTTATCTCTCACTCTTAACAGGTGGCCAGCCGGTCTCTTTGGATTATGTGTCTCTCTGATGAATCCTTTGTCATGCAACAACATTTTTGGTTCAGTAACATTGCCCTAAGGGAGGAAGGTATTAATGTGCGATTTGGGAACTTGCTTTTTTAAATGTTTTGATAACTATTTCAATGGAATTGGCTTCCTTTGTAATCCTGTGTATTTTATGTATTTGTGAATATGATTTTGAGAAGGGGCTTATGGGCTTCCCAGACTCACTGCCAAGGGGGCCTAGACCCAACGAGGTTGAAGACGCCCTGCTTTGCTTCTGGGAAAACCAGGAAGCAGTCTGGCAGAAAGTGGGCATAGACCAACATTCTCCATATGCCAAGAGGGGCTCAAATGGTGACATGATCTAGACATAAAGGATGACATCATAAGCAAATTAGAGGGTCACGGAAAGAATGGCCTGTCAGATCTCTGGAGAAGGGAAGTTTGTGGCCAGATGAGAGACAGAGAGGATCATGGGAGAGAAATGGATCATTTTGATGATATGCAATTAACAAGTTTTTCACAAATGATACACATGCCGCCAAAATTAGAAAGAAAACTGGAAACTGGGGAAAATTTTTATAGCAAGTTTCTCTTGTAAAGGCCTCTTTCTCAAATATATAGGGAACTGAGCCAAATTTATAAATATAAGAGACATTCCCCAGTTGACAAATGGTCAAAGGGTGTAAACAGACAGCTTTCAGAAGTCAGATCTATAGTCATAAGAAAAAAAGCTCTAAATTGCTGTCAATTAGAGAAATGCAGATTAAAACCACTCTGAGGTGCCACCTCCCACGCATCAGATTGGCTAATGTGACAGCAAAGGAAAATGGCAAATGCTGGAGGGGATGTGGGAGAACAGGGAAACCAATGCCCTGTGGGTGGAAGGTCCCAGATGGCAGTTGAAGATGCAGGACAGTCCAACCATTAAGACAGGGCCGAAGGGAGCAGCAAGGTGGTGCAGTGGATAGAGTACCCGCCCTGAAGTCAGGAGGACCTGAGTTCAAATCTGGCCTCAGACCAAACACTTGACGCTTACTAGCTGTGTGACCCTGGGCAAGTCACTTAACCCCAATTGCCTTAAAAAAAAAAAAAGAGCTGAGGGAGTGTGGAAGGGCACGTATCAGGGCTCTGTAGGTTGGAGCATATTCCTGAGGATGAGTTGTACCTGAGAAGTGGTAGGTGGAGCTCCCAGGTGGGTGACTGAGAAAGGAGGAGCATCCAGCTAGCGTCAAAGGCCCCTCTCACGTTCATGAAGCCTTAACGGGTCCAGAGGAGGGTCACCGCTGTTGTTATTGGAGTTGCCCTAGATGAGAAGGTGTGGAAGGAGTGCCCACTAGCCCATTGCTAGTGGGTGGAGCCACTCTAGATGGACAGAGCCTAGCGAGCTTTTCCATCTTTCTCCCTGTCCGTTGTGCTCACGGTTTCTTGGCAGCTTTATGTACCAGTTTGTTTAGCCATTTCCCCTAGGGGATGGGCACCTGCTTTGTTTCCAGATCTTTGCAACCACCACGAGTGCCGCTATAAACATTTGGGGACACATGAGGCCTTTTTTGTTCTTGTCCTCTTTGGGGTACATGCCTGGCACCCACATCTTAACATTTAACATTGCCCTTTGACAGCATGCTGACATTAGCAACCGTCCATGGATTTTCCATTTTAATGTGGAATTCCCTCCCCACAGATCAGTCTTCCGAGTGTTGGCGAGTGGTCATAGGCTTTGAACACAGCATCGTGTCATAAATGGGTACATTTCTTAGTGTAGTGCCCCTTTGAGGCCTCATGTCCTTGGCACTGGCCTAATTTCAGTTCCAAATAGAAGAAAGAAAGAATTTAATTTGAGCGAGCAGACCCAGCACCAAGGTTGTCCGAGGCGCCGCGCTGCATCTCGGGGAGAAGGTAGCAGGCCCGCTGGTGAGGCCGCCGTTTTCGGGAAGGGTCTGAGAAGGCCTTGGGTCACAGCCCAGGACACCAAGCTGATTGATTTGCCCTGAAGACGAAGTTGCGGTAACGTGACATTGAGCTTCATCCTGTTGGACTGAAGGAAAGAGAATGAGGGGAGTCATCTCTTTTCCTTGGGGGCGATGACACATTTGTGTGCACAGGTTGTCTGAGGAAAGACGTGTGTTATGTTGTTCCAAGTATATGTTGCTTCGTGGAGGCGCGTATCAAGTGGTTCCAAGAAAGTGGCGGGTGTGTTTTCTCAGGGGAAATGACTGTGTGTTATTTCAGCTCGGGACGTCTTGGTGAGAAGGTGACTAATCAGCGGCGAGCATCGGGGTCTTTGCTGTCATGATCACAAGAGCTGACAGCTTTCAGAAGTCGCTGCCATTTGGCGGCCAATCTGAGGCCGGGGACGCTTTGTTTTGATTTTTCGAGCTCGGCAGAGAGTCCTTGAGAAGGAAGCCCCGCTCGGCGTCGTTCCTGTTTGGTCTTGCTGCGATTCAAAGCCCCGTTCCCCACTGTTGCCCCCCTTCCATGGGAAGCCACGGAGGAAGCCTGCCTGCAGGCCTGACTTCATGGGAGGGAGCGGGCACTTGGGTGTTGGCGCTGTTCCTTTCTTTACGTTTCCCAGGGGAAGCTAATCTCGAGAAACACAGAACCTCGGGAGACCAATAAAGGGGACGGCAGGAGAAGCAGAATGGCCCCATTGTTGAGCCATGAAATAGAGTTTGTTTTTATTGCTTTTCTTTTATCCTGCAGGAAGGCCCCGGGTTTAGCAGCTGGGATGTGTTATCTCGCACCCCTGGTCTGGGCTTTCCCTCTATTGTTTGTGCTGCCTTTTCATCCCTGCCACCGCTGACAAATTAAATGGGCTTCATGTTTCATGTGTTGGCCTCCTGTTCCCTCAGACAGTGGCGCTGCCAACGGGTCCCAGAAGCCCAAGGACCACCGAGGCAGGTGGGTCCGCCTTGTCTCTGAGCTTCCCTGCTTGAAAAACCAGTGGGTTCCCACTGTCTCCGAGAGGAAGGGCTTCACGCTCCTTAGCGTGGCTCCTCGTGCCCGGGCGCTCCGACTCCTACTTCCCTTCACACACCCTTCTTACCGTTGCTGTTCGTGGGCCCTACGTGCAAACCAGGCCCCGAAACTGAGATTCCATGTCCTCCCTCCATGCCTTTGCATCAGCCGTGCCCTGCGCTTAGGCTGTCCTCCCTCCGCCATCCTCTGCTTTTCCTCTTAGTCTCAGCCTTCTCCTTTCACCTTCTCCTCTCACTTGTCTGCGTGTCCTTGCCCCCCGAAGAAGGCGAGCCTCTCCAGAGCAGTGTGTAGCCCCAGGAACTTCCAGCGTGTCTCGCGTGGGATGGAAACTTAACCAACAGGCATGTCCTGTCGCGGGCCCTGGGAAGGGAAACACAAACTCAAGCCCGTTCTGCCTACTCTCCAGGACTTAGTAAGTCGGGATTGATTTCTCCTGGAGAAGATACAACTTGTGGCCTCTGTAGGATTGGGCTGCAAAGGGCCCAGCCCAGGACATCTCCGCGCTGCGGCTCAGCCTGCCTCCGCCTGTCTCCTGAGCAGCTGACCCTGACGGCTCCATTGGGAAGGAGCCTTTCCGTAAGTCGAGACGGTTCTCCTCTGCAGCTTCTACCGCTGTTTCTCGTTCCGGCCTCTGGGGCGAAACAGAACGTGATTTCACCAGATACCCTTCAGTTACAGACAAAACTGACCAAGTCACACTGTCAACTGACACTGAGCCTGCAGGCCATGAAGGCCCCCCCCCCCCCATGCCATTTTCCTGTGAGCTGTTGTTGTCTAAAGGTTCTCCCCACTCCGGAGCCATTTACTAGATGGTCTGAGTTTCTGTATGGAATTTGACACTTATCCTGGTTAAATTTCATTTCATCAGATCCATCTTTCTAGCTAATCTGGTGGAATGTTTCCTTTTGAGGCAGCTTGGGACCCAATTAAGTCCTTTTTCATTTTGCAAAATGAAGATTCATCTTGCCCTGAAAGGTGTATGCTTTTGTGGGGAGAGAAGGGAAATCTCTTCTTGATATTCCCCCCTTACGGTTATGAGCCCTTTCCTACATGAGTGGATTTACTTCAGTACTCCAGTGTACGTACTCTTCGCCCCTTCCACACCCCAGGGACAAAAGCCCTCTGGTGACGAGCATCGCCACGCTTTGTCCCGGACCTCCGATGGCAGGCCTCGGTCCGTCCCTGCCCAAAGCGTCCAGTTCTGAAAAGACTCTGGGGAGTTGAATGAACTGTGAGCTCACCCCGAGTCATCTCCATGATGTAGCATCTCAACAAGCCAGTGTGATCTCGGGCAGGCTGAGGAGGGGAGAGGCCGCCCACTGTCCTCTGCCATGGCTGTTGTGTGCAGGTCTGGGCACCGCCATTTAAAAGGGACGTTGATGAGCTGGAGAGCATCTGGAGGAGGGCTATCAGGATGGTGAAGGTCCCGGAGTCTGTGTCAAATGAGGAAGGAACTGGGCAGAACGGCCTGGAGAACAGAAAGCTTGGGGAACAAGACGGCCGTGATCAAACGTTGGAACTACCAAGCAGAGGAGGGATCGGCCTCGTTCTGTTTGACCCTGGGAAGTGGAAATGTGAGATGTGCAAATTTAGACTCCTCTCCTCCAAAGTCCATGTGGGCTGTTCGTGCCTGACCTGTGGTGGAGCCTTCCAAGCTTGTATTGGTCTGGTCAGCTGCAGCTGGACACACGGTGCCTTGGCCCCAACTTAATGGTGTCATTTTGGTCCTCCACCCAGGAGGTAGAAAGTAGGGGCAATGAGGGGGGAGTGGCAGACAGATCACTTGGGTTTGATGTCAGGAAAAGCCCTCCCACTGTGAGATCTATCCCAAAGGCAAACAGGCGGGCTCTCCTTCCGTGAGGTCTCCAAGCAGAGGCCGGCCCGCCACCCGTCAGGTGGGCTGTAGAAGGGACTTTTGTTCAGCCGTGGGGTGGACGTGGTGACCCTGAGGACCTTTCTAGCTCTGAGATACTAGGACTCTGACTGTCGGTGGCGAACCGTGAAATCCAGCCATATTTGCAGGGTGTGAAGTTTCCCCGGCTCTTTGAATTTCATGAATTGTTTTTTTCTAAATTTTATTTTTATTTTCAGTTCCAGATTCCAGCCCCTCCCCCACCCATGGGGCAGGCAAGAAATACAATACCCATTCTACCTATGAAGTCATGCAAATATATTTCCACATTAGCCATGTTCTGGAGAAAAAAAAGTGTGAAAAACAAAGAAAGGGAAGAAATATGCTTTAATGTGCCCTCTGAGTCTCAGTGTTCTGCCTGGGGCTGGATGGCAGTTCATATCGTGAGTCCTGTGGGTGGTGATCAGAGTAGTGAAGTCTTTAACCATTATTAACCGTGGTGTTGTTCCTGTATACTATGACCTCCTGGTTCTGCTCACTTCACTTTGCATCATCCCAGATTTTTCTGAAACCATCCCCTATAGCATAATAGTATTCCATCATTTTCATATGCTGTAACTTGTTCAGCCATTCCCCAGTTGATGGTCGTTCCCAATTTTTTGCCACCACGGGAAGAGCTGCTAAAATATTTTGGTACATACAGGTTCTTTCCCTTGATCTCTTTGGGGTACAGACCTAGTAGTGGCATTGCTGGCTCCAAAGGTATGCACGGTTTGATGGCCCTTTGGGCCTAGTTCCAGATTGTTTCCCAGAAGGGTTGGATCAGTTTACAGCTCTACCAACAGTTTTTCCACATCCCCACCGGCATTTGTCCTTTTTCTTTTTTGTCATGTTAGCCAATCTAATGAGTGTGAGGTGGTACCTCAGAGTTGTTTTAATTTGCATTTCTCTCATTACCCATGAATTATTTTAATTAAGTTTATCATGGGCCACAGAGAATAAATTCTTCTACCAGAGTCCTCCCTCGATGACTTGCTGTGGCCTGAAGATGCTGGTGAGTTCCCTTCGGACGACCTGCTCTGGCACGTCCTACCCGAGCTGTAAAGGATGGAGTGGCCGGGTGGTCTTGTCCTAGGTCTGGCTCAACGCTAAGTGGCAACAGCAACGCTTGAGGGTCATTTCTGAAGTCCCAGAGGGGTCCTCCCAGGTGCCTGAGTGCTCACAGCGACAGACAGGGCACGGGTCCCTTCGGTTGTTGAAGTGTATTGGCTACCCGTGGCCCGTGCTTTGTGTGACCATTTGTCAGTCGGAGGACATGGTGGAGAGGAGGCTGCGTTGTCTGACTGGCAGACCCCCATGGGAGAGGAGGAACAGAATAAAGGACAGCTGTGTCTGAAAAAGGAAGCTGGGCTTTGAGTAACAGCTGGGAAGAGAGGGCCGGCGCTTCTGGGCAGACTCCACGGTCTCTGGGTGGTAGCTGTGCACTTTCTGGGAAGGGACGGCCAACAGCTTCAGCCTGCGTGGGAAGTGGTTTTAGTTCATCAAGAGGAACAGCTGTAAATTCCTGAAAACCACTTAGGATTCCAGACAGATCATAACCTCTTGTTCCCTGTGAACCTTAGGAGCTGTGAGGCTTCCAGGGAAAGAAGCCGCACAGCATCGCAGCATCTTTAGGATATCAAAGGTAGGAAGACCTTCTCCTCTTAGGGGATTTGTACACTTTGAGAAAACGCTCAGATGTCGAGCTCTTGCCACGAGAAGCCGCAGAACCACCGTGGGCCCCCTCCCCCCGCCGAAGTCCGTCTGATGAGTTGTCATTGTGGAAGGGATCCCCTGGTCTCTAGGGAAGAGAACAGCCAAGAGCTTCTGCTTTCTGAAGTATTAGAGTCCAAGTTTAGCTTGTGTTGTACGACACCGGAATTTCATTAGAGGAAGAATGTCTGTGGTTAATCCTCCACATATTCCAGTAACTGGAAGGTCTTCCTTTTTCTTTTTCTTCTTTTTTTTTTAATTTGGACTTTTTTTTAGGCACTTGGGGTTCAGTGACTTGCCCAGGGTCACACGGCTAGTAAATGTCAAGTGTTTGCTCCGAGGCCGGATTTGAACTCAGGTCCTCCTGACTTCAGGGCCGGTGCTCTATCCACTGCGACACTTAGCTGCCACAGGGTCTTCCTTTTTCTTCGTTAAAGGAGGGCTTCTGGCTTTTGGAAGACATCATTACTCAGGCTCACTTCAATCTTCTCTTATGACTTTTGTTATATTGCTGTTTTACTGGTTGGGAATCCTTTAGGTGTGTGTTGTTATGTGGGTTTCTTGAGCTGAGAAGACCCTTGGGAGATCGTCTCGTCCCACTTGGCACCAACTGTCCTCCAGGGCTGGCCTTTTCTTACGTGGTTCTGGCCTTCTCCGTGCAGGCCACAAATCTCTGCCCACTTTGTGCCTTTGTGCCCTGTAGAGTTCTTGCCCTCATCTTTCTGTAAATCCTGGGGACCTTCCCCTTGGTCTTCAGGGGGCTCCAGTGTAACTCATAGGATGCCCAGCTGACATGGCTGCCACTCATTTTGTGACTGGCTCCCCACTTCTTCCAGTCAGTCATGTCCTCGTCAGTGTATCTGTCACCACTTCTTGTGCTCAGGCCATTGTTGGTAACTGGTTGCTTCCTTCAGGTGCTCCTGGGGGCCCGTCCCTTGCCCTGAGGGCCAGTACAATCTCCTTGGGGGCTGCTCCTTGGGCTTAGTTTATGCACCATCCACACGGTCTTCCTTATATCTAATCAAAGCTGTACCTGTTCAAAATGAGGCAGCTGGGTGGTTCAGTGGTCAGAGCACTAGGCCTGTAGTCAGGAAGACCTGAGTTCAAATTTGGTCTCAGACACCTACTAGCTGTGTGATCCTGGGCAAGCCACTTAATTTCTGTTTGACTTAATTCACTGGAGAAGAAAATGGCAAACCACTCTACTCTCTTTGCGAAGAAAACCCCATGGACAGTATTGGCATGCTGTGGTCCACGGGATCCTGAAGAATGACCACTGACAACAATGTGTCCATGGTTGTTTACGTCTCTCACGATCATTTACAATAAACCCTCAGGGATTGTTTTGTTTGACTGTTTATTCTTGTCACAAGGGTTTTCTTTTCATTTTCTTTTTTTTTTCCAGTGGAGGGAGGGTAGGAGAAAGGGATAAGAAATTTTGAATTGAAATTTTTTTCTAGAAAAGAAGTGATATAAAAAGTATTGCTAAGGGCAAAAGAGGTCCAAAAAGCCAAGGAGAAAAAGAATGCCCTAAAACGCAAAATTGGCCAAATGGAAAAGGAAGTCCAAAAGCTTACTGAAGAAAATACTTCCTTAAAAATTAGAATGGAGAAATTGGAAGCTAGTGACAATTTGAAAAATCAAGGCACTGTAACACTAATCCAAAGGAATGAAAAAATAGAAGAGAATGTGAAATATCTCATTGGAAAAACAACTGACCTGGAAAATAGATCCAGGAGAGAGAACTTAAAAATTATTGGACTATCTGAAAGCCATGATCAAAAAAAAGAGCCTAGACGTCATCTTTCAAGAAATGATCAAGGAAAACTGCCCTGATATTTTAGAACCAGAGGGCAAAATAGAAATTCAAAGAATCCACCTATCACCTCCTGAAAGAGATCCCCAAAGGAAAACTCCTAGGAATGTTGTAGCCAAATTCCAGAATTCCCAGGTCAAGGAGAAAATATTACAAGCAGCCAGAAGGAAACAATTCAAGTATTGTGGAAACACAATCCGTATAACACAAGATTTAGCAGCTTCTACATTAAGGGACCAGAGGGCATGGAGTATGATATTCCAGAGGGCAAAGGAGATAGGATTACAACCTAGAATCACCTACCCAGCAAAACTGAGTATAATCCTTCAGTGTAAAAAATGGTCATTCAATGAAATAGATACCTTTCAAGCATTCCTGTGGAAAAGATCAGAGCTGAATAGAAAATTTGACCTTCAAATACAAGACTCAAGTGAAACATGGAAGAGGGAAACAGGAAAGAGAAATCATAGGAGACTTGTTAAGGTTGAACTGTTTACATTCCTGCAGGGAAAGATGATATTTGTAACTCATGAGTCCTTTGTCATTATTAGGGTAGTTCGAGGGAAAAAATTATATGTACGTATAGATAGATAGATAGATAGATAGATAGATAGATAGAGGGTACAGGGTGAGTTGAAGATGAAGGGGTGATATCTGGAAAATAAAATTAAGGGGTGAGAGAGGATTATACTGGGAGAAGGAGAAAGGGAGAAGTAGAATGGGGTAAATTATCTCACATGAAACAGACAAGAAAAGGCTTTTACAGTGGAGGGAAAATGGGGGAAGGTGAGAGGAAATGAGTGAATCTTATTCTCATAGGATGTGGCTTAAGGAGGGAATAACACACACAATGGGGTATGGAAATCTGTCTTACCCTACAGGAAAATAAGGGGGGAAGGGGACAAGAGAGCAGGGGGTTGATAGAGGGGAGGGCAGATTGGGGGAGGGGATAATCAACAACAAACAATTCTGAGGAGGGACAGGGTCAAAAGAGAGAATAGAATAAATGGGGGGTAGGATAGGATGAAGGGAAATATACTTAGTTTTTCACAACAGGACGACTATGGAAGTGTTTTGTATGACTGCACATCTATAACCTGTATTGAGATGCTTGCCTTTTCAATGAGGGTGGGTGGGGAGGGGAGGAAGAGAGAAAATTTGTAACCCAAAGTTTTAAAAACACATGTTAAAAATTTAAAAAAATTAAATTAAAAAAAAATGAAGAGGAAGCAAAAAAAAAAAACAACAACAAAGTATTGCTAAGAATGAAAACTAAAAATGGGAAATGGTGCTTTCTACTGCAGGCCAATTGGAGGGAGGGCTAGTATGAATCATTGTTTTTTAAAGTCTTAAATGAGTGAACATTTTCAAGAAATGCACTTTATTATTTTCAGTTAAATTCAGCAAGTGCTTGTTAAGTGTGTAGTATGGGCCGGGCCCCGTGCTCATTAAGGAGGACGTGCTGACAAAATGAAGTATTTACCGCTCTCAAGAAGGAGAGATGCATGTCTGTATGAGGGGGGGACATGTCTATAGAGAATTAAAAGCAAAATATCTCGAGTCGTTTCCAAGTTGGGAAGGCATTAGTAATGGGGGAAGCCTTAAAGGAGCCAAGGTGAAGGCAGGCACACGGCACATGGCTAGTGCAGAGCAGGAGGTGGGCCTCCCAGCGGCCAGACTGGATGGAATATAGTACGTGAAGAAGAGGGATGCGTCAGCTCACAGAGGGAGGCTGCAGCTTTCAGTGTAGTGTAGTGGAGCTTGTGTTTGTGTCTAGAGGCAACTGGGAGCCATTGGAGCTTCGTGAGCAGGGGAGTGATGTGGCAGCCCAGTACTTTAGGAGTGTTACTTGGCAGCCATGTGTAGGATGGAGAGAGAGTGAGACTTCAGAAACATCAGTTAGGAGGTGATGAGGGCCAGATCTAGGCTGCTTGTGCTGTCTGTAGAGAGAAGGGGGCGGGTGGCAGAGATGTCAAGGGAGAATTGACAAGACCGATTGGACATGGGAGTTGTGTGTGTGAAGGAGAGTGACGAGTCACGGGTGATGCAGGATTGTGAACTCGGGTGAGTGGAAGGGTCGTAGTGGCCATAATAGAAATGGCAAATTTAGGGAGGCGGTGCATTTGAGGAGAAAGATAATGAGTCTGCTTTGGACATGTTGAGCTATGGTAGGCCAGGCTTTCCCAGACGGGGACTGGCGCAGCCTGTCCTCACCTCCACATGGTAGGCCAGGCTTTCCCAGACAGAGGCTGGC